>NC_136880.1:32436019-32598519 GCF_949152265.1 Phoxinus phoxinus | reverse complement strand
ACTGCAATGCTTCCCCCCACCCCCCGAATTTGGTCAGAACAAAAGTGAATGTTACTTACTTGTTCAGATGACATTTTCCGATGAAAATTCTAATGTTGACACTTTCAAAAGGTATACTCTGACATTGCTGATGACAGTAACGTTACAGTATCCACAGCGACGCGGCAGCCTCAATACATTGTGTTCATCCGCGCTGTTTCATGCCGATTTACTACCCACGCACAGTTAATAATTCCGCGAATAACTTGCAATTGCAGATTTCTAACAGAGATGGCGACAAAGAGGAAAAACGACGGACTGCAGCTTTAAGCGTTTAATATGTCCAGCAATCCTGAATTATTGAGGGAAACCCTAATACTGCAACACATCGCCGCGATATAAAGTTAAGGAAACTAAACAACCAAGATAAATATATGTCTACCTCAAATGTAACATGTTCTGTACATTTGTTTGTTCTCGTTCACGGTAGAGAAAGATGCATGTAGACTACACAGGGACCGTGAAGACCTGAATTAAACATAAAAACAGCCCTCATAATAATCACAAATACACTTGCATTTCTATAAATCAGTGTTTATGAATGAATGAATGAATGAATGAATGAATGGCTTGCTCTAACTGTTGCTCTGGTCTTTGTCAAAAACACGCGCTTGCACTCCCTGCTGGCGAGATCGATTAACAGCAGATGGAGAGTATGCTCGGTAATCTACTGCTTTTCCTGCAGTTCCTGGATGTCAATGTTGAATTTACTGTCGAATTTGAACCACTGAATTTGTGGAAGCGAATTTGTAAAGCGAAATAAAGTGGACCGAAAATTGCCTGTTGAATATTATAGGTTGTATTTTTAAACAGTTTGAATATTTTGGAAGTGAAATATGAAAGGTGAAAATGGATTATTGAATTTTTATGAATGAAAATGTGTTTGAAATGTTTTGAATTGAAATATTCACAGCTTAAATATACAACCATGTTGAATTTCAGCCCATAAAAATGCAAGCCCTAAAAATACAATGCATTAAAATGCAAGCATGGTTAATGCAATACATATTTTTTTCAAGTAGTGCAATTCAACAGGCTTTTTTATTTCAAAAACATTTGTCATTATTTTACTTTCATAGGCACTGACATCTTTCAAGAGCAGAGGAACAAGTTTGTCTAACTCTTGTAGCGGTGTTTTCCCATCCCCTTGTCTTTCTGCCCAAGGTTGCAGACATGTGAGCAATAAAGGGTTAACATACAGAGGCTCTGTCTCACAGACGGTACAGGACATTGAATGGCTACCTTCTACAGCCAGCAAACGCATTGGTTAAGGTTGAGGGTGGGTCTGCGGTTGAGACTGTTAAATGGACTGGATTCTCCTGGATCAGGAGTCGCTGTGCACAACATTTGCTCATATCCACTCTCAACGGGAGAGTGAGAGAAAGGAGGGAGGGAGGGAGGGAGGGAGAGAGAGAAAACAGGGGCAGAGACGATAGGGTTTTTCAAAGAACAGATGATAATGAATTTTCACGGAAAGGCATTAGAGTCAACAAGATTGTTTTTTGACACAATTGACACAATCTTGGTGGGTTGCCTGTTTTTTTTCCAACTTAGCACCTCCATTGTTGTCACATGTGCGTACACACACATACACCCACGCTTCCCCTTCTTTTCACAGCAGGCGGTGAGGTGGCCCTCCCTGGATTGTCATGTATAAGGGACAGAGGGTAATGTTGTTTTGCTCTTGAGTTGGCTGACCTGGTGTCACCTGACACTGAAGTGAACAACAACAGCTATACACTTGCCGTACTTGCTATATACCATAATGTGTAATGAAAATCTATGTGTGAAAGGCAGCACTGTTTTACACCTTTTCAGTATTTGGAAAGATGTATTGAAGAGCTTAGTGGAAAAACTGAGAATTGTTTTTAACTTGCACATGAATCCATTTTAGCTGCTCGGATTACTGCCAGCACTCTCACTTTTCATGACAACTTTTCCTCTGTTTTTGTTCTTTTTTTTCTTGTATTTCTCAGCACGCTCCATTTCCCCAAAGCTCTACATAAATTTACTTTTTTTAGCAGGCGTTTCATGATACCCGGGTTTGTCAGTGCTTGTCGGGAGTGTTTGGAAACTTCAGTGAAGCCTCGAAGCATTTTAGAAAGCTTAGTGTTGTTTGCCTAATCACTGAACACTTGTCAGAGGCTTAAACATGGGGTTAAAAGTCAGATGAATACTTAATTGTCATGCATAAGGCAGGTCTGGAGATCTCTAAGCCCTCATCTTGTGTTGTCGTTGTCATGGAAGTAGAGGTGTTTGCTGGCCTTTCTTTAGACTAAACCAACTCCATGATTGTGTTCGACTGAGTTGCGGTGTTAACATCACTGGCAAGAGCCAATATTCCATTAGGACACACACACACACACACGCGTTTCCTCTGTGGCTTGTTCTTAAAACTCTCTGTGTCTTAATGCAAATCATTATTATATCCTTTCCTTGTGCGCCACTCTGATGGTGAGTGTTTGTGTGTGTGTACATTAGGGTTGTGCTGATACAATCGTATATGGATTTCAATGATGTGATTCTAATTTTTTGATTATATCTATCTATTCATTTATTCCAAAAATAAATTAAAATGCAATTCACACACTATCAAAAGTTAGAGGTTGTGAGATTTGTTTAAAGGGGTGGTTGATTATGATTTTAATTTTCTAACTCTTTAGTTAGTGTGTAATGTTGTTTGTGCATAAACAACATCTGCAAAGTTCAAAGCAAAGGAAGATATTTGCTTTTTTAAGAAATTGTTTTTTAAGGACTACAACAAATGGCTGGTAGGGACTACACAACATTCCTCCCGGGTTAGTGACATCACTAACCCTAAAATTAACATAAACCCCGCCCCCGGGAACTTATGTAAATTCCATGTTGAAGAGGAAGAGTTGTTGTAGTACAGCACATGGAATCAGTCGCATTCGGCTTTTCACATGCAATACAGTACGTAACACAAATGCAATAGCATGGTCACTCTGTAGGCATCTTACAACAGTTCCCACACGAGCGATTTTATAGATTATCATGACAGAATATAATTCAGAAACGTCCTGTTGCATTCTACATGTTGTCACTTCTTGTCACTTCTTCCATCCATCATGTTTAAACAGTTTAAACATAGGCAGAACAGTTTCTGACATTTTAGTGCTTGTCTGCGTGAGGTAATTGAAGCTCCGCCCTCTGTGCCGGTAGCAGCAGCTCATTTGCATTTAAAGGGACACACACGAAACTACGTATTTTTACTAACCTCAAAAAGGGAGAATTTTAACATGCTGAAAAAAATGTGGGGTATTTTGAGCTAAAACTTCACATAAACACTCTGGGGACAACAGAGATTTATTTTACATATTGTAAAAAGGGACATTATACCACTCCTTTTAGTGTTTTTGAAAACATTAAAAGGTCACCAAGTAACATTTATTTAATAAAAAATACATTAAAAACATTAATATTGTGAATTATTATTACAATTTAAAAAATCCATTTTCTATTTTAATATATTTTAAAATGTAATTTATTCCTGTGATGCAAAGCTGAATTTTCAGCATCATTACTCCAGTCTTCAGTGTAACATGATCCTTCAGAAATCATTCTGTTTTCTGCTCAAGAAACATTTCTTATTTTTCGATGTTGAAAACAGTTGTGCTGCTGAATCATTTTAATTATAGATTTTTTTTAATTCATCAATTCTTTGATGAATAAAAAGTTTAAAAGAAGAACAACTTCTTTTTTTTAAGTCTTTGAAATTTGAAATTTGAAATATATTTTATTTGAAATATATCCTAAGATTTTTGTAACATTAGAAATGTCTTTGATACGTGTTTATTGATAAGCATGTTTTTCATTTCTGAATTAAAATTATCCTTAAGTAATATCTTCTTTTGTTATTTGTTATAAATGGTTTAGTTCAGGTAGTAAAATGTCATATGGTACAGCTCCCCCCAAAACAATGGTATTTATGAATTAATAATTCATAATATAAAAAAAACAGAAATATTTCACTCGAAAATAATGATTAATATGTTTAAACTACATGTGTTTAAGCCAAGGTACTTTTTATTTGATGGATACACAACATTACATTTTTAAGAGTCATTCAATTTTAAAAATTCATTAAGTAATTTTTTCCTGAAAATGATATGATAGTTTTTCAAAGCCATTTGAAACCACTATGAATACAAAAAGTCTATTTCTAGGAACTTGGCACATAATTGTGAAACTTTTCTTTTTACAGCCAGCAAGAAGCCAGCTCACTTTGCAACTCCATTATTCTGTGCATGTTTGTGAGAGGGAGATTGTGTGCGTGTTCAACTTCAAATGTGCAACTTTAGCGCAGGCTCCAGCTAGCCATGCATGATTTATTTTTAACAGGCTGTCTCAGAGACGAGCTTGCAGGTCACGTTGTTAGAAAGAGGCCAGTAAAGTCACATACAGTTATTCTGAATCTGTAGGAATCTGTAGATCACTATAG
Source organism: Phoxinus phoxinus (assembly GCF_949152265.1). Lineage (NCBI taxonomy): Eukaryota > Metazoa > Chordata > Actinopteri > Cypriniformes > Leuciscidae > Phoxinus > Phoxinus phoxinus. The sequence continues at coordinate 32,594,018 of NC_136880.1, read as the reverse complement.
ATTATCTTCCCTGTGCTACTCAAGGTATTTTGCGACCCTCTAGATCTTTCTGTAGTTTTTTCCTCTTTCTTTTCTTTGCCTGTGCCACACATGGCCTCTGTCACCTCTATCATTTTGGTGGGGTTGGGGGTGTGTGTGTGTGTGTGTGAAGAAATATGTAAACACTGACTTCAGTGGGAGAGAAGGACTTACAAGATGACTCTTGTCAAACAACTGGCAGCAGTGTACTGCTCTGTGTACTGTGAGTTTATAGGGGTTTGTGTGCGTGTGTTTGAGGGAAATAAAGAGCACATAAAAGGCAGAGGAATGTGGTTACACCATTTTAGGAGCTGCTTATCAGAGTAGGCCATTTTGTCATTGTTTTAATATTTACAATTGTAACCTAGTGTTACATCAAGTTAGGACATGACTGTAGAGTAGAGTTACTGAGAAAACACTTAAAGGCATTTTACAACTGAAGTACTGACCGCATCTGTCAATTTCCACAGAAAATAATCAGGTAATTAACTCTTCAGCTGAAAAAAAAGATGTTTTTAGAGTTTGCATTTACATTAGTAGTCTAACAAGTTTCAGTACTGCACTCCTCTCCTGTTTTCCAAGTATACACTTATTTTAAATAACAGTTTTGCAAAAATAACGAATTTATTTTTTATCAGCTTTCCCCAAAACACTCCCCCATCTTCCATTGGTTGGACAAACTGATAGCTCCTCTCCAAACTCATGGCAATAGTTAAGCCAGTGTTCTTGTGCGGGGCTGATCGGGGTGGTTAAACAAATTGATTGAATGCGATGATAGTGCCTCAGTGTTTACACTTTTATGGAAAAATCTACCTACATATAACTTTCTTATAACTCTCACTGCAAAATAAGCTGGGATAAGAGTAAACATGACACACTTTAGCTTTAAACATTTACACATGTTATCAATGAGACTGATGTGGAAGAATCTGTGCAAAGTCAAATAAAACCTTTCAGCTCTATTAAAAAATCCCTGGTTATTTTCACATGAAATCCACAAAAGGATTCTAGCGAGAGACATGAAGATGTATTTCATTTTGTATTAGATTCACATGGCTAAACCCCACTCGCAGGAATCACATTGACCCACCTAGAAAAGTAGTCTCACCTCATAAGGATGATTTAAACAAATTTACAGAACAAACTAAATGCATTGTACTGAATAATTTGTGCTTTTATATATATAAAAATGTACATAGTTTAACATGTTTCACTTTAAAGCGTTGCCTGCAAGTGCTCCATGTAAATGTGTCTTGTGTTCATTTTTACAAACTAATTTCATCATTCTTTTTATGTGGTATTCAACAGCAGACAATAGATTCTGTCCACTTACATTAAATTATAATTGTAAACTAGGAATATTCCATGAGCCTGTGGAATTATTCATTTAAATGTGTATGCTTCCAGTCATAATTTAATCAACATAATTTATCATTATTGCTGATAATAATCAATATTTTCATTTACATACCTTTTACATACCATGTCTTTTTAATAATCCTATCAAATTAAATGTACAACATTCTTATTTTAGCATCCTTTTGCATTACTTAAAGTGAAAAAAAACATGAATATTAAAATTAATGTTTTATATTTATATATTTTTTCCCTATAGAAATGAAGGGGTAGCCTAAGTGTGGTAAACTGCATTTGTTTTCTTCATGACATGCCCTCACTATATGAAAACATGTAACTGAATGAGAGGCATCTGTAATTTCCCTTAAAAAAATTCTCTAAATGTAAGCTTTCTCTCTCTCCACAGTGTGTCCATCCTCATGCAAGCACCGTGCCTGCACTAAAGACAACCAGTGCTGCCACGACCAGTGCCTGGGCGGCTGCTTGGAGCCCAACTCGTCGCGCAAATGCGTGGCCTGCCGCAACTACATGCACAATAACATCTGCGTTGAAAAGTGCCCACCTGGTTTCTACACCTATATGGGCTGGCGCTGCGTCAACTTCAGCTTTTGCCAGGAGCTCCACAACAAGTGCAAGCAGGGCAAAGGTGACTGCCATGAATACGTCATCCATAATGGTGCCTGCATCCCAGAGTGCCCTTCTGGGTACACCACTGTAAACTCCACTACGTAAGTAACCCACTACTCATATCCTCTCCACTCAATGAACAGACACGAATACTAGCGCACACATCCCCAAGTGTCCTAAAGGGTACTTCAAATGCTTCATGTGTGCGTCAGGACCCACATAAGCCAAATCTTTTGTGTATGAAGTTTGACCCAAAGGATGCCTGGGTCATTAGACCACTCTGCCTCATTTAGTCTACGAACTGGATGAAATGAAGTTGACCGACTAGTCGCTTGGCTTTTCCTCTTGTTTGTATTTACTGGTAAAAGAAAATATGATTTTGATGCTTTGTATATACTCAAACAGCACAGAGGACTCAAGGTTGTTCATTTGAAGTGATTAGCTGTCCATCCTTGCTGACAAAAACGGCTTAATTCAGCCTGTTTTCTTGTCTTAGCTGGTTGAATCTGGTCTAGCTGTCTTCCCAACCTAAAAAGTACCCAAAACCCTTTTAAAACCAGCAGGCCAGACAAGTCTGACTAGACTGAAGGCCCCGATATACTCGCAGCAAAGTTCTTTTTTGGTGGTCGCTTGGGGGTATAAAAAGTTTGAAATACTTTTTCAGGGATATACTGTTTGTGAAAACCCTGAATCGATGAATATGTAAATATGTGCTGCACACTTAACTACAATAACAAAAGAAACAACAAAAATGACTGCGGAGAGAAAACAGCAATTAAGAAAGCATCTCATTCATGGAACAGGAACAATAAGTGAAGAAAAAGACTGATCTGGCTTAGAGTGATCAGGGCTGTACTGACCTCAATCGACTGTCTGAGCACACAAAGGGTCATTTAGTGAGTGTGTGCGTCAGAAAGGGAGCGTTGTATGTTAATGAGAGGAAGTGTGTGAGTTTTAAAGCAGCGCTGACCTAGTGTGAGGCTTGGCAGTGCTGTTTGTGCCCATTTAAAAACGTCTGAGCAGAAAGAGGGCTACGACAGACTGCTACTCTCTGTTTTACAGAGCTTTTCAGAACACAGTTGGTATTGTTCGTTTGTTTGTTTGTTTGTTTGTAGTGGAAATGTACGATGACCGTTGTCTCATAGCTTAATTCCCTCTCACTTTCTACACATATTTCTCTATGCAGAAGGATGGGTGATCGGTCACATGAATGTTGGGCTTTTCTTATCCTCAAAATGGTCAGTCTGATTTCCAGACATCGCTTTGGTCTAGCTGTGGTCAGACACTAGCAAAAAACCTTAAAGAAAACAATGGAGCATGCAATCAAAATGAGATATTTTGATACAAGATTTAAAAAATGTATCACACATACATAAACATGGCAAAATAATACCCTTGAGAAATGAATGTTAGCAACTATCTAGAGCTGTGATATGAAGAGCAGCAGGCACGAAAAAATAAACTACTGGTCAACAGTTTGGGGTTGGTAAACTTTTTTCAAAAAATATTTTTGAAAGCAGTCTCTTATTCTCACCAAGGCTGCATTTATTTGATAAAAATACAGCAAAAAAACTGTATTGGTTTAATTTACTTTAAAATGTAATTTATTGCAAAGCTGAATTTTGTTGTCACTTTTGATCAATTGAATGCTTCTTTGCTGAATACGGTATTGAAAAATATCTTGATGACCCAAAACTTTAGAATTTAGATGTATATGTCCATTTTATCCTTTAAGAGTCCTCGAAAACAATATTGGGCACTGATAAAACATTACTATAATATTATGAAATATTAGTAGTTATGTATGTTGTTTGCCAAAAAATATTATTTTGTCAATATATATATAATATATTGTATTCATATAATTTTGAATAGCTGTCAATTGAAAAGTATGCTTTTTCTCCATAAAGTGTGAAGTTATGGAATCTGCCCGAATTTCTTTATTTTTTTCTCTCACCCAAAAATCATAATTCTATCCTCACCCTTAGGTCTCTCCATACCCATATTATGTTTTATTCTACTGAGGAACTCAGAAAATAATTATTAGAATTTAGCATAATGTAAAAGCTGTTTTTGTCCATGCAACAAAACAGAATGCTGAAAAAAACCCCAGCAAAAAGCATAAGAATAAAAAAACAAACTATCATTAAATGAGTCCATATGACTCATGCACTATATTCCACTTCTATTCCACTATATGCCACACAATAGCTTTGTGTGAGAAACAGACTAAAATTTAAGCTACAAACAAACTTCTTTCTTAACACCATATGAGGAGAAAGAGGATAAGAAACTGCTTGATCTTCATTGGTTCTCACATTCATCATGATGCACCATTTTTTTCATGTGCAAACGCTTGAATGAGATTTTATACCAAGATATTTTGTGGATAATGAGTTTAGTTTTGTTTGTTTCTCAGATGTTACAATTTAATGGCTTCAGATGTTGTATCATCCATTTTTATGGTACTACTTATTAGGGCTGTCCCCTAATAGTTGACTAAACGTTAGTCGACTAGATGAGGCTTAAGTCGACCAAAATTGTATTAGTCGGTTAGTCCAAAAAAAAAAAAAAAAAAAACTTGTGTCGAAGTCACGCAGTCCGTGAGGGTCAGATCGTTAACAGCGGTTCTTTGTGAGAAAGTCCAAACGGTCACCCAGCCATTGACCAGCAAATATGGCTTATCATTTGAAACATGTAACTTTACCTAGCCGCTCGCTCTAATGTTAAACTAGATAATTGTATGCTATTATTAGGCGAATATCCAAGTGTTTGTGCGGAGCGAGCTTACTGCATGACATTGAGGTGCCGGCTCAATCCTGAAAACTGCGGAAACAACTTAAAATAAAAAATTTTGGTCATACATCATTGTTTTATTCAGCTATGAAAACCTTTTCACAATATTCTAATTTTGAATTTGGGGTTTTCATAAGCTGTAAGCCATAATCATCAAAATGATAACAAATAAAGGCTTAAAATATCTCACTTTGCATGTAATGAGTCTATATAACATATTAGTTTCACCTTTTAAGTTGAATTACGGTACTGAAATAAATGAACTTTTGCACGATATTCAAATTTTCCGAGTTTCACCTGTATATTAAATGCTCATTAATTATGGTTTAGTATTCTCCTCAGTATATATATTCAAGTAATTAAATTAATATAAATGTGAGAAGTCAACAAATGGCTTAAATGCACGACTCTTAATCGACTAGAAAAATCTTTTGTTGTGGGCAGCCCTACTACTTATCTTTTTTTGAGCTTGAAAGTCTGAATCGCCATCCTGTTTGTGTTCCGTGGAATAAAAATAATAATAATATGTGGTTGAAGCAGAAATATGATGAGTAAATGATGACAGAACTGACCCTGTAATGCATGTTCTGCCAGATAGGACACTTCTATTTTTCTGTTCCTTTTTTCTCTCTCTCTTTCTCATGATACTCTTGCTTCCCCCTTGCCAGTATGACCCCTGGGCTGGGCAGTTTGGGTGCACTGTGGGAATTCAGACAGCAGACACACAAATCACAGAGGCTGGACAGACAACAGTGCAGTGGTCCAACCTCACACCCCGTGCTGCCGACCTCGGTTACAGTCTCAGCACGTTAACCGCGTTCATTGAGATATCAGGAGTTTCGACATCCATGTCCTCATCGGCTTGTCTCTCTCTGTCTGTCAGATGCATAGACAGGGAGCGCCGTCTGGCTACTGACAGATAAACGACTCTGAGTTGAATCCTTGCCGCAGGGAGACACGACATACTGGACTCTCTGATATGTCTGCAATAAGGATTTCACCCACGCACCAGCTTTCCATCAGATTAGCTGGATAAAGCGCAGCACATTCCGTCCTTTTTGGCGGGTACCAAAAAAGAGTAACAAGGTGCAAAACACAGCGAAAGCCCATAAAGGAAATGACTTGAGCTTTGCCCGATCGGTGGTTTGTGCATATTCTTGACACGGCTTCAGATCTGGTATTATGTTGTGACACTAGTATGATTGTTAAGACTATGAAAATCACTTCTCCATATCCTTTGTTTTGCTTGTGGATTCACACTTTATTAAAGTTGTCATACACATATACGTATCAAAGTTTCACAGGAAACTGTGGCGCTGAAAGCATCCTGCACAGAGGACAAACAGTTCCTCAGTCAGGCGTGACACTTCTACAAAAACAATCAGTGATTAAGTTGTGTCTCTGGCACGTCTGAGAGAATGTCTCATTCATCCTTGATTGCACCCTCGGCCTGCCCCGCAAGGTCATCCGCGCCCCCGCTCCCACCGAAACAGCGCTGGCACTTTGCGCAACAGGATTCATGTCCTTGACACAGACAATCAGTTATTGTCTTAATGCTACATATTTGCCTTGATGTCAACGAGAATAGAAACGCTCCATCATATCTGCATTTCTTTGTGTCCGTTTACAGAACGTACGGATGAATGACTTTTGTTTGTCGTGTGGCTTTGTGTACATGTGACTGTGTTCTGTGCCGCAGGTTGAACTGCACCCCTTGTGCTGGCCTTTGTCCCAAAGTGTGCATGGGGCTGAAGACAGTAGACTCAGTCACTTCGGCACAAGCTCTGAGAGGATGCACCGTGATCAACGGCAGTTTGGTCATCAACATCCGCGGAGGGAGTAAGAACAATACAATTTCTCCACTTTGTGCAGCATAGAAGGGAATCTTTAGTGTAGAGCTCTCTGGAATTCATGGTTCTGATTGGTTAATCAGCATTCTGCAAATGTTTTTATGACTAATGACGACTAATCTTTATAATTGGTTGTTGTCCAAAAATGGCAACCATTTTCCTATACTGTTAGATTCAGGTCCCCTTCTGTGTTCTGATCACTGTATTCTGGTGGTGCATTTACCTCCCAGTTACATAATAATAATAATAATAATTTTCTGATTATTATTAAGAAATATATATACTGTATATAATAATAATAATATTATTATTCATTTTAATTATTATTTATTTTTCAGTTATTTAGGGGTATACTAATAATAAAAAAAAGTAAAATAAATAACAATATCATAAATAAATCTATTTCGCATTGTGACTGCATTACCACCTTGGGTGTGTGTTCACTTCCAATAATTCAGTCGAATAATTCAATTTAATCAATAACAGAAACCTATAAAAAATGTACAGAGTAGCCTTATTGTACTTCATTGTACATTTTAACAGTGTGCAGACTTTCTTAAATTCAGATTTTAACCTTGCTCTTCTTTCCGCCTCTCCCTGTTAGATAACATAGCCGCAGAGCTGGAAGCTAACCTGGGGCAGCTGGAGGAGATCACCGGCTACCTGACAGTGCGACACTCATATGCCCTAGTCTCGCTATCTTTCCTTCGCAAGCTCCGAATCATCCATGGAGAGACGCAGGAAGTCGGGTATGAGTCTTCTTCATATGTTTTCCAAACTGTTGGCTTTATCCATTTGCGTTGTCAGGTGTTGCTTGTCAACCATAATGATACCATGTCATCTTTCTATTCCTTCCTCTTCCTCTTCCTCCTGCCTTAATTGTGTGCTTTTTTATTTCCCATCAGGAATTATTCATTCTACGCTCTCGATAACCAGAACCTCCGTCAGCTGTGGGACTGGACCAAACACAACCTGTCCATCCAGCAGGGTCGCATGTTTTTCCATCATAACTCCAAACTCTGCATGTCAGAGATCCGGAAGATGGAGGAGTTGACTGGCACTAAGGACCGGCAAACAAAGAATGACATTGTCTCAAAGACCAATGGAGATCAGGCTTCATGTGAGGAAGACATAGCTTTGCATTTCCTTTATGCTCATGTGCCTTTTTTTAAATAAATCTGAATGCATTTTTGTTGGTGTTTGACTAGGTGAGAGCCAGGTTTTGAAGTTCACACAGATTCGCACACTTTCAGACAAGATCATAATTAAATGGGAACCTTTCTGGCCGCCAGATTTTCGAGACCTTCTGGGATTCATGGTTTTATACAAAGAGGCGTAAGTGACTCAACTCTTTTTTTTTTTAAATGGACCTAAAAGGTGCACTATGCAGGATTTTCACACACAAAAATAAATAAAAATAATGCCTCTCCTAGGGCTGTGCGATATTGAAGAAAAATGCGATATGCGATATCTTGCTAAATAATGCGATATTCGATATGCGATACGATATTTATTTTTCTAAAATCAATTAAAATTGTATTAAGAGAAATCATATAACCAAAATTTCAAATTATTTAGGGGAAAGAAATCACTACAACTTTTGAAAGTGAACAACAGCAGTTTTTTTTATGTTGCATTAACACAAATTACATTTTAACATTACATTTAAATGTTACAATTACATTTTAACAATGTAAACAAACAGAAAATAAAAATATCACTAATACTTTGCTCCACTATATAGTTAGGCCTACATCAACCTGAAAACATGAACATTCAAGTAAACAAAAACACTTGAGAAACAGTGGAGTTACTACTTTGCTCTCTTTTTGTTTTGTTTTTGCCAAGAAAAACCCTGGTTTCCCGACTGTGGCGATCGGAACCATATCCTTTGCCAGATAGCGTGTAACGTTAATGGCCTTGGTTATCTCACTATGACGGCGGGAACTTACAGGATATGGTGTTATGCTTTCGAAGCTTGATGATATGGATTGTTGCTTGGGTTGGTGAACGAGGGTTGATTCACCTGAGCTTGAAGATTTTTCTGCCGAGCATTGCTGATACAAATCGTTGTGCTTTGCTTTGAGGTGACTGAACAGATTTGAAGTGTTTCCCGTTTTCGTTGCTACACGAGATTTACATGTTTTACATATAACTTCAGTCTGCATTAGAGCCCTGCATTTCAGCCCGAGCCCGACGGGCCCCGACTTATTTACGCCCCTAGGGCCGGGCTTCGGGCCAATTTTCACGTCATCGTTCACACGCGGGCCGGGCCTCGGGCCTGTTTTAGGCTTATCCTTCTTTTTATAGCCTATTTTTGACATGTATTAAAATTAAATATGAGAAGTTGACGATGGAAAAACAAACATAGAAAGACGTTTTAAACCTATCACACTGACATATGACTGACACATGACAGTCTGCTCGCGCTCGCGCACACACACACACACGCACGCACACAGGTTTCCCGGCGGCGCGACCCAAGATTTGCGCGACCAGCTCGCTGTTTTTAGTGTCCCCGCCAGCAGCAGAAGTATAGCGAGCGTGACTTCAGCGCAGCTGGAATAGTTCAAGAAAAAAGTACGACTGGATTAAAACCTTCCACTGTGGATGCTGTGATTTTTCTTCACGATGCTCTGTAACTGTTCTTAGCCATGTTAGGGGGCTGTCTTGTTGGCTTTCGTTTGAAAACGACTTTATTTTCATCAGTCTGTTGGAAACTATTGGAAATAAGAATGGCCATGTTCTGTAGTGAAGACTTGATTTTTGAGGTAAGATAATGTGCATGTTTGTTTTTAATTTAATGCCATTTATTTGATTTGTTTAGAGGCTATAGCTCATTTCGTTTACGAGCGCTGTTGCCACTGTGAGCAGCAGAGCAGTTTGCCTCAGCTTTTAAAAAATGATAATAGACGTTTAAACTATAACTGTCTATGTGTGATATGCTTAAGGTGTTTTATGGATTTTATTGTAGCCAAGTAAAGTGTTGATTTGAGAGGCTAAATGGATCAAACATGTTTAACTCGCTGTCGGCTGCTTGGTCGTCAATAAAAAAAACAAAAAGAAACCGAACATTTGTCTAAATTAACTTAATAAAGAAATGAAAAGAAACATAATTAACAAAACGGAACTATTTTAATGGCTGCAAATAGTTAGTTTGCCCTAGACCAGGCTACATGTAGCCTATATTAAAAAAAAAAAAAAAAACGGGCTCGGGTCGGTCTCGGGCTGATAATTCTGATGAGCTGTCGGACACGGGCCGGGCTAGGGCCTGAGCGTCTCGGGCCAGGGCCGGGCTAGGGCCTAGATTTGAGGCCCGTGCAGGGCTCTAGTCTGCATGTGGTCATCTCTTTTAAATCCAAAAAACTGCCATATCTTTGAGGTGCTTCTTCGTTTTGGCACTAAATCGTCGGCAGCAGCTGCGGATGTCTCAGGCTGGCTCATTTTATCATATTAGTTTGCTATGAGCGCGTCACTCACTGCGTGCTGGCTTGTTGATGGTCAGACGTCAGAGCAGTGAGCACGCGGGCGCTATGCGCACGCACACACACAACTAACGTCCGCATGTCAGATGATCTGTGTCGTAAAACTATATAGCTTTGTATTATTTTGTTCATTTATCGCAAATCATTACGATATGCATATCGCGATATGCGAATTTGCGATATTTTGATATTTTCGATATATCGCACAGCCCTACTCTCAACCTATAATTACTGAAGTGTGCAGTGGTGTTTGTGTCTACAGAGACACATTTTCTTCTTGAATTCCTGTGCTCGAGACATTTTTGGACTGCAACCTTGGGCAGTGGGTGTGTCGTCCCAGCCAATCATTTATCTATTAGCGTAACTGTTCTTTCATATGTACCAAAAAAAAAAAGCTATTTATGCGTGATAAATACAATATTTGAATAAAAAGCTCATTGCTCATCTTCCCGCTGGTATTCGCTTGAGTCGGTTGGACTGCGTATGCAACTGATAAATCATGTCAGGGTAGAGGACTTGTGCTTCTGGCGGTGCTCAAACGAGGGGCCAAGTTTGAATGTTGAACTGTAACTGAAAATCCTGTATAGTGCACCCATGATCAAGACATACAGCATATGATGTGTTGTGAATGAAATTGAGACTGTGACGGATAGAAGTTCCATCCGAAATCCAGAGCATTCTGTCTTATGGAAACTTATATTTTATGTTTTGTCGACTCAATGATACACACCAGGTTATACGAACTATCCCTCACAGCCTCATTTTAATTTTCACCATTTTAAAAATGGTGTCTAGCTCAATGCAATGAAGTGATTTCTGTGTTAGTGTTTGATAACATATCTCTCTGCTTCTCAAGGCCATATAAGAATGTAACTGAGTTCGATGGTCAGGATGCATGTGGCTCTAACAGCTGGGTCATAGCAGATGTGGACCCTCCACCTCGTGCCACAGAGGGAAAAGAACAGCAGGAGCCCGGCTACCTCATCCACCCTCTGAAGCCGTGGACGCAGTACGCCATCATGGTCAAAACCCAGCTCTCCGCTGCTGATGAACACCAGGTCCACGGAGCAAAGAGCGAAATCATCTATGTCCGCACCAATGCTACCAGTAAGAGCTTCTGGAAAGTTTCCTTCAAGGAAAATTAAACTTTTAAGGCAAACCTAGAAGAAATGTAGAAAGTTGGGATGACCAGTTTTTTGTATGGCCTTCAGAACATCCATTTACTATTTTAAGACCTTTCACTTTACAGCATTTGTATTCATGATATCCTTACCAAGCCTGTTTAAAACTAAATGTAGTAATTTCTCTAGTCTTTTCTGTAAGTCGATTTCAGTAGCAGTGTTAATCTTGCAGCCTTAGTATGGGAGAGGAATAAAAGAGGTCAAAGGCTGGTAAAACAGACCGCTGGTGACTTTCAGTGGTATGAAATAATTTAGCTGTGTGCACATCATGCCAGGCCGTGATTAAGGAGAAAAAATAAATGTGGTTTGCTTTCAGAGCTGCTAGGTGTCTGTCTGATTTCCTTTTAGCTTGTTTTGTCTTTCCTTCCTGATAAACCACATAACCATTCACTAAGCTAAAAAACATTGTTTCGGCAGCTGGTTGGCAAGAGCTGAAAGCAGTGCTTCAGGGTTTTTCTCTCTTTTTTGTCTTTCTGGTTTGGCAAACGGTTGGGTTCGCACACTGTGACATCGATGGTGTCCTTCTACTTCCTTTTTAGGAGGAAGCTGTCGTTATTCTTCTTGTCTCATTGGCGACCTAGTCTGACAATGTGGTCTAACCAGAATGGAGTTTTGTTTAGAGTCTACTGTTCTACTAGTCTACCTTTTTGGCTTTGTTCTTATTTAAAATCATTCTTGTTTGTTCCATTTACTAATGAGTTTTTTGTTGTTGTTGTTTTTCAGAACCCTCCGTGCCCCTGGACCCCATATCCTCGTCAAATTCCTCATCTCAGATCATTCTGAAGTGGAAGCCCCCTAACGATCCAAACGGAAACATCACACACTACTTAGTCTTCTGCCAGCAGCAACCAGAGGCTAGCGAGCTCTACAAGTTTGATTACTGTCAGAAAGGTTAGAAAACATACATGAGCATATGTATATAAAACATACACACTACTGTTCAATAGTTTAGGGTTGGTAAGAATCTGAATTGTATCTATAAAAAGATAGCAGAACAAAATCTAAGCCTTGTGTTTCTGTTCAGGAATGAAGCTACCCACCAGAGCCCCCACACAAGTGGACAACGAAGAGGAACAGAAGTGGAACCAAACCGAGGATCAGGGCCAAGATAGCCGCTGCTGTGCTTGCCCCAAAACGGAGAAACAGCTGAAGAAAGAGGCGGAGGAGTCCGAGTACCGCAAAACCTTTGAGGACTACCTCCATAATGAAGTCTTTGAGCTCAGGTAAATATCACGGTTCCTCATTTAACTAGTGTAGATTAGAACTGCAAACACTAATCATATAATCGGTAATGAAAATAAAATTATTATGAAAAAAATATGAATTTTTACTATTTTTGCACTCAATATATAGCATATATTATATAGCATATCATTTTCCTTACATAAACAATATATACAGCATACATATGAACATAATATGTATATATTACATATACTATTTAATGTATAGACAATATATATCATGCATTATATAGACATTCATATGTATGCAATACATAGCTCACATTATATAAACTTTTTAATAGTATGGCAAAATATAGCATAGATACATTATAGAGACTTTCTCATATAACCGGTATATTGCATATATTATGTAATGCAATTTTCATATATAGACAATATATAGCATACATTATTGACATGTGTTCATTATTGTATATCATGCATTATATAAACTTATACAAACCGTTTTCATATAGTTTGAAGGAGAGCATTGTGAAAGATGTGAAATTTAATAGATGAAATAATCAACAGATTGATCAATTATCAAAATAGTTCCCCCTATTACCATGGGCTCAGAAACATATTTTTCTATTCAAAGACTCTTGAGATGCAGCTATCACAATCTTCAGCTGATGTGACCCTCTAGGTGGATGTTCTCAAGTTGTTCATGTTGTTATGGTGTTCATCTGTTTTCTCCAGAGTTCTAAGCTCAGGGTTGAACGTCTTAGTAGTGGTCAGACCGCTTTCCCTCGCCGGGTTGTTTTTGACTCCACCAAGACCTTGAGTACATGTTTTTGTTTGGTGCGTTTCCACCTTCTATGTGTATCTTTGGCCTTCAGAAGCTCACAGCTGGCTCTCACAGCTAAAGATCTCGTTCCACTCTTACACACACATGTACACTCCCACATACACACAAACTTTCTCTCATGCTTTGTACAGGCCTTGGTTTAGTGTAATCTTTTTTTTTTGAGTGGAAGATGTTGTCTGGTCTGTGGTAGGGATGGACAATGTTGACAAGGACAACCACAACGCATTCAGAGGAAGTGCAGACTCTTACACAGGTGGTTTGTCTCGCTACCCTTCATTGTTCTACATATTATGGTTGACTTTTGCAGATGGTCTGCACATTTTATTCACAGCGACTTTACAGTCTATAAAAAGTATTCGATTTTTTTTTTTTTAGACATTAAAATATTGTTTTACTTGAGATGATTTTATCTTCGGAAATGCTTTGGCTCTTATAACATACCAAAAGTGCTGAATCCTCCTGTCCTGAGCTCTTATATGAGGAAATAACTGAAGGCTGTGGTGCTCTGGTAGTGGTTTACCACTGGAATAGTTAAAACCAACCACATGAAATGCTCCTGTGCTCCCTCTAGAGGCGATGCTTGTAATGAACCCATACTTCAAGTTACGCCCACTTCAATACGCCCACCTCAAATTGCTCACAGTTTTTGTTTTTTTTCGACTTAAAGCAGGCAGCGCTGCACAGATGACCAATGTTCAAAGTACCGCGAGAGCGGTCAGAGAACAGACAGTTCCGTATGCTTTTGAATCGCTCACGCTCAAGTTTAACACAAACTGAACATAATAGAGTTGATTAAACTGACTCTTAGCTGTTCAAGAACCGAAATGCTTGTTTTGGTATACAGTAAAGCAAGCTGCGATCTGCATTAGTGCCAAGGTACTGATAATGTATTGCAAGAAAGCATATTGCTATGTATTGTTTTATCAATTATTCGTCCCACCTTAACTAGAGTGTGGAGCAAGCACTAATATATCCTTTTGGAATTGGGCTTTATTTCCTTTTTTTCATTTATTTTTTATAAATAATTGTAAACATTTTTTGATGTCTTATTGTATGCCTGATTTGCTGGTGATACTGATGTACACAGCACTAATGAACAGCTAAATGCAAACAAATTATACTTTTGAGACAAATGAACAACAAGCACACCTATAACAAAATATCCAATAGAAAATCAGATCTCAGAAAGTGCCCCCAGCCACATAAAAACAGTAGAATCTAATCATTGTAGTTTTCCCCTCTGTCCACATCCCCTGTAGGTTTCACAGTCGTTGTAGAGAGAATTGCATTGAATGCAATTGGAGATTAGATACGGAGTTCTGTAGGTCCTTTTATGCTCCTTTGACGATGTGTTCCAGTTTACCACACCTGTTGACAAAAGAAGAGACGGGATCATGTGTAAAACATGTTCCGATTTTTATTTTATTTTAACATGTTTCCTCAGTATTCATTTTAGTAGTGGTGTGCCACCAGAAAAATGTGAAATTAAAAGAAACACTTATTGTCTAAAACAAAGCATTAGTCTATTGTAGAAGTAATTATTATATTATGATGATTCAAATAATTTTAGCACTAGAACCTCGACTTGAATCAACTTGATAATGAACGAATGAGGAATCGTCACTCAAAAGCACCACCTCTGCACAAAAAAATAAAAAGGAAACAGTCGTAAACGGTTATAGAAAACAATAAATTAGGCGACATCTATGCATTTACATCTATTAGGTGACATCTTACCCATGCATTTACATTTTATTAATGGCAAGTGACCATTCCAGGGCGATCTACTACTGTTGTGTTGCTGGCATCTGTGGGACACTCAGCGAGACAGATTGACAAGCTCAAAGTTCAAAACGCTTTGCTCTGCCCTTGCTGCAATGTAAAAAGCAGCAATATGACTTAAACACTTCGAAACACGGTTATCTCGGGAAAATATTCTTACCGTTGTCTCTATACGAGCTTAGCCTGGCTAACGCCAGACCCAATTCTCGTTGAGACTTGGGTCTG
Source organism: Phoxinus phoxinus (assembly GCF_949152265.1). Classification (NCBI taxonomy): domain Eukaryota; kingdom Metazoa; phylum Chordata; class Actinopteri; order Cypriniformes; family Leuciscidae; genus Phoxinus; species Phoxinus phoxinus. The sequence continues at coordinate 32,578,664 of NC_136880.1, read as the reverse complement.
GGAACCACATGTTCATTTTCTCGTATTTGAGGCGTGGTTTACGAATGCGCCGGCGCCGTTTATTGGGTGCTAAGAATGTCTATCAAATGCGCCTGTACGTAGCTCATAGCCAATCGTTTCCATTATACCAGATGACGTATGTAGAGAAATGGTTTAACGCCAAACGCTGCTCTTTTTTCTAAATAAAATTGCGATCTAAACTACTTAGAACAATATCTAAGGCTGCATCAAAAGGTAGCTTCGCGTCTGCTGCCATGTTGACTCCATAGATATAAACAAACTGCTTAGTTGTGTCGCAAAGATGTCGTCATTGTCTTGCTGCTCCCTCCCCGTTCTGTGATTGGTTCCCTAAACGAGGCGAAAATCAGGTCCATGGTTTCCAGACTGCCTTTCAGCGAGAATAAAATCGCGCTGCGCAAAGGCAGTCTGGGGAAACCCAGGCTAATACGAGCTGGTATCTTGCCGACAACAGTTTTGAGTTTGACACATCGTGTGGTTCTTTGTGATTTGGACAACTTCAAGTTACGCCCCCTTCAAGTTATGCCCGCTTCCTGTTACGCCCCTCTCTTGCAGTACGCGGACAGACCCATCTCGAATTCTGTGGCTTGCAGTCCATGCATGCTAGTGTTGTACTAAAATATGGCCAAAATACCCTTTAGCAAAGATACACATTTAGACTTTGTCTTCTGGTTAAATGCATCAAATACACCAACTTTCAATCATTTGGGGTCAGTAAGAGTTTTTTTAAATGAAAATCTATTGACCAAAAAATACAGTAAAAACAGTAATATTTGTGAAACATTAAAACTTAACATAACTGTTTTCAATTTTCACTCCAATTTTACTCCAGTCTTCATTGTCACATGATCCTTCAAAAAACATTCTAATTTGGTGCTCAAGAAACACTTATTATTATCAATGTTGAAAACAGTTGTGCTGCTTAGTATTTTTGTGGAAACCGTGATCAGGATTCTTTGATTAATAGAAATAGAATGTCTTTTCAAATCAATTTCATGCATCCTTGCCAAATTAAAGTTTGAGTAAAAAAATAACAACATCTTAGTTGTGTTAAAGGTGGTAAGTATTTTTGTCCAATCAAATTATCTTTCATAATTAGTGTGTTTCTGCTAAGAACCTGCTTCAATAGGAAATGTCTAAAGACTATGCTCAAAAGATTTCTCATATTTCAATCGGTTCAGAGCTGTTGAATTAATAGTCACTTTAATTTATTTCAGATTCCAGATATTTCCTAAACTGTAATTTGCCACTGTTTTGTGCAATTACACTGTCATTTGTGGTCTGTCCTTTCTCATTTGTGCAGCCCTTTTCCTTCTGAGCGAGAGTGAAGAAAAGAGTCATATGTCATATGTCAATATCTCATATTATTTTACATTTTTCCCTCATTCCTTTGAAGGGTTGAACATTTCTTTAGTGCAGATGAACATTAGATTATTGGATGAAATGAGTGCTGCAACATGTAGAACTGTCATTTAGTCAATCAGACTGCTGTTTGATGTTTGAGTGAGGCTGCTTAAACTCGCATCAGCTGGAATCTCAACATAAGCTCACTTTTTCAACATCCACAAACATCTGTTTTCTAAACCGTGATGTATTGTAGGCAAATTTACACAAACAGTACAACAGCCTTACAGTCTACAACATGCTCTAATGCAAGATCATTTTCTAGAGCTAATGCTCTAATGTTTACCGTCATTGTTAGTGCACTCGACTCGCTTGCAGGGGGATCGAGGTTTGAGACCGACCCGGAGCAGGGCTGGTAGGATTAGAGTGTGAGTTTTGGAGGCAGAGCAATGAAGAAGGGGTGTGTTTGTTTGGGTTGATTTCAAACATCAACATTGGCCAACAGCATATTATAAAAAACGACTTACCCCACCTTTAAGAATCTAGACTGACTTCCTTCTCTTTACATGTTTCTGTGTACCCAGGCCATCAAGACAGCGCAGATCACTGGTGGGCATTGCTAATAGGACCTCCTCTCGTCTTTTCACTACGCCCTCCTCGTTACCCAATGGCTCTGCCACTCGTAGCCCAGAGGAGGAAGCAGAGGCCAATAAGATTTCACTGATTGTGCATGCCAAAGAGTCAACAGTCATCTCCAGTCTGCGCCATTTCACCAGCTACCAGATAGAAATCCATGCCTGCAACCATGAGAATGACCCCGCTCGCTGCAGTATGGCGGCCTACGTCAGTGCCCGCACCATGCCCGAAGGTGTGGGATTGTAATTTTATGATGCATTATTTCATTGAGTATAGCTATTTTTTTATTGGCTATATCCCCTATTGTCATCTGTTTGTTTCTGTTTTTGTACAGAAAAAGCTGATGACATTGTGGGTCTGATAATCTATGAGGTGTCTGAGTACTCCGTACACATCAGGTGGATGGAGCCTAAGGCCCCTAACGGCATGATTATTCTCTATGAAGTCCACTACAAGAGGCTGGGAGATACAGAGGTGAGTTCTTACACAGGATGGAGATCGAAGCCTGCACTCTGCTCCCATGAACACTGGCTGCACTTTTAAACTGATTTTTATCAATCCTGTTGAAATCTCCAAATAGCTCCAAATAAACAAGCTTTTTTAGCATAATTGTATCAGCTGTGTATTTCTGTAACCATGGAGAAATCCAGCCAGGGACGGTAGTAATGTTCCTAATACTGTTTTTAAAAAAGCCTCAGATAAACAAGTGATGATTATATAAAGGTTAATAATGGTTGTAAGCAAAGCAAAACATGGTTTTGCACTTAACGGCGCATGCACCTGTTTCGGTTGATGGATTTGAAACACTGTTGTAACTGTTTACACTGACCTATTACAGTTTCATCAAAGTCTGATGAGTAATATTTATATGTATTAGTGTGAGATGGACTTTAAAAACATGATAAAAACAGAGCCTTTGCCACTGGATAATGGGTGGCTTGAGTCTGATGTGCACGGCAATATGGGTTATCTATCTAACTGCATGCCTTTATGTCTTAGGAGCTGCACCACTGCGTATCCAGGAAGAATTATATTGCAGACGGAGGCTGCAAGCTGAGAGTGGTGCACCCTGGGAACTATACAGTGCGGATCAGAGCTACCTCCCTGGCAGGCAATGGATCGTGGACAGAGCCAACACACTTCTATGTTCAGGACCTACGTAAGATGGCTTGTCCATAATGCCTATGTATATTATATCATCAGTTATTAAATTATGCATAAGACCCACATAACTGAATTTTCGAAAAGGTTTGTGTATATGTGGAAAAAAAGACTAAATATTCACATACTAATACTATTGACACAAAGTTTCAACCTCTTAGTTTAATTAGGGGAAAATTGTAAAAAAAAAAAATTACAGTTGTTCAATATGGAAGATGTCATTAGTTAAGTTTTTTTTTTTTTTTTTTTTTTTTTTTTTTATACTATAAATTGGTTTTGTTGTGTGGTCATTTTTATAGTTTAAGTTTGCTTTGGGTTTTATTTAAAAAAAAAAGTTTTAATATATTAATTTGAAAAAAATTCCATGGCATTTAAGGCTTCCTAATAATATCAGTATATAAATAATATTTTTTATTTAATCTTGTAATTATTATTTGCTCCATTGTGTACTGCACCTGTACACAACTTGGTTTGAAAGTGCACACCTATTATATATATATATATGTTGTGCCTATGTGAACAGGTGTGGACCCATCCAGCATGCTGAAGATTGTGATCGGTCCTGTGATCTGTGTCTTTTTACTACTTGTGATGGGAAGTGTGGGCTTTTTCATGTTCAAGAAAAAGTAAGTGTCTTGTATTGTGATTGTCATGAAAACTGTAGGAAAGTATTTTTTGTGAGGTAAGTAATGAATTTCTTTAATTTTTCATTTTTAAATCTGACCAGGCAAACAGAAGGTCCAACTGGGCGACTTTATACCTCCCCAAATCCAGAGTATTTCAGCCCAGATGAGGGTAAGCAATTTTCCTTTCCCTCTGCGTGACCTTTGGCAGCAAATGCTGGAGTTGATGGCTGCCAGAGGTGGAAAGTAACGGATTACATTTACTCGCGTTACTGTAATTGAGTAGTTTTTTTGTGTACTTCTACTTTTTTAAGTAGTTTTTAAAATCTGTAATTTTACTTTTACTTAAGTACGTTTTGTTTGAAGTATTGTAATTCGCTCCATTTTTAAATCATATCCGTTACTGAGTAAAAAATAAATAAAATAATAATTTACAAGGAAAAAAAAAATCGCGCTCCGGAAACTACTACATTGATTGAAGGGCGGGAGAACCGTCTATGGCGAGAACAAACGCGCAAAAAAGGTGATGCAGACCCAGCTAAAAGTGAAACGCTGTTGAATTCTTATGAAGCGAACCATATGGGCAGTATGTGAATACTTTAGATGTAGGAAAAACGCGTGGTTGTCCTCGAGGATAGATATCCAATTTGCAAAAAATGTGGACGCAATGTGGCTGCAAAAGGAGGAAACATAGAACACCATCCATCTGTGCAGATAAAGGTATGTCCCGTTTGCAGAGTGAATCCCCGAATTCAAAATCCAAATGAAAATTCAATTTACATAACGCAGGTTCCACGTAAAACACGCAATGATGTAGGCTATATGAATAAATTGAAAGTAGAGCTGTGCAATAAATCGCGACATGGTCTCTGAATATTAAAGCGCAAAAAGACTGCTATGTAAATATGCTTGTTCTGCGTGCCTCTGTGTGAATGAGCTGCGTCGCGTCTGTAGCCTACTACATACTCAAGTATGCCTGATGCTCATTGTGTTTTCAGCGTCTCACAAACAATATGAGGACATGAAATAGGCTACATGAACATTTAGAGAGCTGCTCTGAGAGAACGCCTAATGAGCATTTTCATCATTTTATTTGAGAAAAACCATTGTCAAATACACTCTAAAACAGGTCTTCACTAGAACCCGTCAAAATAAAAGTTTAGTGTTACTAGGAGAAATTATGATAGAAATAGCCTACCGGTTTATTACTATTGTATGCCTACAATAGAACATACTTCTCAAAATAATAACAACAATAATTTGAATTTAAAAAAATTTAACATTATTTAAGGAATATCTTTTTTTGGGTCCATGGTTTAATTTAATAAATCTGTTCGGCAGAACTTTCCCAAAAAATAAAAGGATAAAGTTTACATTTATTTGTATTAATAAAATACATTTTCTGAATAAAATACATTTCATAGGATTATTCTTAAACATTTTAATATATTATTAATGTTAAAAATAGTTAATCTAATGGTCATTGGTCAGTTATTGAATTTAGTTAATTAGACATGTTTTATTGAAATTTTAATAAACAAAACAAACAAATAATTTTAAGTTTGTTATAATAAAAGCATTTGTTAAACCAAAAAACTGTTTTCATTCATTTAACTGTCATTTTTTTAACTGATGATAATAATAATAACAATAATTTAATGATACCGTTTATTTATTTATTAATTGATTAAAGGGATAGTTCACCCAAAAATTAAAATTAGCCCATGATTTATTCATCCTCAAGTCATCCTAGGTGTATGTGAAATTCTTCTTTCAAACAAATATCGGAGTTATATTAACAAATATCCTGCAGTGAATGGCCGTTTCTGTTTTGAAGTCCATAAAAGTGCATCTATCCATCATTAAAGTGCTCCTCACGGCTCCGGGGGGTTAATAAAGACCTTCTGAACCAGAGCGATGAATTTGTGTTAGAAAAATATCCATATTTAAAACTTTACAAAGTAAAATAACTAGGTTCCAGCCACACGAACATACAGATTCCACTTAAAGGGCACCTATTATGCAAAATTCACTTTTACATGATGTTTGAACATAAATGTGTGTTGGACTTAACTTACATCTTGTGAAAAGGGGCATAATAGGTGCCCTTTAAGTCTAAAGCGCAATTTATGCGAGGAATGCGACGTACTGCTGATATTTACGCTATGCCATGACGCACTACGCTACTTCGACGTCATAAATTGCGTAAGTTGTGCTATAGACGCAAGTAGACTGCGTTTGGCCGGAAGCTAGAATTTTACTTTGTAACGTTAAATATGGATTTTTTTTCTTAAACTCATTGCTTTGCTTTAGAAGGCCTTTATTAACCCCGTATGGAGCACTTTTATGGTGAATAGAGGCACTTTAATGGACTTTTTAAATATAACTCTGAAAGAAGAATGTCATATACACCTAGGATGACTTGAGGGTCAATAAATCATGGGCTTATTTTAATTTTTGGGTGAACTATCCCTTTAACAGTAATATTTTCGGAGACATTGCCATACTGTGCAAATCTCATACCGTTACAACCCTACACGGGAGAGCCCCCCACCCCACCCCACCCCCGCTGTTAAAAAAGTAACTAAGTAACTTTTACTCTGAGTAAATTTTAAATGAGCTACTTTTTACTTTTACTTGAGTCGATTTTTAGACCGGTACTTTTACTTGTACTTAAGTAAAATTTCATTGAAGTAGTAGTACTTTTACTTGAGTACAATATTTTATTACTCTTTCCACCTCTGATGGCTGCACATTTAATTTAGTTTTAATAGAAGAGTTGATCACATTAACCATCGATTAAGGCAGATCATCACATTTAAAATGACTTTCTCTTTTGCTTGAGATCTGCTCCATTTCAAAAATGACACAGTGTGTCCTGCATGTCTGTTGTTTGTGCAGTGTATGAGCCAGACGAGTGGGAGGTGCCGCGTGAAAAGATTAATCTATTGCGAGAGTTAGGCCAGGGATCTTTCGGCATGGTGTATGAGGGCATCGGAAAGGACATAGTTAAAGGCGAGCCACAGACCAGTGTTGCGGTGAAGACGGTTAACGAGTCGGCCAGCCTCAGAGAGAGGATTGAGTTCCTCAATGAAGCTTCTGTGATGAAGGCATTCAGCTGCCACCATGTGGTAAGACATGTCTCTTGCATGTTTTGTAGTCTTATTTTAGTTTTGTTTATATACTGTTTATTATTATTTTTTATATTTAATGTTTTCATTTATTTTTTTTCTTTTAGTACATTTATTTAAGTTAGTTACCTTGGCAACTTTTTAAACTTAATATTTATATATACACTACGGCTCAAAAGTTTAGAAAAATCATGATTTTTAATGTTTTTGAAAGACATCTCTTATGCTCACCAAGGCTGCATTTATTTGAAATGCAAAAATACAGTAAAACAGTAATACTGTGTGAAATGTTATTACAATTTAAAATAAGAGTTTTCGATTTGAATATATTTTAAAATGTGATTTATTCCTGTGATATGAAAGCTGAATTTTCTGCATCATTATTCCAGTCTTCAGTCACATGATCCTTCAGAAATCATTCTGATATTCTGATTTGTGTGCTCAATCATTATCAGTTATTTATTATTATTGGTGCTCAAATATTGATAATGGGTCCTTACTATTGTAAGTGTTGAAAAGTTTTTGCTGCTTAATATTTTTGTGGAAACCGAGGAATACATTTTTCAGGATTCTTGGATGAATTAAAAGATTAAAACAATCTAATTGATTTAAAATAGAAATATTTAGTAACATTATAAATGTGTTTATTGTCAGTAAAAACAGCCTTTTTCAACGTATGCTTTTTCAGGTTTTATTTTAAATACTGAAAATTATTTTATTAGGTTTAGTTAACAATAACACTGGTTGGACTTTGACATAGTCTATTATGTACAGTAACTGACATGATTCTGTGGGTTAGGTGAGGCTGCTGGGGGTGGTGTCTAAAGGCCAGCCCACTCTAGTGGTGATGGAGCTCATGACACATGGAGATCTGAAGAGTTTCCTGCGTTCTCTCAGACCTGACTCAGAGGTAACAAATCATACCAGAAGTTTCACTATCAGACTTAATAGAGCTTTTAAATCCGTTTTAAGGAGGTAGAATATTAGCTTAGTTTATATTACACATTAAAAAAGGACTGACTTTTTAAATATTGGATTTTTGTTTTACTGTGTTGTTTGATTACTTTGTTACAGAATAACCCTGGTCGGCCTCCTCCAACGCTGAAAGAGATGATTCAAATGGCCGCAGAGATAGCAGATGGCATGGCTTACCTGAACGCCAAGAAGTTTGTGCACCGTGACCTTGCTGCCAGGAACTGCATGGTGGCCGAAGACCTGACCGTAAAAATTGGAGGTACGTAATGTGATAGGGGTATATTTATTTAAAGTTTAAAGGGATAGTTCACCCAAAAATGAAAATTAGCCCATTATTTACTCTAGGTGTATACAATCGGAGTTATGTTAAACATTGTCCTGGCTCTTCCAAGCTTTATAATGGCTGTGAATGGCCGTTTCTTTTTTGAAGTCCATAAAAGTGCATCTATCCATCATAAAACTGCTCCACACGGCTCCGGGGGGTTAATAAAGGCCTTCTGAAGCGAAGCCATGCGTTTGTGTAAGAAAAATATCCATATTTAACACGTTACAAATAAAAATTGCCAAACAGCCATACGCAGTCCACTTATGCCTAAAGCACAACTTGCGCAACTTGTGACATCGGAAGTAATGTAGTGTGTCATGGCGTAGCGTATATATCAGCAGTGTGTTGCATTACTCGCATACGTTGCACTTTAGACTTAAGTGGAGTCTGTATGTTCGTTTGGCCGGAAGCTAGTCATTTATTTTACTTTGTAACATGTTATCTAGGTACTTTTACGCCTAATGTTTTATGAATTCAGACATACTATTCTTTTCACATACCGTACTGTTTTTCACATACTGTAGTAGGGAAGTATGGATATTCGGATGTAGGGATAATACCAATACCAAACAATACATGTTAAATATTCAAAATTGTCTCTCGAAGGTTGATTTGCCCAGTATAGAGTTAAAAATAATTCAATTTAAATGTATTTGAATAGCTCACATTTTGCTGGATGGCGCCTTGCATGGCTGACACCGCCGTCGGTGTATGAATGAGTGAATGTGAGGCAATATGTAAAGCGCTTTGGTGGCCATTGGGTCTGTTGAAAGCGCTATATAAATGCAGTCCATTTACCATTAATCCTGCCACACGATTATTATTTCTGTGTAAATACCTTGTTAAAATTTTATTTTTTCATAATAGGTGTTGCTTCAGATGCTTTGTTTTCGTGTGGAAGAAAAAACACTGTATAATTTTGTCCATTTATGAACTAGTCTTGGGTCTTTGAAGTAAGTTTCTGAAATAAAATAACTGCACAAAGCTAGTAAAATATTCTAGCTATGCCACACAAAAGTGCCAAAATGAGATGCTGAATGCAAGCTCATAATAAAAAAGGAGGTACAAGTGTGAATGTGTTGTAGTATGTCTCGTACGTGGATTGTGTCATCTGTTATTTTAAGCGCTTTCTAATAGTGTTATTTTGTCTTGTGTTGACTGCTGTCAGATTTTGGCATGACAAGAGACATTTATGAGACGGATTACTACAGAAAGGGTGGGAAGGGCCTGCTTCCTGTGAGATGGATGGCCCCTGAGTCGCTGAAGGATGGAGTCTTCACCGCTCATTCAGACTGCTGGTGAGCTGTCCATATGCACACACACACACACAAACAACCATACAAAGACATGTCATTGTTGTAGGACTATCCTTATGGTTTGTTTTAGTCACTAATGACCCACGTTGTGCTTGTCAAGGTCGTTCGGTGTGGTGTTATGGGAGATCAGTACTCTGGCTGAGCAGCCCTACCAGGGGCTGTCCAATGAACAAGTTCTTAAGTTTGTGATGGATGGAGGATACCTGGACAGACCTGACAACTGCGCAGACAGATTGTGAGTGCATTACTGAAATATTGCCCGTGTTAACATCTCAAAGTTGGTGTTTATTGCAATACTAACTTTAGCCTACTGTATCTGGGCTCATAATGGATTTTTTTTTTATTCTCCTGCTGGTCAGTTGGACCAGTAGTTATAGTAGTCTACTTGCCCTGCCAATATTTCACCTGCATATCACGAAAGAATTATCTTTTTATATTATTATTTTAAGCTATGCATTTTTTCTGTATTTGCTAGAAATATTTGGATTTTTCTATAAACTTCAAGTTTTCTTTTAAACATTTTGTTTATAATCTTTTTTTTTTTTCTTACAAGAAGACAATTGGTAACAAGGTAGAAATTATAGCTATAATGCATCTCCATAAATTGACTTAGAAACTGTTACTGGAATTTTGAAGTTATAGCAATTGAATCCTAGTATAAGAATTTGATCACGTTATTTTAGTCCCTTTTAGGTCATTTAAGATGAAATCACCATCATGCTTTCCTTGTCAAATGCCAATGACTGTTAAACATATACTGGACTGCACTGTTTTTAATTTAAATAGACAATGTTTTAGTTCATAGATGTGTGTAGCTGATATGTGTCACCTGAATGTATTCTAGACATTCTCTTATATTAATCTTAAATGTCTTATATAGTTTTTTGTTAATTGTATGACTTTTTATTCACTTTGATCTCACAATGAAGATAGCTTTGCTGCTGATATGGCTTTACATTTAACATAAATAAATGTAGTGGAATTTTAAGGACTTCGGTCTTTAACTGACATGTCTCCTGTTTCCTGATCCTCCAGGCATAACCTGATGCAGATGAGCTGGCATTACAATCCCAAAATGAGGCCCAGCTTCCAGGAGATCATCGAGATGCTCCGGGAGGATCTGCATCCCTCGTTTCAGGAGGCCTCCTTCTTCTACAGTGAGGAGAACAAGCCGCCCGAGACGGAAGAGTTTGATATGGACCTGGAGAACATGGAGAGCATCCCGCTGGACCCTTCCTCGTACTCTCAGAGGGAGTGCTGTCTAGATGGGGACGAGGGCTCATCCGTGGGCCTTCGAGGGAGTTATGAGGAGCATGTGCCGTATACGCATATGAATGGCGGCAAGAAAAATGGACGCATCTTATCCCTACCCCGATCTAACCCTTCCTAATATTATAAACCCCATCAAGCTACATTATAAATTTTTTTTTTTCATCATTTTATAGATTCACTTTTATTGAGCTCTATACCAGAAGCCCTTCAGAAAGGAATCTCAGGACATTCATTTTCTTCTTTACTGCCTCAGTATGATGATGATACAGGGTGCGGGCTTTTTTTTGTATTTAAAGAAGAAAATACACATAACTGCTTCTTTTCTGTTTTTTTTTTAAATATAAATATATATATTGCCAAGTTTCAAGGACTGGTCAAATGGAACAAACTGTGAAATTAACCTCAGACAACCAGAAGGCTGCTTTAAACCTTACATCTCCTCAGACTCTCTCCTCATCCACCAACTCTCTCCAGAAAAAGACAAAATATAGATGAAAAAGAAAAGAAAAGTGACCTTACTCTGTTTGTGGCAACATGGAGTTCATGACAACATGGAGTTGTGTCTGAATCTGTACACTTTGGGCTTTGGTGGCAAACCTGTTGAACTTGGGAACTGTAGGATGACATTTAGCATCCTTCCAAGAATAAACTGTCTACAGGTACAAGACACTGCTTTTCTACCTGCTACTCAGTATTCCAGACTACACGGAGAGAACGAACAGATTTTTGGACTCTATTTTTTTATTTATTTGCTTGCCTGTGCTCTTTTTCTTATTTTTCCCCCCTGGTGTTCACACATTTACAGCTGAAGGATATTTAAACTGTTTTCAGGACTTTTGACTAAAAGAGTTCCTCAGATTGACCAATAGTTGCTGCTTTGATATATTTTAGTGGGTATAGATGATGATAAAAGTATATATAAATATATTATTGATGTTTTTGTACATAGTTGATATGTCGTCATTCGAGTTATTGCCGGTTGTAGAAATGTTTTTACATGTTTGTCTCGAATCTTTATTTTTTCTAATCCGAAAATTATACTAATCATCCTGGACCTCTGATCAGCCAGCAGCTCCAAGATGCACAGGAGTATCTACTAGACGCATTTGGCTTCAGATGTCAAATCTTGATATCAATGGAAATAACTGCTGTAAATAAAGCAGTGAGGTGCATTCAAGAAGAGCGAATAGATGTGTTTCTGTCGTGTTTTTCTTGCGAGTAATTGTGTGAACTTGTGAGTGGTTGTGAGAAAGTCTTTCAAAGCACAGGGCATAGATAGAGGAAGTGTTTTACATCAAATTCGCACAATTTGTGCGATAACTAAACTGTGAAGAGACATGTGACAAAAATGCAAGATCATGATAAAATTCATCCCACAAACAGGAAGTTGTCCTTTTATTTATATTTAATACAAATCTATCTTTTCAAGTTTAACAATGTCAGCCTAATTGGGATTCTTCAGTCACTGATAAATAATATCGTGCAAGTTAATTTATTTCAGTAATTCAACTTAAAAGGTGAAACTAATATTATATAGACTACATGCAAAGTGAGATATTTCAAGCCTTTATTTGTTGTTGTGATGGTTATGGCTTACATCTTATGAAAACCCCAAATTCAAAATTAGATTATTGTGAAAAGGTTTTCATAGCTGTAAGTGATAATCATCAAAATTTTAACAAATAAAGGCTTGAAATATCACAATTTGCATGTAATGAGTCTATATAATTAGATATTCTAATTTTTCGAGTTTCACCTGTAGAGGAAAAGAGGTCCACCCTATTTCACAAAGATCCACCTTCAACTTAAGGGATGTTCGACTTCACCACTAGGTATGCTAATTGAAAAGAAATGTTGTGTAACACTAAGTGTTATAGCTTTTTTGTTTGTTTACTAACGTTACTAACTATCTGAATGTCTCCTCGGTGGAAACGCATTCATTCAGTAAAACGTAAAATAACGTATTTCTCCTGTTCTACCCTGTATAATGTATCCTTCAACTTGTAAGGCTCCTCAGATTTGAATACGGGATTCATTTGTCCTGTTCTCCAAATTGTGTCTCCTTACACTCCTGCACCTGACAGGATAGCGGATCAGGCTCCGGAGGTCGTGAATTCTTGGGGCTGGCCTCTCCTCTTCACCCCAGTCTATTACTTCGTCCCACAAGTCCCACGACATCCAGTATTCGTCGTCGGTCCATGAGAAGAAGTTTTCGCCGTGGTGGAGGGACATTTCACCAGCCGCCCTCAAGTCTGTCTGGCGTGCTTCAATCTCCTCATCCCCACTATCCTGCCTGTCCCAGGCACCAAGATAATGCCAAGAGACGGCAGATTTCGGATAGAGGGATGACATCTTCACAGGAAGAATTGGAACTGAGGCACTTTTTGTTGCTATACGGCACGCTATCCATTAGCTTTACTTGACAACTGCATCAAGAGGATGTGAGCGGTCTGGAGTGACCAGAGCAGGTTCTGTGGAGTAACGTTACAGTGTCGATTATGTCACTGTGTGTCATAATATGGACAGCAAAGTTCCATTTTCATTAAAAAGTGGAATGCACAGTCATTCAAGCTTCTTTTACTGTCTTGTTTACTTCAGGAAATCTAAATCTGCCTAAACGTTAACTAAAATATAAAAAACTAAACTTATCATTTAATTTAGTTTCTGATGTACTAAAATAACTGACACTAAACTGAAATAAATACAAACTATAGACATAAAAAAACGAATAAAAAATGTGTAAAAACAACAAAATTACTCAATCTTGAAACGAATTTAATCAAATAAAAACTAATTCTAAATATGAATAAAAATTATAATAGAATTACAATTATACTAAAATAACATTGGTGTGTGTACTGTGAAGAAAAGGAGGAGTGCTGCTGGATGTGTGAACAAACCCTGCCGCCTTCTGTTTTGTTCCCGTCATGCCTCGAGTGAAGCAACGCTGAAGTGTGTGTATGCGCGCGCGCGCGTGAGTGTGTGTTGTTTGAGAGGACACAACCATCGTTCCTGTAGATGTGTGCACTGCACTTGTTGTTGCCGGTGTGGTAGATGCTTAAGAAAAGAAACTGTGTCGAAAAAAGAAGATAAGATAGGAAAGAAAAGAAACTGTTCCGAAAAAATTGGATAGGATATTATGTGATGTTTCTTTAAAAATGGTAAGTAGAAACTTTTGTAGCTAAAGTTTGCGCGAGCCTCTTTGTGTTTAAAGTTTGTCATCGAGGCCTCGTGTTATTTAATTGGCGTTGAGGATTATAGTTTACAGAACATGTATTCTCATTTCTAAATCATCTTTTTGACTTTGTTTAGAGATATACACCGTATTTTAAGGGCTACTTTTAGAGTTTTTCGTGGCCTATCATTCATTTATCTTTTGCGGCTGTTCTTGAGAGGAGTGTGACGTATACCAGTAGCAGGAAAAGTTTAGCCGTGATTTCACTTTAGGATTAATAATGGTGTCTCTTCTGAAATAACCACCCTGTGTTTTTGTTTTGTTTGTTTGTTTTACAGAGCATGGCATGTTTATTGTTGCGAGTAGATGTGGTCAATGAAACCATGTCATGTTTTCTTTTGATCTGTTGATTGCTCTGTTTACACTTGTCCTCTGATGATGAGTAATGAAGGATGGGTTATCTGTTCGACCATTACATTCCTCGAAATCTGTCTCTTGATTAATGCCTCATTCGCTCGTGATTCTAGTTTCACCAGTGTCAGATCTGTAGAAATCTGAGTGAGGTTTGTGGTCATGACTCGTGGGAATTTGTGTTTGTAAAATAATCAGACTTTTCCTCCTCTGTGTTCTAGCTACTTTTTCTTAATCCAGCAGTGACTAGAATCTTTTTCAGTTTCACCAGTGGTGGGCCGTCAGGGCCAGCAAGCCCTTCTCTGCTGGCCTAAACACTATGAGAATCACTGACTTGCACTTTAATATATATTTTTTATGAATGAGTATTAAATTATTCCCAATAGTCCGTTCTCATAATTTCATAGCTTTTCTCTTGGTTGCGCTGCTTCCAGTAGTGTATATTTATTTTAGTGCTCTTATCCAATCATATTTCAGTCATCATGTGTTGCCAGGGTCAAATATATCTGCTTCGAGGCCTTCAGAATCGATAGTGCGGGCGCCTGTAGCTTAAATGAATGGCAATGAAACTGTTGCTTTAACCAATCAGATAATCGGTCAGATTTAATCAGCCAATCAGATATCGAGTTGATTGCACAGGGGCCATCTAGAAGGCATACAATAACGTAAGCATCTCCACGCCCTTTGATTGGATGGTCAGAGCGTGTACTATTATTACTGGTAGTCAGAGATAGCTAACTGCATCTGTTGCGAACTGTGTAAACTAAAATACCTGTAGATTTAATAGTTTTTCAACCCACAATTAATGTTTATTTCCTTCCTCGACCACCAGCAGGTTCAAACCTACCGGAAAAAAATCCCTTATCCAGCTTACGCAGTCTCGGAACTCTATCGATCTGTCCGGGTAAAAACAGAACTGACTGCAATGTAAAGTTATGCCAGGACTGATTTTGAAGGCATAAGTCCCGCTGATCTCAATGATATCGTTCATAAATCTGTGTGAGAGCTTGTGTCGGCTGTAACGTTACACATCGTCATGTTTTGCGGTGTTTTCCCTGTTTAACGTTACTGCTTCTGTCGAGCGGACACTCTCAGCACTAAAGCGAATTTAAACTGACAGAAATACGACGGGACACACTCGACTTTCAGCACATTAGCCTCGATGGCGATAGAAAAGGTTGCTGGGACTGAAAAGCACAGACAAACTGTACAACCAAGTAATTCAAGTCTTTTCGAGGAAAGAAATTAGGATGGATTTTGTGTAAAAAATCAGTTTTGGAGAGTATAATGCATTTTTTTGTCCGTGCTGAATATGATTTTCTTCCTAATTTTTATTGTAAATTTATGATCGAAACAACTTATTTTTTTCAAACATTAATAGGCTACTATAGCCATTGACTGATAAGACAGGGATGAGGATCCGTTTCTGAATTTATAATCGGAACGCAATTACACAAAAGCCGAACTCAATTGCTCGTTTCACCGCATTAACCCTATAACTGCCGGTGCAAAATAAAAACAGGAATTTCACAACAATTATAGAGAGTATGTGCGTGCGCTGCTACACTATTAAAAGTTATTAATTCAGGGTGGACATCACTGAAGGCCTAGCTGTGAAATGCACGGCCCGCCACTGAGTTTCACTAATAACGTTTCATACCTCATACTGGTATCTGTTCAATCAGTCACTATCCTTATTCATTGCCTTCTGCTAATATTTATTATTTCGTAATAGTGCCTGTGTGACTTAACTATTATTGCAACATCAACAAATAGCAAATCTATGCTTTATTTATTTCTATGGGAATTTGTGGTTCAGATGTAATCTATTCGTTTCCGACTAGTATGTTTTCTTAAATGTTCATGGTACCAGTTTTAATCAATATGTTAAGTACTTTAGCTAGGTACTTGTAACTATTCAAAAGCTATATTTTGGTTTTCCTGGTTTAGTCAAATTTAGACACTGGTATCTCTTTATAGACACGTGTGTGTTCAAGTTGTTTGTAGTAATGTATCAACTTATTTTCTTATAGATACATTTTAATTGAACTATAAATTGTGTTTATTTTAGTGCATTAAACTAAATGAAAAGATAAACTAAAAGAGAAATATTGCCATTGTAACTAGTTTTTTTTTTACAATATTTTATTATAAGTAACACATAAAAAAAAAAAAAAAGGTTTTAGTTAACTATAATAACCCTAGTCATTAAAAATGACAAAAGTTTAAAAAAAACAAAAAACAAAAGTGAAACTAGTGTCTCATAAATCACCAGAAAATCAGGAATAGATACTTACTACTATTATGATAGTTAGTAGAAGAAGTACTATAGTGTCTGAATTAATACGACACGTCACTCGTACTGATATCTAACTGATAATTTAAATAAATAAATAAATAAGAAATTAGGCACTAGTAACATATAAATAGATACTATTCACAACTTAGTAGCCTATGTTACAGCTTAATAAACCTACAGCTTTCAATATAATATGTTAATATGAAACTGCTACTCGGTCTTTACTCTGACCAAGAGCCCAACAAAATCAGCTGAGACAAACTAGAATCTCACTAGAAGCTTGTCTTAGACTTCGCAGTAAAGGTCAGCATCTTTAAAGGTTATGTGTAATCTGTAGCTTATCTGTTTTTGTGTGTGTGTGTGAAACAGAGACTTTCTGTATTTTATCTGGCCTGTTGATGTGTGAGAGGGGGAGGTTGGCTTCATGGTCATAGGCAGTTTTCAAGCCAGGCATTTTTCACACAGTAACAGAACTAGTAAATCAGTTACAGTATGTGTAAACAAGAAATGCTCGCATTTTGCAGCTGCTGAATCCATTATCACACCATGAAAACTAGAGCGAACCAGTTAATATGAATGTCCTCCCGCTGTTTTAGTTCAAAAACGGCGGTTTTTAGTTTATAAGATCGCCTAAACAATGATGGCGGCGGTGTCAAATTTCGTGTCTTATACTAAATGTAAAGGAAGGAGGGCGTTTGTTGTTTCTACTCAGACTGGAGCAGCCTGCTTTTCTTGTTTGACCGATAAGCATAAACCTTAGCCTCATTTCACTTGGCTATATTCATGAATCATCTCCATCCAGCGGATGATTCAGGGGAGGTGCAGCCTGCAGCAGAAGTTATCATTCAGCTAGAATAGTCCAGTAATGAATCCACCTGCAGAAAACGGCAATTACATTACTGCTGAGGGCAGGTCTGAGTATTATTTTAGTGCGACTCGGCTCATGCAATGATCCTTCTTGGTCCCCCAGCAATGTGAAGTGTAAAGTCAGTGCCTTTAACCGCCATTCATCAAGGTGCAGCTGAATTTGGGTATGAAATCTGCATCCTAGTCAGTATCCTTCTCATAATGAAGCACTAGTCATGCGTTCAGGTTTGCTCTTCTCGTTTGCTTGTCTTTTATTTAGCCTTCATGCACTTTACACATGCTAGTCTATATGAATGAATGTACTATTTGAATAGCAGCACACACATTGTTAGTGTGCTCACAAGGTGTATCATGCCTTTCTTGAGGATGGAGCGGTTTGCCATTGTAACAGCTGAGTGTTGTACAACTGTAGCCATATCAAATTCATAAGTTGAACAAGGTGATTGTTTTTTTATATTAAAACCGGTTCTCCCATCACAACTTAATGACAACAATGAAATTATAAGGTAGTTCACATAAAATTGCAACACAAAAGATGATATTGAAGAATGTCTTTTTTTCTTCAGTGAAATTCAGAGTGGAGGCCATGTGTAGGTCTGCTTGTTCTACATAAGGAAATCATACACATATATATATATATATATTAGTCTTGTGTTTTTTTCCTGTACTGTGTCATCCAATACTTAATCTAAAACTATGTTAAGCAGCATTCTTCTAATTATTATTAATTAACTTGACATATTATAAATCACTTTAGGACTAATTCTGAGGTGGACTGCAAAAATGCTTAAAGGTGATTAAAATGGTGAAAAAACTAGTTAGTGACCCGACAAGGCATCTTTAATAGGCAGTGTTTGCCTTTTATATAGATCTGTAAATCTTAACCTAAAACTAGATTTTGTCAAACAAAAGCAAATTGCCGTTCCAAAGTTTGGGGTCAAACTGGCTTCGGTTCAGACTGCAGGTAAATGTGGCCCAAATCCAGTGTGAACACAAACCACATGGAATCTGATCTTTTCAATTCAGATTTGGGCCACTTCCATATGTGGTCCTAAATCCGATTCAGCCGCTAACTTACCGACCACAGGTTCCTGGAGGGTATGTAAACTCGTAAGAGAGAATGGAGCCTTTGGCCTGCCCCAATATCTTGAACTTGACGTAAGCTGCAACCGGAAGCCAGTGCAAAGACAGTGGTGTGACATAGGCTCTTTTGAATTCATTGAAGACCAGTTAAAGGAACACTCCGACTTTTTGGGACTTTAGCCTATTCAACTTATCCCCCAGAGTTAGATAAGTCCATACATACCTTTTTCATCTCCGTGCGTGCTATAAGTCTGTTTGACGCACCCACCGCTAGCCTAGCTTAGCACAAAGACTGGATGTAAATGGTTGCAGCTAGCATACTAATCCAAATAATTGACAAAATAATGCAAACATTTTCCTATTTACATGTTGTGATTTGTATAGTCACAGAGTGTACAAAAAACAAAGTCACATGAGACATAGACATATTTTAACCATATAAATACTGGGAACTATATTCTCTGAAGGCGAAGCACTGCTACTTGGGCGGAGTGATAACCGCAGCACCTGAGACGCGCTCTGAACGAACTCTCTGCTCCTCACCACGGCGCGTCTCAGGTGCTGCGGTTATCACTCCGCCCAAGTAGCACGGAGATGAAAAAGGTATGTATGGACTTATCTAACTCTGGGGGATAAGTTGAATAGGCTAAAGTCCCAAAAAGTCGGAGTGTTCCTTTAAGCCAATGTGTTCTGAATCATTTGAAGAGGTTTGATTGCACATCTTGGAAGTCCAGTCAAAAGGGCATTGCAATATTCCTGCCTACAAAGGACAAGGGCCTGGACGAGAAGTTGTTGCATGCTCAGTGAGGAAGGACCTGATCTTCCTTATGTTGTACAATGCAAACCTGCATGATCATGCTCTAGTAGCAATGTGGTCTTTGAAGGTCAGCTACTCATCAAAAAAAATACCCCAATATTCCTGGCCAAACTCTATTGTTGCTGAACCTTGCTGGATGGTGATATTGTGCTGTACTGATGATGAAGTGGCTGGGAAGAAGAGAAGTTTTGTCTTTGCTCGAGTTGCAGGTGATGTTCTTTCATCCATGCCGAGATCCATCCACGCCAGGCATTCTGTTAGCTCCTGTCCATTAAATAATATAGATACAACATTTGATTTTTAATAATGTAGTAATAAATGTTGAAATTAACATTAACTAACACTGATAAATCCTTTAGCAGTATTTCTCTAATGTTAACTTATGTAGTTAAATAATAAAAAACAGAATCCAAATTAAAACCGACTATACAGAATTTATGAAATAAATGTAACATTTCACATAATTCATCTATTATTGTTAGTTATTATTAAAATGTTAAGTTATACAATTTTTATAAATTCAAATGATTAGACATCCTTTTTTATTATTAGTAATATTTAATTAAACCATTAAAATGGAAAACACAGGGAAAAAAATAGGCCCTATAGTCAACTGATATATTGTTTTAGGATTCTTTGATGAATAGAAAGTTCAAAATAACAATTTATTTGAACTGGAAATCTTTTATAACATGATATCTTCCTTGCATAATAAAAGTATTAATTTAATAATATTAATTAATTAAAAATTTTGTCCAGCAGCCATATCACCCTGTAGCCAACGACTGGTTGCCATTAAAGCTAAGCTGGGTTGAGCCTGGTCAGTACCTGGATGGGAGACCTCCTGGGAAAACCTGACTGTGGTCTGTGTGGGTCCTAACGCCCCAGTATAGTGTCGGGGACACTGTACTGTCAAAGAGCACTGTCCTTCGGATGAGACGTTAAACCGAGGTCCTGACTCTCTGGTCATTAAAAATCCCAGGATGTCCTTCGAAAAAGAGTAGGGGTGTAACCCTGGCATCCTGGCCAAATTTGCCCAGTGTCCTCTGTCCATCATGGCCTCCTAATCATCCCCATATACTGATTGGCTTCATCCCTCTGTCTCCTCTCCACCAGTAAGCTGGTGTGTGGTGGCGTTCTGGCACAATGTGGATGTTGCACATTTGTGGTGGTTGAGGAGATTCCCCTTTCCATGTAAAGTGCTTTGAGTACCCAGAAAAGCGCTATATAAATGTAACAAATTATGATTTTATTATTATTAAAATGTATTCATTTCTTTCAAAACACAAAATAAAACTTACTGACCCCAAACTTTTGAAAGAAAGTGTTTGATTAATTATACATGTACTGAATATGATTATATATAAAAATACATTTGTAAATTTGGCTGTTGGGTTTGTGTAAAAACATTGTGTTCACTTTTTTTGTGCTTCAAAGCCTTACATACCAGACACTGGATGAAACATATCTATTTTGGATAAGGCAAATTATATCTAGGCTATATCTGCAAATCTACATTTTTATTCAAATTTTACTTTCCTCTGAATTTGTCAATACTTTTTTGCTTTAGTAAAAAACTACAGTCCAAAAATAAAGATCCATTTAAAAAAAGCAAGGCTGTTTACTTACTGTAGCCATGTCTTCTGCTCTATAACCTTGTCTGACAAGAGCTTAGGAATGTGACAAACTAAAACCAGTTTGCTGTTTCAGAGAAGAAACAGATTTGTTTCATTATCCTGTTTTCCCAGGAATGAACTGGAGCCTTACATTAGCACGCCCCATCTCTTGCCTGTGTCTAGTATAGCTTCTGTGTTGATGCTTTGCATTTGGCAAGACACTTTTATCCAAAGCGACTTACATTGGATTCAATGTATAGATTTTATTGCATTATATCAGTTTATAATTGATCATCTTATAAGTTTATGCATTCCCTTGATCAGTCCTCCACTTCAGCATATGCGTGTGTGTGCTGGCGTCAAACCAAAATAGATCATACCTGTATGTACACCACAAGTGTCATGTCAGATACACACCTCTGTAACCTTTACCTGCACTGCGATAGTCACGCAAAGACCATTACGTTTTTTTTTTAACCATAAATAGATTTAGGTATGAAAACTAACTTTAGCTGGAAAATAACATTATTCAAGAGCCGCTATAAAGCCAAAACAATCTCTGTTACCTTAAATTATACGTTTATCTCTGTAAAGCTGCTTTGAAACAATCTACATTGTTAAAAGCGCTATAAAAATTAAGATGACTTGACTTAAAAGCAAAATGAGTGGAACAGGGCTATTCATTCATTTGATCTTACTCGGTTCTTATGTTGTATATATGGATTCATTTAAATTATTGTTTGCACAAATGTCTTGTATAATAATGAATAATGGTCTCAAATGATTTTTTATCAGTTTTTATGACATGACAAATGAGTGCCCTACTCGATTGCCACTTGAACAAACATTTAAGGTTAATTGCAGTTTATAAAAACTGACGAATGCTGCCAAGTACCACAGAAAATAGTTTCCACTTGTTCCTTAGTTTGGGAAAAAATGCATTTACATCTTTTCAGTTAATGTACACATGTAAATCCTGGAAACCCAGTAACTTCTACATTGTATCTGTGTAAATCCAGGAAGGAACTATGTTGATGCATCTAAATTTGTATTTTATCCAGAATGTTCCTTTAAATTACAGACCCAAAGCTAACTTTCTGCTTTATGCTCAGGTCTGACAGAGACCATTCATCTTGCATTTGGCTGTATCTGCTCCATGACTTACCTGGCAGGCATGACCCTCTCACAGCAAAGATAAACCTGCATCCTCCAGCCTTTAACCTCTTCTGGTTATCACTACGGCCACAGGTCAGTGCTCTGGCATCCTGGACAGGAACTGTAGTAACAGTAGCAGCTTTCTTGTGAAGCAACAGCATTGGCATATATATATATATATATATATATATATATATATATATATATATTTATATATATATATATATATATAGTGTATGTGTGTGTGTGTGTGTGTGTGTGTGTGTGCTTATATAAATATATTTATCTTATTTATTTATTTAAACAGTTTATTCTTTTATTCAGCAAGGACACATTCAATTTATCAAAAGGGACTGATAAGACATTAAAGAATCCAAAATAAGTATCACAGTTTCAACAAAAATATTAAGTAACATAATAAGAAATGTTTTTGAGCACAAAATCATCATATTTGAATGATTTCTGAAGGATCATGTGACACTGAAACTGGAGTAAGGATGCAGAAAATTCAGCTTTGCCATCAAAGTTGCCACAAAATTTCCACTGTTGATACCAATAGCGGATTATTAAGAGTAATATCTGCCGTTACCGATAGCTTGATTTTAACCCTTATGTGCTGTTGGGGCTGTTTTCAGCCACTATGGGGTATTTTTGAGTCTTATTTTGGCCATAACTTTTTCCGTGTTTCAGCAAATGGAATGATTTTTGGTGACAAAGCTTATTTTTACACATATTTTAGGAAAATGCTTTGAAAATTTTCAAAAACTTAACAGTACACTCTGGGCAAATTCACTACCCTTTCGTTATGTTCGTGGCTGAAAACAGCCACTACTTTAAACTGCTGTAAAAATTGATCAGATAAATATTTTTTTGCCATTTTTTTTGCGTAAATCTATTAATCAACATCAGTCCTGTTCAAAACTACTAAATGTTTTTTAAAAAATCAAGATTTTAACTCTTTAATTGCCAAATTCATAAATTATGTCACTGATTTGGGAGGGGAAAAAACACAAAATTACTTATTTTCAATATAAAATGTGATTGTGGACTGGATTTTTTTTTACCTTTTATCACAGTCTTGGACATGTCAAAGATTAGAAACAACATTGGTTTTGATGCATTGTTAGTTTTTGTGCAGCATCAGATTTTAACGTTTTCTCCCTCATTTACTGTTCGTGGCTGTTTTTGCCCCATTGACTTCCATTATAACCACATTTTTTGATTGCAAAGCCATGACACCATAAAATCATGCATTTTTGATTGTTGGTGGTTTTCCCTGTTGGGAAGAGGTAAAATTAGTAATTTTTACTGTTGATAACCAGATGGCACCATTAACCCTTTAGGTAGGCCTGTGCAAAAAAAAGCTTAGTTTCTGGCTTTTACATGGAGTTATATGGAGTATAATAGCATAACAAAGTGTGTGTGTGTGTGTGTGTGTGTGTGTGTGTGTGTGTGTGTGTGTGTGTGTGTGTGTGTGTGTGTGTGTGTGTGTGTGTGTGTGTGTGTGTGTGTGTGTGTGTGTGTGTGTGTGTGTGTGTGTGTGTGTGTGTGTGTGTGTGTGTGTGTGTGTGTGTGTGTGTGTGTGTGTGTGTGTGTGTGTGTGTGTGTGTGTGTGTGTGTGTGTGTGTGTGTGTGTGTGTGTGTGTGTGTGTGTGTGTGTGTGTGTGTGTGTGTGTGTGTGTGTGTGTGTGTGTGTGTGTGTGTGTGTGTGTGTGTGTGTGTGTGTGTGTGTGTGTGTGTGTGTGTGTGTGTGTGTGTGTGTGTGTGTGTGTGTGTGTGTGTGTGTGTGTGTGTGTGTGTGAGTGAGTGAGTGAGTGAGTGAGTGAGTGAGTGAGTGAGTGAGTGAGTGAGTGAGAGAGACCTCACCTTGATGCGTCTGAGAAAATCAAAATATGCAACTCAGCTCTCAGAACTACATGGAGTAAACAAAAACAAAAAAGGTGTATTTATGCATCTGCCTTTTGATTGTGAGAAATGCAGACTAAACAAAAACTAAGCAAGTGTATTTAAACACTTGCATGCAAGCCTGCTGGTCATTTGATGGTGAGAAGAGCAGGCAACATGAGAAAGGGCTTGACTTGCAGTGAAGTTTTAGAGATGATCATGCAGCCTGACCCCTCCAGCGAGCTGCAGGATGTATTGTCTTCTCCCTCTGACACCACAGACTCAGGAGAGGCAGATCCTGATTTGGATGTGGCACCCTCATCATCTTCTCTAGCTTCCACTGAAGGCGAGGAGGATTCAGAGGATCCTGGGTCTGGGTGGATTGGGAGAAACGGCGAAGTGTGGTTTTCCACCAACGCGGAGACAACTCCCTTTCTTCAGCCTGCCAGAGGCGTGACTCCAGGGCCGACGAGATGATTGACCTCATTGTCAGCATGACCAACCTCCAAAACGCAGAGCTCTGCTGATTTCTTGAATCTTGAGAGGGACATGGTGGCTCTAAAAATCGCACGACCACTGCGATCATCCCACAGGCAACGTGTGGACTCCTCTCTGGACCTGTAGACACCGGCCATAATCAGTAGCCCCATGTAGGCACGGAGATCTGTGGAGTCCACCCCGGTCCAGTTTCTCATTGTGCGGCGCCCGTAAAAAACAGATTGAACACAGAATCAATGTTCTGGACCCTTGCGATGGCATAGCGCGTCGGCCATGAAGTCACGCCTCTGGCAGGCTGAAGAAAGGGAGTTGTCTCCGCATTGGTGGAAAACCACACTTCGCCGTTTCTCCCAATCCACCCAGACCCAGGATCCTCCGAATCCTCCTCGCCTTCAGTGGAAGCTAGAGAGGATGATGAGGGTGCCACATCCAAATCAGGATCTGCCTCTCCTGAGTCTGTGGTGTCAGAGGGAGAAGACATGCATAATCATCTCTAAAACTTCACTACAAGTCAAGCCCTTTCTCATGTTGCTTGCTGCTCTTCTCATCATCAAATGACCAGCAGGCTTGCATGCAAGTGTTTAAATCCACTTGCTTAGTTTTTGTTTAGTCTGCATTTCTCACCATCAAAAGGCAGATGCATAAATACACTTACTTTGTTTTTGTTTACTCCATGTAGTTTTGAGAGCTGAGGTGCATATTTTGATTTTCTCAGACGCATCAAGGTGAGGTCTCTCACACACACACACACACACACACACACACACACACACACACACACACACTTTATTATGCTATTATACTCCATATAACTCCATGTAAAAGCCAGAAACTAAGCTTTTTTTTGCACAGGCCTACCTAAAGGGTTAATGGTGCCACCTGGTTATCAACAGTAAAAATTACTAATTTTACCTCTTCCCAACAGGGAAAACCACCAACAATCAAAAATGCATGATTTTATGGTGTCATGGCTTTGCAATCAAAAAATGTGGTTATAATGGAAGTCAATGGGGCAAAAACAGCCACGAACAGTAAATGAGGGAGAAAACGTTAAAATCTGATGCTGCACAAAAACTAACAATGCATCAAAACCAATGTTGTTTCTAATCTTTGACATGTCCAAGACTGTGATAAAAGGTAAAAAAAAATCCAGTCCACAATCACATTTTATATTGAAAATAAGTAATTTTGTGTTTTTTCCCCTCCCAAATCAGTGACATAATTTATGAATTTGGCAATTAAAGAGTTAAAATCTTGATTTTTTAAAAAACATTTAGTAGTTTTGAACAGGACTGATGTTGATTAATAGATTTATGCAAAAAAAATGGCAAAAAAATATTTATCTGATCAATTTTTACAGCAGTTTAAAGTAGTGGCTGTTTTCAGCCACGAACATAACGAAAGGATGGGAATTTGAACAATGCACAAGGGTTAAGAAAAAGAAATATCAGCCAAATAATGCTGTAAACTATACAGGGAACCATGAATTTTTTGATAAAATGTACAGAATTTGAAAGTTAAGAAAGCGCAGCGCTCTTTACTTGGATGGCTATGCGCGCTACAAATAAAGTTTGGTGTAAATAAAAACTGTGGGCCTGGCAACCCTGGCTTGAACTACGAGTCAAATAGAGCCTGCTTTAAAGTTGCTATTTTTTTAACTGTTTCTTGTTGCGTTAACTTAGACGGCCTTAAACTCAATAAAAGACACTTTCTTCACACACAGTATGAGTTTCTATCGGACACATTTTTCAGCCCCCTTTTGATGGACGGTATAATTGGCCTTGATCATCGACTGTTTTTAAACAATACCGATTATTGGCTGATACATCAGTGTAGCCCTAATATTACTGTTTTATACTGTATTTTTGAACAAATAAATGTAGCCATGGTGAAAATAGAGACACTTTTAAAAAAAAACTCTTGAACTGCTCTGAACTTTTGAACAGTAGCATAGTGCTTATCAATGGCATCTTTATGAAACCTGTTTATTTTTATGATTCCATTTGGTGGCACAAAAATGACATGCTTCACCCTTTAAGATTTTCTTTCTGTCAAATTAATCGTTTAGCCATTACAGGTTTATTAAGACAAAACTTAGTGTCTAACAGTGTTGCTTGACTGTTTTAATTGTCTTCTGGCTGTCTTTTAGTTTTTCAGAACATAAGATGGAAGAAATCGATTCTGTGAGAGTCAAGTCCTTGCCAGAAGATTCAAATGTCCCGTCCACATATTCTGCTGACTCCATCAATATTGACGGTTGGCTATTTAACCCGTTTAGTTACTGTAGCCATTAAACTTGTTGTCATCACAGGTCTTGTTTGTTGATGTCAATGGGATGTGTATATTTTCTCCTCTTCTACACAGATGGTCGTTATAGTGCGCTGCGTGAAGATCTGGAAGCAGATGCTCGGGATTTTGAAGCTCCCACATGGAGTTTAGCTGTTGACCAAAATTATTTAAAAAACTATTCCAAAGATGCCATTAAAAGACAGGACGTAATACATGGTAAGGGATGTGATAACTTGTTTTGTTACTTTTTTTTTTTTTTTTTTTCGTAGAAATTGAATTTGAGCAATACAAAAAAGTCTACTCTGCTATTGTTTTTTGACAGAGCTGATTCAGACTGAAATAAACCATGTGCGGAAGCTAAAGCTGGTTTTGGGCATATACGTGCGAGAACTGCGTGAGACCCTGCAAATGGATGAGACGCAATTGGAAAGGCTCTTTCCACAGGTGGATAACCTGCTGCTGGTGCACCAGCTTTTCCTCAACCGCCTTAAACAGCGAAGAGTCGATTCCATGGAGGCAGGCAGTACCCAGAATTACTGCATCCACAGTATTGGAGACATCCTCATCACACAGGTATCTTTATCATATATCTGCTGTAGGATGTGCATAGATATGTTAGATGCCCTGACAGGCAAGTTTCTACTTGAGGCTTAATGGCTAGTTATACGACAGATCGATTTATCTAGCTGCATGCTTTGGATCACCAAACTGTCAGTTATATATCCAGTGTCCTTTATATGATCTTTGAATCCACATTCCCCAGAGCTGAGCTAAGCAGCAGGTGCTTCCTGAAATGAATGGAATTATTGTTTTAACATTAAATTAGTATGCCATAATATGGCCCCAAAAAGTTTTTTTTTTTTTTTTAAATATAGGCCATGCACATTTCTCAAGCCAAAGATTGTTTTGCTTAACTTTTAAAAAAAAGAAGGTATTTTGACACTTTAGTGGAATGTCTATAGTCAATGTGATGAACTACATTGCTAGTACACTTAATACATCCACTAAAATCGTCTTGACATGAGTGAAGTCATTTTATAGCAAGTGGCCAAGAAAAGTGAATTAAGTTCTGAGAAAATATTTCATATCATTCTAATGCATTAGAAGAAAGAAAACGGTTATTGTAAATTTTAATAATATTTCACAATATTATTATTTGTATTGTACTTTTTATCAAATAAATGCAACATATAGTGAGCATAAGAGACTTCTTTTAAAAACATTAAAATAATCTTACAGACACAAAACTTTTGAATGGTAGTGTGTATGATTAAATGAAGCAGTGTTCATATTTCGTCGTCTTAGTTTAAATATCCGGAATATTTTTTTTATTAACTTCTGGGAATGTTATGAAAATCTTTTGTGTTTATCTTTGGCGCTCTCTGATCTGCATGTTTGTTTGTGTGTGTAGTTCTCAGGTGAACTGAGAGACAGGCTGCAATACTGCTATGGAGTGTTCTGCAGTCACCACACCGATGCAGTCAACTTCTCTAAAGAGTTAATGCAAAACAAGAAGTTCCTGGCTTTAATAAGAGTAAGACCTGACCTTTTGTTCTTAAGTAAAAATCTCAAAAAAATATTATTTTAAGAAATGTTATATTTAGTGAATCATTTCACTTTCTGATCATAATTTACTTTTCTGTCCTCAGAAAATATGTCAGTTGTCCATTATACGAAGATTAGGAATACCAGAGATTATTCTCCTTATAACGCAGCGCATCACAAAGTATCCAGTTCTGTTTGAACGTGTCATTAAATACACTGAAGGTACGTTTACTTTGCTTTCAAGAAAAAGTATCTGTTCTGTTTTGAGGTTGTATTGTTGTGGGTTTTTTATTTATTTATTATTATTTTTTTTTTTTATTATGTAACATTAAAATGTTAACATACACTTCTGTTCAAAAGTTTGGGGTCGGTAAGTTTTTTTTTTAAATATATATTATTGTTCTTTACAGAAGTTTCCTATGCTAACCAAGGCTGCATTTATTTGATCAAATACAGTAAAAACAGTTCTATTGTGAAATGTTATTGGAATTTAAAATAAGTTTTCTATTTTAATATATTGTAATTAAAATGTAATTTATTCTTGTGATGGCAAAGCTACATTTCTTATGTTATTGTTTAAAAAAAATTTTTTGTTGAATAGAAAGTTAAAAACTTTTTTTTTTTAAACTGATTTCCAACTTTTATGGAAATCTATATATGAATGCTGAAATAATTGTAAATGAAATATAGCTGAAACATTAAAGTTTAGTTGTAGTTTGGTTCTATTACAGATAAAAGGTACAGCTGTGTAGTTTTTATAATGTAAAAAGTGAAAAGTACTTAATTGGCAATACATCAGAGTTAATCTTTTAATGTTACTTTTGATTGGCAGATTAAACAGTGTTTGCAGAAATACAGTTTTCATTTAACATATTAATGATGGATATTGTGTCTGAACAGAATATATACATACAAGCATAAGTCACCTTCATTGATGTTGTATGGTTTTTCATCCTTTTGACAGCTGACTCAGACGAACACAAGGACTTGGTACGAGGTCTAGACTTGCTGAAAGAGACCATATTTCAAGTGAATACTCATGTAGACGAGTTTGAGAAAGCGACAAGGCTAAGGGACTTGAGCAGTAAGCTGGAGCCCAAGTCCCAGGTCAAGATGACCCACGGGCGAGTGTTCCGCAGAGAGGACATGGTACAGGGCGAGAGGAGGCTGCTTCACGAGGGCATGCTCAACTGGAGGTTAACTTCTAACAAAAGCAAAGGTGATCATTGTATCATTTGCATATCTATTAAAATCACGACTGGACTTAAACCAAAACAGTATGGTTCTGATGCTATAAGCCATTTTTTAAATATTATTTTGCTTCACTTTGATCATTTGATAGGTGACAGACATTTCAGTATTTTCTCTCTTATTCCTTTAGATGTCCTTGTCTTGCTGTTGTCAGATGTTTTGCTGCTGTTACTGGAGAAAGATCAGAAACTAACCTTTGCCTCTCTGGTGAGCAGAATGTAATCATTTGCATTTTGTTTATGTATAACGTACAGTAGGCTTGCTGTGATAGTCTGTGTTACACGGTGTTCAGCCGTACACGATCACATTACATATGAAAACCGTGACAATAAAAACCATTTAGTTAATTTCGACAACGGACGCTGCAATTATAAACTGAAGGTGTCTTCTCTGCTCCATACAGCACGAGCTGCAGTGCAGCAGAAGTCAGATTTCACTTATTACATGTTGAGACTAGAGTAAGGTGAGATGATTGACAGGAGGATGTTGTGCGCCACAGATCCTGAGCGTCATTGACAAATATCCCATTTTGTAAAATGTGCGGTCCGTACCACTGCTCCCTATACACAGAGTAGGCTACACGTGATCGTAAATTCAAAAGGGATTTCAATACACCGCATATAGAAAGCGGCTCTCTGATGTCCATACGTTTTAGGCCTGTAGACAGAGTGCGCGTTATCGCGAATTCAAAATCGAAAGTGAAAAGCGAGCCCCCCAACCCCCGGTGTTTATGGTTGTACCGGACATCCCTTGCATACAGTTGTCGTTATCATTAAATGTCAGCATGTTCACAGGATGGTAAGCCTGCAGTGATTTCACTGCTGAAGCTCATTGTGCGTGAAGTGGCTCATGACGAGAAGGCCATATTTCTGATCTCCGCATCCTCGGACACTCCTGAGATGTATAAGTTTCACACCTCCTCTGAAGAGGAGCGCAAAACCTGGCGAGACAAAATCTGGAAGGCCGTGGAATGGTATGTTTCATAAACATCTTTGATGTTTAAAAAATATTTTTTTCTTTAATACACTACCGTTCAAAAGTTTGTTGGTAATTGTCTCTTATTCTCACCAAAGCTGCATTTTATTTGATCAAAAATACAGTAAAAACAGTCATACTGGGCAATTACAGTAATATTGTGAAATAACAGTAACATTACTTACAATAAACACTTTTTGTGTAAGGTTTGTTAAAAATAGTTTAGAATAGTGAAATCTAAGTAATATATAAAATGTTGTCTGTTTTTTCTTTCTTTTTTCTAACATGATTATTCTGATTATGTTTCAGCTGTCCAGAAGATGAGGAAGAGGAGCCAGAAGAACTGTCTGTGAGGATCCAGGACTTTCAAAGTAACATGCACATTTCTGTATCACAATCTATGATCAGTCTTCCTTCCTCTACTGTAAAAGGAATTGTTGTCACATTTAACGTATTGACTTTTCTTTTTCAATGCTGTTTTCTGAGTAGGTAAGCTTTCTATGCGGGATGCATTGATAGAGCAGAACCTTACAGAAAAGCTGAGGTTATTCACTGGCATTGCAGCCTATGTGACGGGTGTTACTGACATCTCAACAAGTGACCGCCATCTGCTGCGTTGGAATGCTACAGACCCCCTGCAGGGGGAACAACTTCTCGCCAGAGCCCTAAAAGATGGTGAGACTCGCACCGCACAGCAGAAAGGGGAATTCATGCTTGTATTTAGATTGACATCTTACGCGATTTCTCTGCAGAATAGAGTTAAAGCTTGGCTTACCTTTTATTTACATTTCAAGTGATAAGCCGCCTTAGGTGCTGTTGTACTGTATTTTTGAATAGTCACATTTTAAGAAGCTTTTTTTAGGTTAATGTATGCTAAAGTTGAATACTAAAGCATTGTGGACTGTAATCTATGTTTCTAATCTTTCTTCAGTGGAGATTTTACAAAACTTGCTGGTAACATGTGAGGGCCAAACTCCTCCTCCTGGTGAGGGGATGGATCTGGTGCCACTACCCAAGAGACCTGATGCTTTTAGAGGCTTTGAGAGCGATACCTACCTGCTACCTGGAAGTAAGAGAAACGTTCTTTATTTCATGACATTAATGTAATGGTTACATATTCATTGCCATTGACCGATGGACTGGTTGTTTGTTGATGGTATTGCGAGTTTAGTGGAAAGATCAAGGGACCGAAGTCACTCGTGGTCCAACCCTCAGCTCAGAGAGCTTTATTCTAACGAGAACCTGGAGATGTCGGTGAGCTGACACTACAGTATCATGCTTGTTATTTTTTTGGAGAAGTACTGGTATAAACCAAAACGTATGTTCTTGCTTTTGACCCATTAGGCAGATGAGGAGATAACTCTAGATAGCTGGAGTGCATATCTGTCAGTCTTCTTCCCTAAAGCAGAGGTGAGATATAATATTCTTTCTGTGTTTGGAATAAAAAAGCCGCTTTTCCTCAAAAATTTTGATGATTAACACTGTGATGATAACTGTAAAGCGGCCTATATATTATCTCTGATAAACCACAGACTGAAAGTCATTCATTTACAAAGAGAGAAACCCGGGAGCAGCATGGAGTTCTGATTTTCTGATCCGATTTGATTATCTTCGTTTAAGTTTTTAAAAAAATTACTTTTCCGGCTTGATTGTATGTGACTGCCCAACTGGATGTGACGTAATCAAATCTATGAGTGCAAAGTGAAAATGACCTATATTTTTTGTCCACTAAAACATTATTCTGTAACAGTATTTCTGTCAAAGGGGCCGTTATGAATAAATTTGTCTGAAATTATTTTATAACATGAAATAATTATTTACAATGATTAGCTCTAGAAAAGCCTATTTTTAGTGTCTTTTGTTCTGTGTGGACTCATCTATTGACTCTACATTCATTTTAGTATGGTGAACAAGTGGATGGTGCTTTCAAAGCAATGTAAAAGTTCTTTGCGAAATACAACAATCGAATGCGAATGTCGGAGAAAGTTAAAAAGACAGTTTAAGGTTGAATGTTGTCACTCCCTAAAAAAACTAAATCCAATTCTATTTATCCAAACCTGCTTCAGTTAAAATTGTATAATTTCATGTTTGTTTGTTTTTCTAATTTTTCTCATATTATTTTGTGTGGTCAACTTACTTTAAACATGTTACTTTTATTAATATTCTGTTTTTATCTCCACAGCTTTATGACATTGTAACTAAATTGTCCCAGAAACTTTACAGCCTTCAGGTAATCCAAACTCTAAATGTGCATTTCATGTAGTGCTTCTCTCGTAATTATCCAATGATTCATTACCTGTTGCCTATGACAGTTTTAAATAGAAGATTCTTCTGTAGATCCAGATCAGCACAAATGAATCTTTGATTTCCTTATCTGTTTCCTTCCTTCCTCAGTCCATCGTCCAGCAGCAAGAGAGCCACATCGAGGTGCAACGTGCCACTATTGAGGAGCTGATGTCCAGACCCAGGGGCAACACACTCCTGGAGAAGGAAAAGCATCGGAACCTGGAAAAGCAGCGTGAGGAGCTGGTCAACTTCCAGCGGCTCCAGAATCAGCACCGACAGGAGCAGCTGCAGTGGGAGCAGGAAAGAGACCGGCAGAGGGAGCAGGCGGAGATCAGGGAGAAGGAGCTGAGGGAGAGGGAACTGGAGTGCAGCAAACTGGAAGAAAAGCTGGCGGAAGACTATCAGGAACTGGCCAGGGGCAGAGCGCAGTACCAGGAGGATCTGGAGCGGCTTCGAGACTCTACACGTAATGTGGAGAGGGAGAAAGAAAAGCTGGAGCAGTTGGAGAAGAAGTTTAAGAAGTATGAGAAGAATGAAAACATACCCAAAATTGCCATCTTTCCCCTGGAGAATGAACAGATACAGGTTTGGGCAATATTATATTATATCTGAGCAAAATGTACTGATCTTCTAATGCCACTGATATTTCATACTACACATTAGTGCACATGTAAAATAAAAGAATGTATGCATTTCAGACTAAGCAGTTTTTCTGGCCAATATTATTTTAGAAGTTTGTATATTGAATATATGTGCCATTTGTAAATCAGAAAAAGTGTACATGCATAAAGTTTCCTTTCTCTCTCTAGTTATCTCCTCCACCCTACCCCATATTGAATGTGGTTACTCCCAGCTTTGAAGAGAGGCCTCCCCTGGTACCACCACGCAGGGAGAGCATCGCAGCCCTTCCTGTTAAAGCAGAAGTGCCCATCCACCTCATTAGTACCACCAACCAATCCCACAAAGCCGGCTCTGTCCAACAGAAGATACCCACCAAGCTGGCCGCCCAACCTAAAGGCAAGGAGAAGCACAGCAAGCACAGGAACTCCCACCAGCGCACCAACAGCGCAGGTAAGAACTGCTTTATGACCTCTATCACACCTGAGTGTGTGAGCTGGTGCTGTTTCTGGGCTGTGGTGTAGACGTATCAGTAAGTTTTAGGTGATTTTGAACTTGAACATCTTCTCACACTTTTAGCTGGCATAGAGGTGTCCCAGTTACTTCCCATCAAAGTTACAGGAAAGGAAGGAGGCAGTTTAAGAGCCATGAGCTCCAACAGTCCTCACCAACTCCGTCCAGGTAAAACTCCTTATTCTGTCTCATCTCACGTACAGCTTCTTTCTTTCTTACGATGTGTCAGTGGTTAAAATGTTTACATTTTCTTTGTTTAATGGGATCATTTTACTCCAAAACTCTGTTTGTTTGTTTTTACCTCATATTCTAACACTTCTTTGTACTGTGCATCTTCATATTGCTTACATGCTGCACTGTTTCAGTCATTTAAACCATTCGTAGTTGTTTCTGCATTCGTAAATCTATTTCTGTGGTGTTTTTTCAGATATGTTTATGCCACCAGAGAAGTCATCTGGCTCTGTGCCCTCTTATTCAGGAAATGCCATCAGGAGGCACAACACCACTCATAACGCACACAGTACCCTGCCAGGACAACGTAAACCCAAAGACAATGCAATTGCAGAAGACATTTATTTCTTTTAATGTCCCTGTGTGATCTGTGGGGTTTGTTTTCCTCTCTAACATGACCTGCACTGACTCAAATGCATATTTCAAAGAAATGAAACCATGCAGATTTTAGTCTTAATCATGATTTCTGTTTTTACTCTTATTTTTACCTTTAATTGGGGGGGAAAACATTATTTGGGAGGAATCATTCCTGGCACTATGGCTCTTACATTAACCCTTTTTCCTAATCAGTCTCTGTTTCCTGACAATCACAGTATCCTGTTCAGTTCTGCATTACAGAGTGGTCTTTGTCTTAACAGTTTGTCATTCCTGTAAATACTGTTTTTAGTTATTTATTGTGATCTTTATTTCAGGGATGTTTGGCTTCACAAGTGTTACACTGCAAAAGTCTGTGTTCTTCCTGGACTCTTTATAGGATAATCAAGAGCTTCTCAGCTGTGACATTTAAAAAAAAAAGTAGACCTATTTAATGTGTGGAAGTTTTAGTTTAAAATGTAAATTTCCTTTTTCATTTTCTGTCCATTTTCTGCACAGATCAAAGAATATTTTACATTATTTTGCTTGTCAACTGGAAAATAATGTTATATTTGAGCAAATATTTTGTAGTGTTTCAGAAAAAAAAATAGCCTTGTTTTTCTTTATGACGGGGGATATCTGTTCTTAACTACTAAATGTCAGAGGTACCACCTCTTATTTCTTTTTAGTTTACTTTTGTCTCATTCATTCATACTGTACATAACTAGATCATGGCACAATTCTGTTGATTTAATTTTGAGAAAACAGACTTTCTTCATTAGAAACCATACATTTGTAAATAGTGCAGAGCAAATAGAGCTTTTTTGTTCTCAATAAGAAACTGTTGCACTTTTAAGTGCTTGCGATTTGCTCAGTAAAATGAACAAACATAAAACCTGTGTGTTTAGTTTTGCTTCACATTTTGTTATTCAAAAGAAAAACTAGGGACCGTCAGCGACGCTACATTCACTCACTTCATGTCCTATAAATTGATCACAAAAAAAATCTATTTGAAGGAATTCTTAAATAGTTGTGTCCGAAATGACTCACTATACACTATGTATTTATGCACTATGTACTCAACCGTGTAGTGTATGAACTTTATCATTCTGACAAAACCTTATAAAGTTCATACCCTACACGGTTGAGTACATAGTGCAGATTTGAATGTTATGGTTTAGACAAAGCTGTGATTAGTCAAATGAACATATAAGGTTAGAAGTAGTCTACCACAGACAGCAGCGCAGACTGCTTTCCAGCACGGACTGGTGATGGGATTCCTAGTACTTTGGGAACAAATAAAAAAGTATAAACATTTTATTTGTGATGGAAAACAAAAATATCAGAGTCTTTTGTCAATAAATCAGGGGCTTAAGAACATCACATGTTGTCATCTTAAATATGACATGGCTTAATTAAATGCAGCCCAAGCTAAAATTATTTATGACTACATTATTAGGCCCAGTTCCTCTGATAATTTTGAGGATGGGTAAAAAAAAAAAAAGCACTATTTTTGGTTACAGAGAGCAAAGAAATTCAGATTTGGTAAAATGAGTACTACAAAAGTTTTCAAATTGTTTTAATAGATTTTTGTTTTTGGGACCGTATACAAAAAGTATTAGATCCCATATATGTTCAAATCATAGCATTTTTAGATTTTTAGCAGAACATCCAATAACCACAATATTAGAGTATTATAAGCGATGCTTTGTATTGGGTTCATACTGTAAATTGTCTTGGAAATGTCCTAGAAAATGGTGGCCCGAAAAGGACCTTGGTCACTTGCATTTTATGAAAAGAGCACCATGACCATTCATGAATGAAAGAAAAACTAAGGACTGAGAATTTTCATCATTTTAGCCTTCTAAAATTTGTTCATTTAACTTTAAAAAAAAGAAAAACAAGCTATTTTGCCCAGGGCTCGACCACCTTTGACAAGAAGTGCCTTGTTTTTTTGTGCGTGTTCATTGTGCCATTTGGCCTTTAGCTCAGTGCGGCTTATTTCATGCACAATATGGCATAATGAACACGCACGTTTCTTGCTTTTTTCCCCAGCTTGGTCATAGAGTTCAACATTAGCCTGGAGTTAGAATACATAGGGAGTCTAGTGAACCTGGTGAGAGTAAGACACAATTATACTATTACACTTTACCAAACACTTTTTGATGAGGGAGGAAAATGCCAAGAATATTTTACAACACATTCTTGACTGTAATTATACTTGCTTTTTTGCAATTGCTCTCACATTAAAACACCACAATACACAGTTTATAACATAATGCATTATTCCTTTAATATATGCACTGCACTCTTCAACAACTTTTCAAAATCTGACTTTTACAGCATATGTTGATCTGTTGATTTATTAATACTGCAGAAGTATTAATAAATGAACAGAACTTGATTACAACTTGTCCAAGTAATTCCATATGATCACGGTGTAAAAGATTTCAATGAGACAACAGCGCAACAAACTTCTTAAATAAACTCAATGTAACTTTAGATTATTAAATCATACACAAAGACATATCAGTGCTTTACACTGGAATAACTTTTAAAAAAAAAGTACCATGAATACAAAATTCCTACTATAAAACAGAATGACTGTCACTCAACAGATGGGCAGGAAAGTATTCTTAAAAACTGCACTTGCTTTAAAAATGCACTTTAGTTTTTATTTAAAGATCTCAAACATCCCTTCCATCAAGTAAACAGCAAATTCCAAATAAGCCATGAGCATATGAATATGATCTATATCAATGCAACTAAAGTTGAAGTCACATTCCAAAGTTTTAGTTAAATGTGGCCATGTGTAACAGTACTGCTCTTAATTATACAGCATAGCGTAATATAAACGATTAACAATCTAAGGATTAAACTAATAAATCATTATTCCCGACGCTTTTGCCTCATTCGGTCCTTTTTAGCACCGTATTTTAAAGGATGAGATACTTCAGCGCTGTTGTGACAAGAACCCGCCACGAATGCATTATCAACTGGAACCCAAATAGAATTTTTCTTTTTTGTGAGCCGTCTTGAATATTCTGGACATTTGTTTTAAAATGTCTAGCTGCACTTAGTTTCATTTACTGACTCTTTTTACAGTCTATTTACAAACAAAAAGAAGAGAAAACAAAATGAACACAGAGTTGAAATCCTTGTGAAGAAGATTGAAGCTGTCCCTTCGACGCGCTCCTAATACCATCACGTAAACTGGAAACAAGTTGGATGACGCACAGCAGGTGTTGTCTCCTCATGTTTTTCCCTTCAAACAGACTGTACAATTTCAAAGGCTTAAAACAAGTGCACTGAGATGTTCATACTGCTCAAGTCTATTACATATATGGTCAGATATATAACTGACTGCAAAAAAATAAAAAGAAATTAGCATCCTTCCAGTCTTGTTTTTATTACGTAGATGCATCTGTAAGATGCGGAACTTCCACTTGGGCTGGTGGAGGAGGGTCCTCGCTCTGATTGGTCGTTTCAGAGTCCGGCGGCTCCGGATTGGACTGGGGTTCATCTGTGGACGGTCCTGGGGTTTGAGTACAGTTGATCTGTTCCATCACAATTGGAGGAGGCTGAGACAGAAAAGTAAAACTTTCATTTAATTTTGATTCATAGATCATTTATATATGCACACTACATTAATGTTTTCGTTTTAAAAGAAATGATGGAGATTCATCAAAGACAAATAAAATTGATCAAAAATGATCAAGACATTTATAAATGTTAAAAGATTTCTATTTCACATAAATTATTAACTTTCTATTAATCAAAGATTTCCATAAATATATGAAGCAGCACAACAATTTTCAATATTGTTAATAATAATAATAAATGTTAATTGAGCAACAAATCAGCACAATAGAATGATTTCTGAAGGATCATGTGACACTGAAGACTGGGGTAATGAGGCTGAAAATTCAACTTTGCCATCACAGGAATAAATTACATGTTAAAATATATTAAAATAAAGTTATTTATATAAGTGTTTTTGATCAAATAAATGCAGCCTTGATGAGGATAAGAGACTTACTGGAATTTAAAGCAGAAGAAAAATGTTAGAATCGCTACGCTGAGAAGTGAGAATGAGAAAATGGTTTCTGATTTATGACTTTATAACACTCAAGATGAGTGGGATCAGGTTCTTCTCTACGTCATACAGAAAATCACCTTAGATCAACTTAAGACCAACCAATCTCCAGGCCGATTATTAGATTAAAAGCATAAGCACTGTTAGCTCAAGAGCTGAGGAAATGAAACATAAGCCCTCTTCCGGTACACAGATCTCTTACCAGACCTAAAGGAGACATCCAGTGTTTATCAACCCATAATGACTAGTGAGTGGTTTTAACTCGTGTCTTTAGACAAATGCCTGTGAAATCAAACAATGTAAATGGCTGATTGTGTGATAACAGGATGGTTCACCCAAAAATTAAAACTCTCATGTTGTTCCAAACCTGTGAGACTTCGGGAAACAAATGAAGATATCTTTAAATGGAATCTGAGGCTTCAAAATATTAATAAAAAGATTGTAAAAGAAAACATAATAAATCGAGCGGTTTAATCCAAGTCTTTTGAAGAGACACTATTGCTTTATATGATGAATAGATTTAATTTAGGCTTTTATTAACACAGAGCACTCAAATTTGGAAAACAGAAGCTCATGGATGCTTGCTTGACACGCGAGAACCAATGAGGTTTGTTCTTGTTAGGTTGAGCTTCCATTTACCATATTTGAGTGAATGTTCGCTGATCAATGTCTAAATTAAATCTATTCATCATATCAAGTAATTGAGTCTCTTCAGAAGATTTGAATTAAACCGCTCAATTCATATGGATTTATTTTATCGCTTTTTCAACGTTTTGAGGAGGAAAATTTTAGGGTGATGAGACTTTCAATAGAGCACAACAGTCGTAACAGCGCATTTCCATAGGGAAATTGATTTTTAACGATAACTAATAATCCTTTAAAAACAGACCTCCTGTGAGCTACGAGGATGTTAATCTATGGTATTTACTTCTGTTGAAGCAATCAGCCTGCGTTATTTCAGCGTATTTTAAAAATAATCGAATTTTCTAATTAAAAATTACATTACCCATGATGCGGTACAGAAAATTGCACCAATCAATGAGTAAAAAAAAAAGCTAAATGTGCCAAAATAGCTCTTTAGCTCCGGCCACTCACATGAAGCACTGAAAATTAAGTAATCGAGTCGATCTCTCTAAGCTCTCAAAATACTTAAATGTGTATATATGCATATTTTGCAATAAACTTTAAATAGTTTTTAAATATGTAATCTGATTTGTACATGAGAAGTTTGATATTTCTCCATTTTTAATTATATTATGCTGTTCGCAATGCTTCATGGGATTGTAGTTATTTTTCTCACTATAGCTGTTAAGTACACATTCTTGTACTTTTGTCATTTTGTCAGATTTTCTCATTTATTTTGCGTCAAATCAAAGTTTATCATGTTTACCAGTGCTGCTGAAAAAGGGGGCGGGAACTAATGCACTATGGAGGGAAAGTCTTATGGGTTTGGAACGACATGAGAGTCAGTGAGTAATTGATGACAAAATCTTCATTTTTGGGTGAACTACTACCCCTTTAAGAACAATTATACATATCATACATATTGGAAATTAACGTTTTAATCTTAAGGTACAGGTTGACACCGAACCCCTCCTTTAATAAAAAGAAGACACCCACAGTAAAAATGAGAGCAAAATAAGAGCGGAACAAAAAACACGTGGGTGGTTTTACTCAACTGTAATTCTAGTAACTGTACATAACCCTAGAACTTTTCCGATCGAAGAAGGCACTCATATCAAACTGGTATTCACCACAAATCCACTTCCTGTCCAGAACAAAGGCAACTCCTTGCGCCACAGTGCCACCGCAAGGCTGGTGAGAAGTGTGCAAGGCACCAGGTATAAGAGGGCAGGCTGACCCATCTGCATCAGAGCCAGAGCCACAAATGTGATGAGAAGACCAATGCCGTAGCCTAAACAAACCAAGATCACATTCACAATCTTATAATGATAAGCACCATGTACTGTACATGCTTAAAAAGATCCCAAATAACTACACTAAAGCATGAGCGTAGAAATATTGCCCTACAGTATGTCAGTGTATTACCACATTAAACATATCTGAATTTAAAAGGTTGCCAGTGTCTTACCAATAGTGCAGGCCAGAAAGTATATTCGAGAAGTCTGCATGAGAATGTCAAATCTGTGACAATACGCTACAAGCAAACCTGAGGAAACAAAATGAAAAGGAAGATCAAATTATCAAAATAGGCTAAAAGGAAGAAAAGAAAAACAGAAAGATTTTGAAGCAGAGTTTGATTTCAATAGCTTTTCTTAAAAACAAAGAAATCAGATACATACAAGCATTGTATATTTGAAGAATTTCTAAATCTTTAATAACATATTTTATATGCAGAGGCAGATTGCCAAGTATGCCTAATATTTTCTCTTTCTCTTATTGAAACAACCAAAAAATATGAATCCAAAAATCTGAAATATTAATCCAAAATGACAACACAAATAAAAAGTCAAATTCAATTTGGAGGGTGTGATGGATTATTAATAGATAAGATAGTAAACTATCTTTTGAAACTAACCATGTTTCCAACTCTAAATCTGACTTCCCCTTCTAGGTCTAACATTCTGACAAACTTTGGACACAATGTACCAAAGCGTTCTGTTCTTTGTCTGTATTATGTCATGACATATTGAGTAATCAACTGAACTCTTAACCCTTTACAATGTTTTTTGAGGAGATATTTTTGCTTATGCCAACAACAGAGGGTAAGGGGGGGGGGCTTATTTTACCAATTGAACCAATCATATTGATAGTAGGTGACATGTTAGTCACGCTGTCTTTATCCTATAAAGCCTGATGCATTCTTCATTTTGGGAGAGATTCTCTATGAACTGCTCGAGGACTCTCCCGGCCGTGATTAAAGGACACGTTTAAAGACTCATTTAAAGGACATTTGCTGAAGTCTGTCTGTCTGCGCAGCATGTTAGAGTAAGGAGACTCAGCCGACGTCGTTGTGTAGACGCGCTAGGGTATAGGATTAGACTAGGCCGACGTCGATGTGTAGACGCGCTAGAGTATAAATATTATAGGAAACTAACGTCAACTGTAGACGTTCGGGGACGTCGATTGTAGACGAGACGCAGATAGACTTAGGTCAGGTGCGAAATAAGAAAAATGTACCACAAGGGGCGAAACCATTAACCGCAGTGACGTTTAAACAGGTAAACATGTCAGCAGTGTGGACACTTTACCGTGACTAGAAAGTAGTGCTGGGCGGTATACCGGTTCATACCGAAAACCGGTGTATATTTTCGTTACGATTTTAATTTGTAATATACTGCCATACCGATGCATTTAATTACACGAAGTTCGGAACGGACCCTTTACATGAAATGTGTTCACGCACTGTCTCGAATAGCTTAGGGAGCGCTGTTTCAGAGATGTATTTGCTACCAGGCAAACTGTACCGGGGCTCCAAATGTTCAATGAAGCGGCAAAATCCAACGTTTTTGACGACTGACAGTGGCTGGTCATCCAGAACAATAAACTCGATAATTTTGTCGGTTATATTGCCAAACAGCGGACATACTGCTAGTGCGTGCATTTGAATTTCTTCTTTACTGCTCTAAACGGCGGTTGCTTGTGGCGACACAGCACAACTTCCTATGTTGCCGCGGGCAACCACTGTTTAGAGCAGCGAAGAAGACTTGATCTCCGATTTGCAGCGTTAAGCAAAGCTAGCGTGCAATAACTATGTATTGTTTATGAAAATGGTATCGGATCGGTACAAGTACTCGCCAATACCGATGCCAGAATTTTTATTGGTATCGGCGCCATTTCCGATACTAGTATCGGAATCGGACCATCTCTAAAATTTTCCCACTTCTTTAGTTTCCCACTTCTCGAAAGAAGTTTCCACCAACTAGTTTAATTTATCACCTACAAAAAAAACTACACAATAATCAGCTTGCCAAGTTCAATGACCTACACATTATTTTTTTGTTTTTTGGCTAAATTAAAACTTTCATTTCAGTTTTGGTAAAAAAAAAGAATTTCAGTGCATCATCACTTTCTTTCCATGAACTCTGGAAATCTGTTCATCATGCAGCTGATGCAACAACAGTAATGATGTTACCTGGTACCAAGATATCCCCGAAGCCCAGGAGAGAGAAGGGCCGGTCACACAGGACCAGAGGAGACGAATTTAACCTGGGCACTTTCAGCACCATGGGAAGCTAATGAAGACAAAGATCCCCAAATTGACACCACAAAACAAAACTAAAATGTATTTAAATGTATCCACATTTTCAACAAAATAAACACCTTCCTACCTTTTCATGAGTAGAGGAATCAGAGGGACCAGCCGCCACCTCAACCATGATACTTTCCCCACTCTGCATGGAACAATAAACAAAAATATGCTAAAGAATATATATTTTTAGTTTGCATCAATTTTAAAAACGAAACTAAGAAGAGCATTGTACCGTAGTTAAGAGTGGTGTTATGAAAACAAAAAACACGTCATACACGAACAGCACGACCAGGAGCAGAGTGCAGGCCTACAATGAGAAGACAAATCAGTAGGAAATGCATCACCTCCACACGCTAAGGTAATCGTCAGCATCCACCAGTATTTTAAACTCACCTTGAAAGTAGGCAGCCTGATTGTTTTCAGCATGTAGAGACAGAAAGCGATGCCTAACGCATCCTGAAGTATCCACGCCCACCTAGCGAACATGACTTTTCATCAGATACCATCCGTAATAGTGCTGAAAGTGTCAAGAGTCTTAAGACCTAAAGTGGTTTTCACTATTCTTACTGGTCTTCGTTGCGGAAAACTCCCCAAGTGACGCTGACTCCTATACAGAAGGCTGAAAGGACCAGCATGCGCACCTGTGGCCGCTTGTGGCAATATGGCAAGTTATTCTCAGGTACCCTGTCAACACACAAAGCATCTCCTTCAATACAAAGCCAAAAGGAAAGAATCTTATCTTGTCTTTCTCATGCACATCTCTGACCTGCATTTCCCAAATGGTAGTCTTCGGACAAAAGGCCAAAGACAGCTATACAGACCGACGGCAGATGCCAGACAGAACGTTGCTATAGTCATATACACTGTGAGAGAGAGCAATGCAGAGGAATAAATCAAAATCATCAAGTTTAACCAAAGTACACACGGTTTGTTGAAAAACGGTAATACTTAAATTATTTATTTACCCAATTGATCATAGAAGAAATATAAGAGCACCAGCATAGAGCAGCACATGACCACAAACACACAAATCATGATGGGGGTGACGTCAACGATCTCCTCGTCTTGTTTCTCGGCACCGTCGTCCCTTTTGTGCTTCATGTAACGTCTGCCGGCACACAGATGTGGGTTTAGTTGGATAAACTCTGCAGGCTGTCAGCTTTATTACTTATTTATCTTGCAACCTGTGCCTCAAGGGCTCAAAATGTTACAAGGGCACAATTCTTACTTTTTAATGTCTCTGCTGCCAGCCCAATATCCTCCGACAGCCACTGTGCCTACTGCCATCAGAAAGATGAGCACCATGTTGTAGTCCACCACCGGTTCATTGGGCGCATACATGGCCACCTGCCGTTTCTCCCCAAACGTCTACAAACAGAAATAAGAGAGCCTTTTAAACTTGTATTGCCTTTGTAATTTCAATGTGATGTGTGTTGAAGTGATTTTGATTGAGCAATTTCAGTCCACAGACAACCTGCTCTAATGAAAAATTACCTTACTGATGTCCAGCAAGTCTTTATAGCTTAGCAAGGCCACTGGGATGCCTATCTCCTCATACTGGGACTTGTTGCCTGAGGGTGGAGTCTGTAAAGCATG
Source organism: Phoxinus phoxinus (assembly GCF_949152265.1). NCBI lineage: Eukaryota > Metazoa > Chordata > Actinopteri > Cypriniformes > Leuciscidae > Phoxinus > Phoxinus phoxinus. The sequence goes on along the minus strand of NC_136880.1, from coordinate 32,534,091 downwards.
TATAACAAGCTTATTGTGACTCCTGTGAAAATGTTTTCATGACATTAATGGTGTTAGAGTCTTACCAGTCTATCTTTGCTGACAATCAGTAGTCCCTTGGCACCATTGATCTGGGCCAATCTGACTTTTTCATAGAAAGTGCAATTTCCTCTCATCACCATTGGGATGCTGTTTGGGAAGCCACCCTCGGGTACATCAGAGGGGGAGCACAGGACAGAGGAGGTGAGATCGTAAGTCTGCAGCCGTGCCTGAAAAAAACAATTAAGGACGAATGAGTGCCAGCATTGTGATGATAAATTGTATACTGCAGTTTCAGATACAGCAGAGGTTTCTGTTGGGAACGAGGCCTTTTATCGTGAAATCATTACATTATGTGAATCCACGCGTGTGTGTGTGTGTGTGTGTGTGTGTGTGTGCGTGTGTGTGTGCGTGTGTGTGTGTGCGTGTGTGTGTGTGAATACTTCCTTGGTTAGTAGAGACAGGAATACTTTCACCAAAGCAAAAAGCTTATATTAAAGGAGAACTCCGGTCAATTTTAACATTGAGCTCAATTTTTAGTAAATTTGGAGTGCTGTCAATACAGAGAACAACGACAAAAATCGGTGTTGCCTACACCGTGTTATCCTCTTTTTAAAATTTGCACCCTATTGGCTTGAATGGGGTCTAATTTTAAACCTGCTTTTATTTCTCTTATCATCCTTGATGTGTCAAAGACCTTTCCCAGAGTATTTGGATCTTGTCTTTCAGATCCAAATAAAAGCATTCAAATGTGTGTGCGTGTGTATGCGTGTGTGTGTAATGTAAATTGCTACTAACTGCTTTACTGAGGTCCTGAGGTAGTCGAGCCCACTGAGAGTTGAAGAATATGCAGTAATCTTTGCCTTTACTGTTCCCCTGATCGCTGAAATGTGCCATGCCATATTCACCTAAAACCTGTGAATCAGAATGGATACAGCTCAGGTTATTGGTTAACGGGTTTGTGCATTTCCTCCTTGCTGAAAGAAAAACTGACAATGGGAAAGAAATGTGTTAAAATCTGAGGGTGACATGAACTTGCATAAAACTGTTTTTAACCCTTATAAAACCATTCATATAGCGAAATGCACAGTGAATTATGTATTCTAATAAATTACAGGACCACATTCAGAAATTGTGTTGCTTTTGGGTTACTCAGTAATTGTGTCACTGAGATGTTATTCATTTTCTTAATATATTACACTATTCAGGAATTTGTTTCTGTAAAATGGACTGATAAATAATAACACAGGCGGTATGATAAAAGGCCATATGATGAGTTACAGATCATCATAATTAGCATATCTAGCAACTGGACAATAATTAAAAGACAGAGCTCATTGTGACCCACACAAACACGATACACCATCACGTTAAGACACTACAATTCTAATAACATTAAATGGAATGAACATAATACTCAAATGTGAATAACTAGTAAGAAAATAATAATAATACACTACATTTTTAAAAAATCATACATTTTACATCTAATTGAATATAATTCTGGTAAGGTATATGGTAAGGTAACTTACGGTTTAGCAACTAAATGGGTTTTGATGTAGCATGTTTACATTCGTCTTCTGGAAAATTACTGACATTTCCAGTGTACAGTCTCACTGTTTGCAAAATAAATAATCACATTAAAACAAAGGTTTGCCATTATTGATCCAGCAAAAACGATAGTTTGTCGCTCGTTTGATCAGTGTTGTACATTTGTTTCGCAGTAACAGTGTGTGCGAGAGGACTCGGCCGCGCGGGCCCCAAACATGCACGAGCACATCCCTACTGACGTCCACGGAAAGCTAATGTTAATGTGCCATCGGCAAACAGATTAAACAAACTGGGCACAATCCTTTTGAGAAACCCACCAAAAAGCAAACAGGTTCTTTTGTGTCTTCTTGCGTCTTACCTGTTTGAACAAAAGAGCTGCCCAAAGGAGACTTGACAAAAATCTCATGATGCCTGAATGTTGTTGTCGTCTCCCCCATGCGCACTGCCCTGCGCACTGCCCTACGCAGACTCAACTATCAGCTGTTTAAACATATCCCGCCCACATTTTGCAGTACGGTGCCGATTGGCTAACTTCATCTATTTCCGACCATTCACTATTGGTCTATTGGCTTTCACACTAGTCAATCAAATTTTGGTCCCGCCTTCGCATCATAAAGTCCAAATTTGTCATTCATTGGAAACATAATTCCCAACCGTTTAATGGTTAATATTAATGTAATGTTAATGTAGGTAGGTGTACTGACTTAAACCTAGGTTGCAAAATACATATAGATATTTTTCAATAACAAATTCGTTTATTTATTTTGTTTGACAGATTGAAATAGTATATGTGCCACTGTGCCACCCACTGCCACATGTAAGGAAATCCTGCCTAAAATTTCCATTTGCGCTGGATATTGCATTTTCACACATTGACCTTCAAACTCATGCATCGTGTGCAAAAGGCTCAAGTGATGTGAGTCTGGACAGAGTATGTACTGCGAGTGTTCGCTCGGACCACGCCCCCTTTCAGACATGTTGCGACATGCCCTAGCTTGCAGAGAACGGCTGTCAGTTTAGTTTCAGTTTCATCAGTTTATTAGTTAAGCTTCAGATTGTGTTCGTGTGCGTCAGTGATCACAAGTAAGTTACAATTATATCATATAGATAAGTTAATATTAGCGATATTATTATGGTTGAGTTTACAGTCAGTGATAGCCTTTATCTCTGTTGTATGTGTAGCTTGTATGGCATTCTTATTGTGGTTCGCTTTTCATGACATGTTTAGCACTGTTTATTTAAGTAACTAAGGAGAGTTATTAGCCTCAATTGTGTTTATGTTAGTTAACATCTATGTTTATTTCCTTTCTTTTAGAACCACACTTACACTGTAAAGTTCATAATAAATAGTGCCTGTGCATCTGTATTTCAAAGCATATATAAAAACCTTCAACGAATATTCCTGCCTTCCGTGTCCTGACTAGACACCCCATATTGGTGACTAATTTTCATAACCAGTAGAGCCCCATTACAATTTATGGTCCTTCGAGCCGGATTAGAGTCAACGATATGGCAACCAGTAAAGAAGGAATCAGCCTCCCTGTTTCACCTGTGCGCCCCAAACGCTCAGTGCAACGCCCAAGATATCTGGATGATTTTCTAGTTGAATATACAGATCAGCATAGCTTAGCACAGATGCACAGGCACGAAGAGGAGAGGGAACCACTCAGCCCTGCTAGAAGCATATCAACAATGCAGAATGCAAATGAAGCCATTGTTCATCAGGCTTTGGAGACAGCGCGGCAACAGAGTGAAACAGCTAAGAAACAAACAGAGCTTTTGGAGCTTTTCCTACAGCACCATTCCCCTCAGACCTCAGCTCAGTGGTCAAGGAGGTCATCACGGCATCAGACCCCAGTACGCCAAATCTACCCAGACAGAGGAGGTGAACCACAGCCTTCCCCAGCCCTTGCTTCTCACCACCACAGAACTGAGGATCATCCAAGTGTAGCTGCAGAACTAACCCATCAGCTAGAACAAATGACACTTCCTCCGTCTCTCAGCCGAGTCACTCAACTCCATCGGCACACGCTCGATCCACGCTATGATGTTCAGGCTATCAAGCAGGATACTGAACATGATCCACCAGCTCACCTTCAGACCAGCTATCCCAAAGGGTCACCCCAGGGCCCACAGCAGTCAGTAGGCTTGTTCAGAAATGCCTCATCACATAGCATGCTCTCGTCATACCCCATATCAGGTAATTGTAAGCCCAACGCAGCCGCACCCGGCAGCCAACACGAGAAAGGTAGGGAGCCTCAGTTGGAAAATCCACATCTGGTGTCACCTGAGCCTCATATCTATCTCCCACATGTGGCTCCTCCCAGATCGCTACATGGAAATCCAGCTCTCGATCAGATGATGCCTTTACCTGTGCACCAGTCAATACATCAGCCTCCTTATGTACCCCAACCCTTCTACCAAGGAAACCCAGCCATGTTGGCCCAATATCCCTCCCCGGGTATCAGTATGCACCCCCCAATATAGAAGGACCAACATTTCCTGACTTCACCAAGGAGGATAGGGCTCAATATGTGGAACTACGCCTTTCTCTTAGCACACTCCTGCATCCTTCTCAGTCGGAGCATTACAAGTATGCCATCTTGCTGAAACATGTCAAGGTTCCACATGCACATCGCCTCGTGCTGGCTCATGCAGAGTCTAATATGCCCTACTCAGAAGCTCTGAAAGCACTGGATGAACGCTATGGACGTCCATATCAGTTTGTGCTGAAGGAGATAGAGGACATGGAACGCCTACCCCCCATCCGAGATGATAGGGCTCTCGACGAGTTCTCCATCAGAGTGCAGTCGCTTGTCGGGATGCTGAAAGCTCTCCGAGGTGAAGGCCATGAGGAACTCCACTGCGGCTCCAATGTGAAGCGCCTTCTAACCAGGCTCCCCAAGCACCAGCAAGAGCGATTTCGTCGTCAACAGTATAGGAAGGACCCTGATAAATTGAAGCTAACGCTCACTGATTTTTCAGAGTGGCTGAAGGGAGAAGTCAGATGCTTGGACATTGAGCCCTCACTTCATGCTCACAGTGAGAAGGACAAGAGAGAATTCAAGCAGCAGAAGTCCAAGGTCAAGATCACTACTGTTATGCATGGGACAGGCAGTTCCAGTAACCATCCAGTCAACACGCCCTCCCAAGCAGCTCATTCTGTCCGAACACAAGGGAAGGGTAAGATATACTGCCCTTACTGCGAGGCAGAACACTACCTCAGCCAATGTGAGAGTTTCGCTAAGCTGACCAAAGCAGAGATGGTGGATTGGATTAAAGTCAAGAGAAGGTGCTGGAGATGTGGACGACCTCACCTAGCCTCTGCCTGTGACCTCAAGAAGGCGTGTCGCTTTTGTAAGTCAAAACACCTTTCTGTTCTTCACGAGGTCAACCAGAGGAGTGAGAACGAGCCCACCATCACATCGACAGCAGAGACTCACTACCTGGATCAGCCAAATAGATATAGCCAGGTACTGTTAAAGATTGTCAGAGTCAATTTGCAATACCAGGATAAAGTGATCGACACGTATGCAGTGCTGGATGATGGCTCTGAGAGAACCATCTTGCTTTCATCTGCAGCACGCCGCCTGGGAGTACAGGGTCAAGCAGAAGACCTCACACTCCGTACTATCCGCCAAGACATCAAGATACTGTCAGGCTCACGTGTGTCCTTTACGATCACTCCAGCTTCCCAACCAACGAAGAGGTTCTCCATTCAAGGCGCATTCACAGGTGAACACCTAGGCCTCTCTCAGTACAGCTACCCAGTTACCCAGCTCCAAAAAAGATATCGGCATCTACGAAGTCTGGCAATTCCACCCATCGATGGAGCTCAGCCAACCCTCCTGATTGGATCGGATAATGCTGATCTGATCGTTCCGATTGAACCAGTGCATCTGGGTCCCCCTGGTGGTCCTGCAGCAGTCAAGACTAAGCTTGGTTGGACACTCCAGGGTCCAGCAAAATACCTGCAGCAACAGCTTCCAACCACACAGTGCTTGTTCACCACAGTTTCCTCCCCTTCTGTTGAGCTGTTCAGTCAAGTTGAACGGTTGTGGCAGTTAGATACACTGCCTTTCAAAAGTGAGAGGTTAGTGACCAGATCCAGACAGGACAAGTACTCAGTGGACTTATTAGAGGCCGAGACCACCCGTGTAGAAGTAAACGGAGTGCATCGGTACGCTACACCCCTTCTACGAGTCCCAAATATGCCCAAGCTGCAAGTTTCAAAGGAAGTAGTGATGAAGAACCTGCGAAACACAGAGAAGAGGTTGGTACAAGACCCACTGCGTGCATCTACCTACCAGGAGGAGATCAAGAAACTGGAGATTGCTGGGTACGCCACCAAGATTGACTCCTGCGAGGTGGACTCATCAGAGGAGTCGTGGTTTCTGCCCCACCACATGGTCAAACACAATGGCAAGGAACGGATTGTTTTCAACTGCAGCTTCCAGCTTGGCAGACAAAGTCTAAATAACTACCTCCTTCCTGGTCCAGCCTTAGGACCCTCACTCCTTGGAGTCCTCCTGCGCTTCAGAGAGCATCGAGTCGCAGTAAGTGGAGACATTAAAGGGATGTTTCACCAGGTCCGCCTGCTGGACAGAGACAAGCCCTTGCTGAGGTTCCTTTGGAGAGATCTAAAGACGGACGAACAACCATCAGTATACCAGTGGGAGGTCCTGCCGTTCGGGACGACGTGCAGTCCCTGCTGCGCGATCTTTGCTCTTCAGAAACACGTCAATGAGTCAAGTCAACCAGGGGAAAATGTCCGCCACAGTGTAGAACAGTGTTTTTATGTCGATAACTGCCTGCAGAGTCTACCCACCATAGTAGAAGCCAGAAACCTTGTGACGAAGCTTAGAACTCTCCTAGCTGCAGGTGGCTTCGAAATTCGCCAGTGGGCCAGTAACCAGCCAGAGGTGATTCGCAACCTGCCCAAGGAGGCCAAGTCTGACAGCAGCGAAAGATGGGTTTCTCAGACGCATGGTGAAGCTCAAGAGATGACGCTAGGCCTTAGTTGGCACTTCATAGAAGACACACTTCATTACAGGCATCGCCAGGTTGCCCCAAGCCAGACGACCATGCGAAATATCTATAAGATACTAGCAAGCCAGTATGATCCCCTAGGTCATATCCTGCCCTTCACAACAAGGGCCAAAGTTTTGGTCCAGAGACTGTGGGCCAAAGACCGCGACTGGGACGACCCAAACTTACCGGTCGACCTCCTGGAAGCCTGGACTACATGGGAAGAAGAGCTCCCTCAGCTCCCAACAGTCAGTCTCTCCCGGAGTTACTTTCCACTGGACGTGGATGTAAGTGCCATCACCCTCGAGCTTCACGTCTTTTGTGATGCATCAGAGTCCGCCTATGGGTCAGTTGCTTACCTACGTGGTGAGGATCCTCATGGCCAAGTCCATGTAGCCTTTGTGCTGGCACGCTCAAGAGTGACACCGAAGAAACAACAGTCAATGCCACGCCTTGAGCTCTGTGCCGCCCTTACTGGAGCTCAGCTTGCCCAGATGATCCAGAGAGAGCTCACCCTTCAGTTGACGGACACAGTGCTATGGTCTGACTCCACTACAGTACTTACCTGGATACAGTCAGAGTCCTGCAGATACAAGGTGTTTGTAGGGACTCGTGTCTCTGAGATTCAGGAGCTGACGGATCACCGGTCATGGAGGTATGTGGACACACAGAATAACCCCGCAGATGCTATCACCAGAGGGATGACACTATCCAACCTAGCCAAGCCAAACCAATTCAGCCAAGGTCCTGCCTTCCTTCGGCTACCGCGTGAGAGTTGGCCAGCCACAACTTCTTTCGTGGAGGTCCCAGATGAGACAGAGATGAAGAGGTCTGCGTTCTGTGGCATTATGTCAGCCATTACTGCTCCAGAGATCCCAGCCGCTGAAGACCATTCAACCTTTGAAGATCTCCTTGAGGCAACGAGTAGGTCACTGCATGGGGCGGCCTCTCAGTCAAGCGCCCTCAGTGCAGATGACTACGCAGAAGCAGAACTCCGAATCCTTCAGAGAGCGCAATATGATAGCTTTCCAGACGAAGTCAAGTGCGTGAGAACAGGGAAAGCACTTCCATCCAGCAGTCGGCTCTTGTCACTTGCTCCAGAGTATGACGTCTCTAGGGGCCTTATCCGAGTAGGCGGTAGGTTGCGCCGTTCTACTAGTCTGGAAGAAGATGTCGTACACCCAATTGTGCTAGAACCTAAGCACCCTATTACCAAACTCATCATACGACAGTATGACAACAAGTTACTCCATTCTGGATCGGAGAGGGTCTTTGCAGAACTCCGACGCAAGTTTTGGATCCTCCAAGGCCGCGAAGCTGTGCGTCGTCATCAGAGATCCTGCCCGGAGTGCCAGAAATGGAGAGCAAAGCCTGCTATTCCTAAAATGGCAGATCTGCCCCCTTGTCATCTCCGCCTCCTGAAGCCTCCATTTTATTCAACAGGAGTAGATTGCTTTGGCCCATTCCAGGTCAAGCGAGGTCGGAGTACGGAAAAGAGATGGGGAATAGTTTTTAAGTGTATGACCACCAGGTGCATTCACCTAGATGTGCTGCCCAACATGGATACCGACTCATTCCTTATGTCACTCAGAAGGTTCGTGGCTAGACGGGGAACTCCCTTCGAGCTTCTCTCTGACTGTGGGACCAACTTCCGCGGAGGAGAACACGAGCTCAAAGCAAGTTTCGAGGCCATGTGCAAAGAGCTGCAGACCAAGTTGGCTAAGCACCAGATCCGTTTCCAGTTCAACCCACCAAATGCACCTCACTTTGGTGGAGCCTGGGAGCGGGAAGTCAGATCCATTAAGGGTGCACTCTATGTTACTCTGGGAGCTCAGACAGTGACCGAAGAAGTCTTGCAGACAGTTCTGATTGAGGTAGAGGGAATCCTCAACTCCAAGCCACTGGGCTATGTGTCGACAGATGTAGCCGATGTGGATCCCGTAACCCCCAACTACCTCCTCATGGGGCGGCCTGACTCTTCGCTTCCTCAAGTGGTGTACCCTGAGTCTGAGATTCTCAGTCGGAGAAGATGGCGGCACAGTCAGGTGTTAGCTGACCAGTTTTGGACCCATTTCATTCGGAACTATTTACCTTTCTTGCAGTCAAGGCAGAAATGGCTAAAGGACACAGAGAACCTCACTGTCGGTACAGTGGTGATGGTAATTGACCAAAGGTTACCTCGCGCATTGTGGCCCGTGGGACGAGTCACAAAGACCATTAGGAGTGTCGATGGTAAAGTGAGGACTGCTGAGGTGCAGGTGGACAAGAGGACCTACACCAGACCAGTGGCCAAGCTCATTGAGCTGCCGGCCATCCCGGATAATGCCTCGACAACAGCTCCTGTGGATAGTTGAGCCTTTCCAGGAGATAATTCACACCGTGAATTATGGGGCGGCTGTGCAAAAGGCTCAAGTGATGTGAGTCTGGACAGAGTATGTACTGCGAGTGTTCGCTCGGACCACGCCCCCTTTCAGACATGTTGCGACATGCCCTAGCTTGCAGAGAACGGCTGTCAGTTTAGTTTCAGTTTCATCAGTTTATTAGTTAAGCTTCAGATTGTGTTCGTGTGCGTCAGTGATCACAAGTAAGTTACAATTATATCATATAGATAAGTTAATATTAGCGATATTATTATGGTTGAGTTTACAGTCAGTGATAGCCTTTATCTCTGTTGTATGTGTAGCTTGTATGGCATTCTTATTGTGGTTCGCTTTTCATGACATGTTTAGCACTGTTTATTTAAGTAACTAAGGAGAGTTATTAGCCTCAATTGTGTTTATGTTAGTTAACATCTATGTTTATTTCCTTTCTTTTAGAACCACACTTACACTGTAAAGTTCATAATAAATAGTGCCTGTGCATCTGTATTTCAAAGCATATATAAAAACCTTCAACGAATATTCCTGCCTTCCGTGTCCTGACTAGACACCCCATATTGGTGACTAATTTTCATAACCAGTAGAGCCCCATTACACATCGTCATTATTTTTTGTTCATTCTTCTTGAAGTTAACTTTTTCTTGCCTATATGATTCATATCATATAATATGAATATATTCACTGTTTGGACTGCCGCCTTGAACTTGAGCACGGCCTTTGTTTTTGTTCCTTGATTTTGTTGTTTTCTTTTATTTTAATGATCTACGTTTACGTTATTAGCCTAACATATTTTATCATAGTATTATATTTGAAAGTTTATTACAATGTTTGAATGAATGAATGGATGGATGGATGGATGGATGGATGGATGGATGGAAGAAAAAACATTTTTACAAAGAAAAAAGTAGATTAATGCTGGTCTCCCACTACACACAAATCCTGCTGCATAACATTTAAAGTCAAGGGAATTTCCAGATAAATTATTATGGTCAATAGATTGACTTAGCCTAGACTTATTACTGATTTAATGTGTAAAACTTGCCAGACTTTGCACAACACATTTTATCTGAGGAGAGCAAAAAGTCTTCCGTGCTTTTTCATCATATGTTTTTCATCATAATGTTTAATTACACAGTATTATAAACGTCTAGAATGCTTCAGAGGATTATGTCTGGAACAATTACAGACTTGCATAAATGCATATCACATAGGCCTATGCGTGTACAAAACAAGCAAGAACGCTTTGGATATTTCTCTTGTGTGACTGATATATATATTAATTTACACCTTTTTATGTGTGTTATGAGTCTGTTGTGGTAACACTGACGAATGAGCAGTGCAAAACAAGCCCAAACAAGTATTTTTTTTAACTTATATCAGTGTGCTAACACCTGGCAGACTCTTAATAACAGGTACAAGTTGACATCATCCTGCAGTGGAGTCTCGATGATGTCACTGATCAAGCCACGCCTCTCCAGAGCGCAGCAACCGGAAAATACCCATTGGCTGAGGAATGCGACGACGTTAAGGTATGTAACAAACAAACTCTCAGCGTTTACTTATTCTATAATAGTGTTCTAGGTACTATTATTCATATTATAGAGAAAACCGTATTCATTTATTCAGTAATGTTTTTCGTGTGTCAACGTACACGTAGCTTGCCGGTGTTTGCTGGTCGTTTCTTTTACAAGTTAGCCAGATGGCTACTGGAATAAGTCAGTGCTTTATTAGATACTACTATTAGATACTTACTTCGTATTTGTTTTATGTCCTCATTAACCACATTAAAATTATGTTATGGCTGTGAAACTATCCTCTGAGATGGAAAAAAAGGTGGTTGTAGTTGTCTTTACCAATTAAGGCATTAAGCCTTGAAACATGTCTTATAGCATAGATGAGATAGATTTAACGGAGATGTCATTTTAGTGCGAGTTTGTTCTGCACTACAGTGCTGAGATATTTGCTGTTAAAGGGTCATGATAAAGAAAGAAAGGAAGATAAAAAAACTGGCAACCCTAGTGTATGACTGTAGGTAATGACGTATGTAGGAATAGAATGTCCACACTCTGCACATGGAACTTCTCATTCTCATGTCAGTTTAAAATCCAACATCCTGTGAGGTCAAGAGTACATCCCGAAGCATGTGCACTCTTCAGAACAGTTACAAACCATTTATAGTCATTGTCAATAAAGTGGTCTAGTGTTCTGATGAAGTCAAATCCATGCAACTAAACTAGTCCTAACACTATTTCTGGTCATTGTGGTCTCTAACAGATTGATTAATTTGAAGTCAGCAAATCATGGCTGGCTTCAGGCAGGAGGATGTGGAGCTGTGCTATGAAATGGGAGAGGAGTTAGGAAGGTAAGATATGCCATTTCTCTTCTTAAAACTCTGTAAAACTAGTTTAACTTGACTTAAAATGGTCTCACGCATAGTGGATAAAACAAAAATCGAGGTTAAAAGTAGTCTAAGATCTTAATGTTTGATTAAGCACTATAATTATGAAAGCTTTTTGATGAGATAAAAGGTAAAATGAATACATCGTAATGTTTGGGATTGAGTTGCAAAGGCAATGTAGTGTTTGTGCTTCATCAGTGCAGTATAAAAACACACGTCATGAGAGTCCTGCAATTTAAAAATCCCCAGCACAGTGACTTAATCATCTGCAAACACTGAATCAAGTCCTGCCTTTCTTCCTATATATGGATGTGAAGGTTTCTGTTCTGTGCTGCTGCAGCATGACATCACTGCTTTACAATGCATATACTCGCTCACTGAGCCTGAGCACAGCTGTAGTGCAAATGAGACTGGGCCAGAGAAGAGCTGTCAGAGGAGTACTTTAACCACACAACATTTTTTTTTTACTTTTATTGTTCTCATTGGTTGCATTATACAGCATTTGTACCATTAACTAAATTAGTTACCAATTTGTGGAATGTACAGTTGTAATAATACATTATTCAACCCTCATTGCAAATCAGGTTTATTGGCAAAATGTACAGTCTTTTAGCTGTTTGCCATTAACAAATCAAGCAAAAGTAATTGAAACGGCCCAACATAACAAATATTTCAAGTGGTTTCCCCAATTTCAACTGAAAATGCAACTTTTAATGACTTCTGTAGAAGTAGACTTCTTTAGTAGAACACCCTTTTTCTGTTATGACCTGCTGCAAACGAGATGTATAACCAGACACCAGCTTATGGCAACGTTTCTGATGAATCTTAGCCATGAGTAATGGCCTCCATTTCAGTAATATTCTTGGGTTTGCAAGCTGCAACCACCACCTTCAAATCCCACCAGAGATTTTCAATGGGGTTCAAGTCAGATGACTGATGGCCACTGTAGAATCTTCCAGGACTTCTTCTGCAACCAAGCCTTGGTGGAATTTGAGGTATGCTTGGGATCATTGTCCTGTTGGAAGTTTCAATGACGCCCAAGCTTCAGCTTCCTCACTGACAGCATGACGTTTTCTCCTAGGATTTCCTGATACTTCAATGAATCCATCTTGCCTTCCACACGCTGCAGGTTTCCAGTGCCAGAGGACGCAAAGCAGCCCCAGAGCACCACAGAGCCCCACCATGCTTAACTATAGGCAGTAGGGGTGTAAATATCAATCGATTCGTATCGATACATCGATTATACAGCCGGCGATTCGATGCATCGTTGCGTCCGCAAGAATATCGATTAATGTGCTTATTTTGCCGCCTGTCATTTTTCAGCATCCACTCCGACATATGCGTGCAACCTACTCCTAAGCTGCGGGTGGCGATATCCTCATTATTGTCTTCTACGTCACACTGCTTCACGCGCCGCGCGCATTACGTTTATGTTCACAGTTCACACACTGTTGAGTCTGACTTTCAAGAGCGATGGAACCGTCAGAGCGAGCTGGCAATGAAAGTGAAACGTTACACACTCCAGTCGGCGTCAAGTCATGGGTGTGGAAGTATTTTGGCTTCAGGAAAATAGATGGAGCACTGGTAAGAGATGTTGCCGTTTGTAAAGAGAAAGACTGTCAGTGTGAGATAAGATACTGCAGCAACACGTCGAATCTCTCCGCACATCTGAAAAGGCGCCATGGTATTGATGTCGAGTGTAAAGCTTCTTATTACAAATTATCTGATTGCACTTTATTGTAACTGTAGTAGATGCAGTAACTGTTCTATTTTATGTTCATTTGCAGTGCATTGAGCACAAATGTTATAGTGTAACATACACATTATTATGTGAATAGATAGAATACTGTTAACTGTATTCTCAATAAAAGGCTAATTAAATGATTTATTTTTGTTGATTTATTTTGAAACTTAATAGATATCATCATGTAAAAATATCGAGCATTGAATCGAATCGAATCGTATCGCGGGGAATTCTGAAGTATCGAAAATAATCGAATCGTTGGCTTAAGAAATCGGTATCGTATCGAATCGTCATGAAGGCCCCGATTTACACCCCTAATAGGCAGTGTTTTTTTTTAGCATATGCTTCATTACTCTTTCTTCAGACATAACGCTGATTAATAGGGCCGAAAAGTTCCAGTTTTGTTTCATCGTCCCACAGAACAGAATCCCAAAACATCTGTGGCAACGTTTATATGATTTTGAGCAAATTGGAGCTGACTTTTCTTGTGCTTTTGGGTCAGTAGTGGTGTACGTCTCAGAGTTCTGGGTTGCGTTCAGTACGCACTGTACAAGCTGAAACCTCAGTGCCTGTTGCCACCAAGTCTTGGTGCAGGTCTTTTGCAGTCCCTCGAGGTTTTATCTGAACCTGCCTTCTCAGAAATCTGGTTGCAGCCGTTGATAGCTTCCTTTTTCTGCCCCGTCCAGGTAGTGCAAACTATGCTTCCAATGGTGTCTCTGGGAACATTTAGTGCCTTCGCTATCTTTTTGTATCTTGTTCCTTGTTTGTGAAGGGCGATGATATCTTCTCTTAACTTTTTGGACCATTCTTTTGACTTATTTTCTATATTTCTAACATGCAGTCAAATGTGACACTCAACAAACCGAGCCAGTTCAGATATTTCATGTGTTCTAGCTCAAGCACACTTGGTGCAACTAATGAACCCCTTGATTAGTTGCATCAGGTGTGCCTAAAGGGTAACTCAACTCCTGGGCTGCGTTCCAGTCCAAAATCGTCATGCCCTTCACTTGCTAACTTGCTGTACGTCATTGCTTACGTTGCACGAGTGCCAACTACAGACGGAAACCGCAATGGGCTGAATTGGAACGTCCTAAGCCCTTGATCACTTGGAATAAGCTATGGAGTTTTTATAAGTGTGCTTGGGTTGTTCTAAATTTAAAAAATTATAATTTAAATATCATCAAGTTGTTTGTTGTAGTGGTGATTAGACGAGATCTGTGGTGACGTCACAACCGTACTGCATTGTGGGACATATAAGTGCCAGTGTACATATGAAGTAGACTCGCGCCCTCAGTCAAAATCAAGGGAACGAAGGTCTGTGGATATAAACTTCCCTCGTCCACTTCACGAAGTGGAATGCACTTCAAAATGGCAGCAGGGATTCCCCCGAGGGGAAGTGCTTAGGGAAGTTTGCAAGTGCGTGTCTAAAAGTGGACTGGAACGCAGCACAGGTCAGAGCCTGACTCCACCCACTGGCAATATTTGAAAAATGCTGGAAAAGTGGGCAGAGCCCGGCGGAGGGGGGTCGTGCACCTGAGACTCGTCTCTGTAGGCAAGGGCGTGGTGAGCTGGTACCTGCTTACGTCAGGCAGTACCACAACATCCAATAGAAAAATTCAACTGCAGTAGCCACCGTTCAACCTGAAGAGGGCAGCACTCAGATGTTTTTACACCATATATTGTAGAATTAAAACACTTTATACCCAAATGTCAACAAATTAACTTGATTCAATGAACAGCATTAATAAAGCCCCAGTCTTACAGATCATTAACTAAAAAAAGTTTAGTTTTAGGTTTAGTTGCCCTAGATGCATTTGCATTTTCAGTTGAATTTGGGGAAACCACTTGAAACATTTGTATTGAGCTATTTATTCATCGCGAACAGCTGAAAGTCTGTAAATTGTCAATAAACCTGATTTGCAATGGGAGTTTAATCGAATAATTCCGATTACAACTGTATGAACTTTTGTTCAGTGTAGTGTGTTTTTTGAACACATTTCATATACATATCTACATGCAAAATATGTAAAATTTTAATTATAAAAACATCATCATGATCTCGGTTTCCTCTTTTCAGTATTTTTTTCTCTGTGTGTCGTTCTAACATGTTTCATAGTGGACAATTTGCCATTGTGCGTAAATGTAAAGAAAAGAGCTCCGGAACAGAATATGCCGCCAAGTTTATCAAGAAGAGACGGCTGTCATCCAGTCGACGGGGCGTGAGCCGAGAGGAGATCGAGCGGGAGGTGAACATCCTCCGAGAGATTCAGCACAGCAACATTATTACCCTCCATGACATCTTTGAGAACAAGACCGACGTGATCCTGATCCTGGAGCTGGTGTCTGGAGGGGAGCTGTTTGACTTCCTGGCTGAGAAGGAGTCGCTGACTGAGGAGGAGGCGACGCAGTTCCTCAAGCAGATCCTGGATGGAGTCTACTACCTACACTCTAAACGCATAGCACACTTTGACTTGAAGGTAAGCACTAGTATGTTTTGTTTTAAGATTTGCTATTGATTGATGTAGATGCCGGATCAATCAATGTTTTTTCAAAATTTAAATTTTCAAAAAAGGGTGAAATATGTCTCATTAACATGGAAACATGTACTACAAAAGTCTTGAATGCACTTTGTTTTCAGCCTGAAAACATAATGCTGCTGGATAAAAATGTACCGAACCCCAGAATCAAATTGATAGATTTTGGAATTGCACATCAGATTAAGGATGGAAACGAATTTAAAAACATCTTCGGAACTCCTGAGTTTGTTGGTGAGAAGTTTATTATAACATTGAATTATATCTTTACTTATTATGAGTCTATTAGGAATCCTAATTTCATTTGCCATATCTTTTGTCATTTGTAGCACCAGAAATTGTGAATTATGAGCCCCTTGGCCTGGAGGCAGACATGTGGTGAGTCATAAACATAAATAGCCATGTTATTGCATAAAGAAACGCTGAATGGAAATGCCAAGATGCACATAAGTTCTAAAAAATGTTTTGTAAAAAACAAATGTAATAAAACGTATGTCCTCAATTGAGTCAGGAATAGTTTTTTTGATAAGGTGGCATGCGCATAAACCACGATAGAAACACATTTACTGTATAAATGCACAGCAAAAAAACTAACATGGCTTTGCCAACTAACATGACAACTAAGGATGTGATTGGATAGTTGGACTAACCAGCGGATCAGTTTCATTGCACAGGATCTCAATGTTGTTTTAGTTATTCTGAAATTAAATTTAAAAAAGTCTTCAAAATTATTTGTTTTTTTTACCTCCCAGAAGTGCATCCGAACGAAAGATAACATGACAGCATTTATTGCGTTTCGTCTGTGTGTTCTGAGGCGCAAGACATTTATGATGTAGGATAAAAGAGACACAGTCGCTTCCCTGATTGCAGCAACTTCCATTTTATCACATATATTTGCAGCAAGAATTTACCAGGAAGTGACAATTTTGTTCTCTTGGGGTTTTATTTGCAAATATTTTATAGATATTCCAATTTTGTTAAATTTGCAACTTTGAATGGAAACTTGGCTAATAATGGATATCAAATATTGTTTAGGTTGTGAATGCATAATATTCACGTGCAAATCTTTGCTGGGATTAATTGTTTTTCTTGTGATTTTCTTTGTTGCAGGAGCATTGGAGTTATCACATATATACTGTAAGTAATTAGAAATGGCTTGTTTGGCTGCATTGATTTCATGCTTTTTCTACATCGAGGTGATATGGAAACTGTTGTACTTTGCTTAACAAATATTAATGCGTTATTAATGCTCTTTAGCTTGAGTGGCGCTTCTCCGTTTCTTGGCGAGACCAAACAAGAAACACTTACCAACATTTCTGCTGTCAACTATGACTTTGATGAAGAGTACTTCAGCAACACAAGTGAGCTCGCCAAGGACTTCATTCGCCGACTGCTGGTCAAGGATCCTAAGTTAGTATTATCCAGTGTTATTATTATTTCCAGTAGAAATTATATAATAAAATAAAATATAAGATAAAAAAAACCCCTCAAATAATTAAAAGTTTATTTACTAAAGTTACTAAAACTAAATAAATTAAGATAAATGGAAATATTAATAAAATGACAAAAGCACAATCACATAAGAAAATGAAAATGCTCATTCAAAATGTTAGTAAATTCTATGAATAATACTAAAATAACACTGGCATAATTTTCATTCTTTAATATGTCAACTGTTTATTAATAATTAATTCAATATTTGCTGTTAACATTCAGGAAGCGAATGACAATCGAGGACAGTCTCCAGCACCCCTGGATCAAGGTTCGAATGTTTCTCTATCCCTCACTTTTGAGTTGTCACCATTTGTTCTTTGCTTGACTTGCTCTCATCCCATCATCCCCTACAGGTGATTAAGAGGCGTAACGTTCGACCTGAAGAGAGCGAGCGCAAGCCGGAGCGCAGGCGTTTGAAGACCACCCGTCTGAAGGAGTACACCATCAAATCCCACTCCAGCATGCCTCCTAACAACACCTACATCAATTTCGAGCGCTTCTCTCTGGTCATGGAGGAGATAGCCGCGGCTGAGGATAGCCTACGAGAGCTGGAGAAGAACCAGCGCTCCTGCGGGGAGGATGTGGCCGCTCTGCTCTCCATCTATGAGGAGAAGGAAAGCTGGTACAAGGAGGAGAACGAAAGCATCGCTGCAGATCTCAATCAGATCAAACAGGAGCTGCAGAAAGCACAAGCCCTGCGCAGACAGAGCCAGGAGGAGACCCGAGCCGCCATGCTGTCGGCCAATGCCCTCAAGCGCAAGTTTGGTCGGTTGGAGAACCGCTATGAAGTGCTAGCTGAGCAGATGGTCTCTGAGGTGCGCTGGGTGGAGGAGCTGGTGCGCTCAATTTCAGCTGAAAATGACACGCACAGCAACAGCATGGCTTGAGCTGCTCTGTTTGCTTTCAGAACGCAACAACTATCTAATGTCTTTGCTTGGGCAGATATAGAGCATTAAACTTAGCAATAAGCTTCATGTAAGGTTCATGTTACTCCTAGAACAAAAGAGCAAGCAGTGCAAAATTGTATTTTACATAAAGGCTGAGTGAGGGTGTGCATGCTTTGAGAATGGCCTGTGCGTCGCAGTATTCTTTTGTGATGCCGGTCTGTTGCAGCTAAAGCAAACATTTAGCATTTTCACTCGCCACCTCACAAATATACATGCTGGATCGGTCGATAAAAAGTTTACGACTTGAGTATCAGTTACAGCACTCAAAGCAAAGCATATTAATGTACATTGGGAGTAATGCACTACACAGTCCTCTATGAGGAATTGAATAATCTCAAGATTGCTTTTGCAGTTGCTTTTGTTGTGCTGCATGTCTGCTTTTCCTATGCAAATCAAATTCTAATTTTATGATATGAGACAAATGGAATGACTTCTAAACATATAAGTCCTAAATACTATCTTTAATGAGCTGTACATATATGAACTTGGTAAGCTGCTTATCTATAAATATGATTTAATAGGGATAGTTCACTCAAAAAGGAAAAATAATTTATTCTCCAAACCTGTATTTCTTTTTCAATTTTTTTTTTAAAAAGTTCATTTTTTTGTCTGTACAATGAAAGTCAAAATTGTTTTGGACCACATTAACTTTCATAGTACGTGCTGAAACGTTTTTAAAAACGAACTCTTCCACACAGGAAAAAAAAGTCATACGCTAGGTGAGGATGAGTAAATTATGACAGAATTTTTATTTTTGGGTGAACTATCCCGTTAACAATTTTCTTTTGCATAAAACACTTCAAACATTCAATTTTTTTATATGACATTCCATATGCAAATGAGTATTATTTCTTACAGGAACATCTCTTACAGGAAATGGTTGTGGCCATGTGTAGTTAAGTCATAGCAATAATCGTATCTGTTTGATTACAGTACTGTGCCCATTTTTATGTTGTTTTATTTACGAAAAATGTATATATATATATATCAGAAAAGTCCATTCAAATAAAAGAATTGAAGAAGAATACAGTTACAGTGTCTTTGTTAGGTGTGTGTGTGTGTGTGTGTGTGTGTGGGCTGAGGAGTGCACTGGGAAGTCAAGTGTAGTGTTTTATAAATCTGAGCATTTGTCAGATACGCTTTATCTTAATTTTCAACATGTCTTGAGATGTTGAAAGTCCTCGAGTTTTAACTAAACAGGATCTTTCCATCTCCATTGTAAGATAATTATGTTTTGTTAAACATCCACATAAACATTTGGATTTTTTGGGGTCTTGTAGATGCCACTGTTTACTTAGAAATTTCAAACCACAGGGCATCTATGAATATTCTGAGAACCCTTAGCTTCCCATGATATGTTGACATAAATCAACAGCATGTCTTTCTTTGGCTCTAGCATCCACATGCGCTTTTTATGTTTTTCTTAAGTTCATTTAAAGGGTATATATCAACCAAAAATGAAAATATAATGTTGTTTTTTTTGCTCACTGTCATTTCATTTCAAACATGAATGTCTTTCTTTTGCTGTAAATGAGTGCAAATTTGGACTTTGAAGGCTTTGAAACACAACTTGATGAATGTTATTTATTTAAAGAATATTAAAGAATGTTTTGACATTCAAAGAAAGTCAGTGGGGTCAAAAAAAAAACCTTTTCAAAACAAATTATTTTTTAGTTTGACAGAAGAAAGAAAGTCATACAGGTTTGAAACGATATGACAGTGAGTGAGGAAATGCTGACAATGTAAATTTTTTGGCTGAACTATCGGTTTTAGTGCGTTTTGGTCAGTCTGCCACCATATTCACCTCATACCGATTAAGGCATTATGTGCCTTCACAGTGATTTAAGAACCACAATGTCATGAGCACATGGAAGAAATGTCTCCAGGGAAATACTGGATGTTTTTTTTGTTTTTTTTAAACAGAGATGTGTAATTATTCCTCAGGGCACTGATAAGGTCCTTAAAATAACAATGTAGAAATCCTGACGTAGCTTCCACTCACATCCAGAGCTCTAGACTCGCAGCCCAGCCTCACTGGTTCAACCCTGATTCCACATACACTTCCCTCACTGTCACACCCAGACAGCAGAAGGCCAGTCTGTGTCCTACATCATCTTCCTCAGGATGGCCAGATCCAACTTGGCCCAGAACACCTGTAACTGGATTGTTGCTCTCCTCACGTTGTGGTCCATGGTCTCTCTGATCGTCATTGTGGTTTGGGCCACCTGGGCTCCCTTGGCTAGTCTTGCACAATGCAGAGCAGGACATCGGGCCTTAATTGAAAAGATGGAGGGAGCTAAAGTGATGAAGGGAAAAGAGCAAGATGTCTTGAAATCTGCACTGCAACTGAGCTCTAAAAACCAGACCAGACTGCAAGAAGAGCTGGAAAGTATTCTAGAGAGCCAGAGGGAAACCAACGCATCTCTAACCAAGACTCTGCAACTGCAAGTGAGTATCAAAAAGTTATAAATGTGTTTTAAAATGTCTGTGCTGATGCTTGGTACAGTAGGCCTGTATATCAGTGTACGATGGTGTTACCATCTGCATCATGGTAACACTAGCATTGTGAAAGAATAATAGGAACTGATTAAGTGTCCCAATTTATTTTTATTTTTTAAAGATGGTAAAGATGGATTTTTTTGTTTCTATTTTAGATGATCCTAAAGGAAAATGTAACCGCTTTGGAAAATCAAAGACTCAGGCTCCACAGTGAACATGCAAGACTTTTTTCAGAGCTGGCTCAACAAGAGGGTAGGAGAACCTAATATGGGAATATTTCTCAAAATGATACAGTTGGAGGAGCCAAAGAAGTCTGCATGTTTTCACATGAGAGCATAATTAAGTTTTGAGATAAGGAGTATGAAATTGGCTATTCTAAGTATTCCACACACACACACACACACACACACACACACACACACACACACACACACACACACACACACACACACACACACACATTGATATATAGGCCTATAACACTGATAACATAATGTTGATCATGGCGATATAAGCTTAAATTGCAACATTTCACTTCAGAATAGAACAGGCCTAATAAATGTATGAAAACATGTTTGCTTTGCTTCGTGCAGCTCTTGTTGAGACTCTGTGGGTGAATCTAACCAGTGAATCGCATCATTTGGATTCGTGTGAGGCTTTACGGGCTGCCGCAAACAGCCAGCAGGTGGCAGCAGAGAGTCAGAGGAAAGCCTGTGAATACAAAACAACTTACCTTGTCAAGCAAATGTGAGTGATTATAATCCAACGTAGACACAACAAGACGTTTATTTTACAGTGCACTGTTTCATTTATTTCTTTGTCTATTTTGCAGAGAGAACTGCAAGGTTAATGGGTGAGGATGGAACCGAAGAAGACTTACAAAACAACGGAAGAAAACTGCCACAGAAAACGACCACAGACCTCTTTCGACTAAATATAGCAACCCCTACTGGTCTTAGTTTATAAATATATGAAAAGTGCTTAAAAGTATTACTGACACAATCTCCTTTATAACGAGACATTCTGAGATATGTTTATGGTAAAGTGAAATAAATAATGTAATATTATAATAATAATATTGTTGTTGTGTGAATAAAGTTAGGAGGACATGGAAATATGATATGATTTTTTTATTGTATGAATACATTTTTCATATTTTAAAAAAATGAATTCCTATTATCAGGACATACCAGTACACATATTTATACCGGTATTTCTGTTTTAAGCTGAATGTACTTTTGTTAGTTGTTTTGTTTGTTTTTATTTATGTCTTCAAAATAGGTGGGTTTATAAAATGGGTTTGTATTAATTATGTAATTCGATTAAATGCAGTATTTGTTATAATAATTTTATTGTGATTATTTAATTAACAACTCAAATGAGGTGAATTAAATAATGAATGCAATTGTTCCTATATTGTTTTAATAATTATTTATATAATTTCAACTTGAAAAACATGAAAACACCCAGAAAAAGGGGGAAAAAAGGAAAAAGATTGTGCTTTTGACTCTTCAGTTCAAACCATCTATGGCTCAAATCAACTTCCTAATTCAAACGTAAAACCTGATCACGTGATCACGACCAAGCGCTTCGTAAACAGCTGAAAATCTAACAAGTAAGTGCTCTGATACAAATCTCTCATACGAGCGCATACATTTTATATTACAATTTCTTAATTTGACTATTTTGAAACAGTAGCAAATGAACCTGCGTCTGCATATTTTTTAGGATACTATGACATGCCCTGGCTGATCGTGTTTACATTGGTTTTCCATGGAGCTGCTAATGCTAATACACAGCGCTCCTAGTCAACACGTCCGATGTGCTTTAGATACTTTCTTTTATGTTGCATTTTATGTGTATATCGTCGTATCTGCCATATTACGATTTTTATACGGTAGATTTAGCTTATGTGTGTGTGTTTTTTTTAAAGTAACGTTACTTGGGTTATGTCAGTTCCAGTATTTCAACAAACCCACATGATTACAGTAACTAACAACTGTTTTAAAGACTTTATTTCTCAATATGATCAGCGTTAAATTTAGTATACTCTGTAATGCAATTTCTGGAAATGTCATAATTTATTTGGTAGTTATTATATAGCCTGCTTATAAAGTCATTTTAGTATTTACAGTAGAAGGTCTTTGTGTACCAGGTTTATTATTGGAGAACTATGCTATGTGTCTGTTTCTAAACTTATGGCAAGTTGGATATATGTCCATGATACTTTTGACAACGAACATGAGTAACAGACCTCACTTTGTGTTTCTTTGCATCCCAGCATAATGAGACCAACCTTGGTGGTGCCGATGTGCTGAGACATCAATGGTTGCAGGAATGAGTTCGGAAGACAACTTGTCCTCACGCCACCGAAGAAATCCTTGCAGGACCTGTCGCGCCATTTCTGAAGTTTCTGCTAAACTTAACAAACCTGTTTCAAGCGACAAAGCTTCCATCTTGCACAGTAAAGAAACCACAGCATCTCAAGGTCTGAATACTGCAGAATCATGCGGACAAAGAACGGCCAAGAAGGAAAAGAAGAAACCTCAAAAAGCAAACCAAAGTGCTCCTCCTGACTCATCAGCTTGTTTACAAAATTCAGTACATGAAATAATGGGTATATTTGGACGGGTGTCTTCAAAGTCACATAAACCTGAGCCAACGTTGCCTCAAAAAATGACTACCCCCAAATTCCCATCAAATACTTTAAAAAGATCTCACAAGGGAAGGAAAAAGAAATGTGTTCAACCCAATGAGAAAGAAGTAGCTGCTAGCAAAGCTTGTGCAGATGGACTGGACAATTCTGTACACAATTCATGCCCAGAACAACACTTAAGCTCTCCAAAAACAAAAGGGACACGTTATCGGCACTCTAAAAAAACTCAAAACCATCAAACCCCTTCTGATGTTTCTACAGGGCTTCACACATGTACTACATTATCTCCTCGTCGTCACAAGGAGTTATCCTCCTGCCACACTAATGGCGATTGTACTTCCAGACCACGCACCCCAAAACGGAGCTGTGTCCAGTCCAGCCCTCTCTTAAGCTCCACACCGAACTCAGACCTCCACCCCCTGTCTCCAAAAAGAGCTGAGAATAGTTGCACACCACAAAGTCGTCAGAAAGTCAAAGTGTCCAGTCTATTAAAGGTTTTTATGAAAGCCATTATAGCATTATTGAGCTGTTGTATGAAATTCCTGGTTTAACAATTTTTTCATGTGGTATTCTTATTAGTCACCTCCTCCGGAGGCTACACCATCAAGACGAGTCAGGCCTCAGAGAATCGCGGCAGCAGGAAGGCCGAGAGGTCGCAAGAAAAAGAATGTGCAGGAACAGCCAAGTGCCTCTCCACCAGTGAAACGCTGCAGGAAGAGTGCAATGTCTCCTGTAAAATCTCCTGAGGGAGAGCCATCCTTTGAGACGCAACCTCCAAGTAGACCTTGCATTGAAACCCAGGAGCCAGAGCCACTGAAATCGGGTATACATCATTTTTGGGTCCTCTATATAAAATCTATATAATGTAGTCTGTTTATGTATTTACATCTGGTACATTAAATCACTTTTAATGTTAATAGGTGTAAACAGAGCCTCAGATATACGATTGTGTTGTCATTTTCTTCTGAAATCAGTCATTATAATGATATAATGTCGTGTCATGTACCTAGCAGATCAAACCATGTCCTCTGACCTCTCCATCGAGCTGAGCCTGCAGGAGGAGCCTCGTCCTCTTAACCAATCTGTCTTCATGCAGGAGGAGGAGGAAGAGGACCAGGAGGATGATGATGAAGAGGAGCTGCCCAGCTTTTTGCAGCAGGACAATAAAAGTGAGCGCAATCCCTTGTGTATGTGTATATGATTTACTTTGGCCAATGCTTTGATATATTTGGCCGATGATATTTGATTTCCAGAGCCTTTGTCAATCTCAGAGGGACTTTGCGTGTGGTGCAAACTGAGAAAATATCCCTACTGGCCAGCAGTGGTAAGTACAACATACGATTTTGTGCAGTTTTGTGCAGATTTTAGACTGTAGTTGATGACTAGTGTGCTCCTCTGTGCCACAGGTTAAAAGTGTGAATCACAAGAGCAAAAAAGCCAGCATTGTATTTATTGATTGTTACCTAATCGACCAAAAGAGAATTAGAAAAGGGTAAGAATTCATCAGTATCTCAAATTCACTTATTTTTGGTATGTATAGTAAATGATTCCTTTTTGTTTATCTGTAGGTTTTCTGTACCCCTGCGAAATCTAAAACGTTTTGACTGTGAAGAGCATGAAAAATTGGTGGTAAAGTAACATCTCTTTGACTGTTTGCCATATTATTTTGCTTTTTCAGAGTGCACACTCACTGTTTTAATATTTCTGTCACCAGAAGACATTGTTACACTTAGTATATATACTACAAGACATTTTTATTGACTTTTTCTTTTTAATATCTCTTTTAGGACCTAGCAAAAGAGAAGTATGGCAGTGCTATTACCTGGTCTCTGGAACTGATATCGGACTATAGGATCCGCATTGGTATTTATCTTAAGAACTTAAGTACTCAAGTACATTTAAACATTTAATAAAAATAATATGTAGCAGAATCAAATGTTTGAAAATATATTTGCAATAGGGCTGTGAAACGATTAATCGCATACAAAATAAAAGTTTGTTTTTACATAATATATGTGTGTGTACTGTGTATAATTATTTTGTATATATAAATACACACACATGCATGTATATATTTGAGAAATATTTTCATTTATATACTGCATAAATATTTTTATATAATTTATATTATATAGAAATATAAATATTTTATATATAAATAACCATTTTTTCTCAAATATATACATGCATGTGTGTGTATTTATATATACAAAATAATTATACACAGTACACACACATATATTATGTAAACACAAACTTTTATTTTGGATGCGATTAATCGTTTCACAGCCCTAATTTGCAAGCTTTTGGACTAAATGCCCTAATCAGCGAACACAAATAAACCGGAGCACGTATGTGCCTTATTGTACATGAAATATCAATAATTATTGATTGATGTTGATTTTGCACTCCTGACAGAAATGAAGAAATTACTGTCGCTGTAACTTCATCAAAAATCCCACATAGCGGTCAAATATCGAAACGAGTCCTAAATCTTTCTAATCATACATAGTTTGTCAAGATTAAAGAATGTCATGGTAATAGTGTGCAGTGAATGTAATCAACTGATATATGCTTTTGTTTATATCACTGTATTCACAGCAGGAATATGAAATTATATAATTTGAGCCACTTTTCACACAGTGCTCTTTGTATGTACTGAGGCTTTGCTTGTGAAATAACATAAAAATATTCATCACAGATATAAAAAAAGTGAAATTCAAATATTAAATTCCGATGTTTTCTGGCAGGATGTGGATCCTTCTCTGGCTCCTTCATCGAATATTGTGCCGCGGACATCAGTAGGTTTCCTTTCATTATATATTTTCACGCTCATCTAAAATGTTTGTAATTTTGTGTTAATTGTTGTTAATTTAAGATTTAAGACACTTTGTCATTAGATGCAATTCAATGAAATTTAGTTAGTAAAACAATAATTGGCACAAATAAAAGAGATAAGAGATAAAAAAATAAATGAATGGTAAATTTGAACAAATTATGTTCATATTAAATATAAATGTTGCAGTTTAAAACTTAATTAAAAGGAAAATACCAATACTTCCATATTATAGATGAATTAACATGGTGTTTGTGGTAATAACTTTTTAATGATAATTGATTAAAATAAAAATAAAATCAATCAGTGTAAAGCAGGTTAAAACCTCATTATGAATCAGGTCAGCCTCCTTCACCAGTGCTGGTTTAACAGAAATGTTCCTTTGATCTGATGATCCCAGGTTGCCCAGTGCGGAGGAAGTACTCTGAGAAGAAATCTGTACTGACCTTCCCCAGTCAGGAGATTCTGGGCGAAGAGTGTGACATCTCCGATAATAACACAGATGACATCATTGTGGAAGAGCAGGATGAGCTCCTCTCCAAGAAAGTGCTGCCCGACCGATCCAAGGCTGCACGGAACCGCGCCAATGAGTTGTTGATTGACTTTATCATCAGACAAAAAGTCGAAAACCGCTTACTGGTACGATTTTTGTTGATATATTCATAAATATTTTTATATTGATGTATTGAGACAGGTTCATGTATGCACACAACTAACCCTTCTTTCTGGCGCACGCAGGCAGTCATCAGCGGTCGCGAGACATCTAAATGGATGCAAGCCCTCCAGAAGCCTTCTCGCCCAGTGGTTGATGTCTATCTGGAAGATGAGGAGCAGGTTGATAGGGTGTACCGCTACCTGAACAAAGTCTGCGATAGCGCCCCTCAAATAAACACCTGCCTAGAAAACATCCAGGTGGACCGGATCCGGCTTATTCTCGATGTGCTCCTGCCTGAGGTAATCGCCTTAAAGGGATAGTTCACCCAAAAAAAAAAATTCTTTCAACTCAAAAGAAGATGATTTGAAGAATGTCGGTTGATAGACCCCAATGACCTCCGTAGTATGAAAAATAAAATAAAAAATACTATGGAAGTCAATGGGGCCCATCAACTGTTTGGTTTCTGACATTCTTCAAAATATCTTCTTTTGTGTTCTGCAGAAGACAGAAAATGCATTTAGGTTTGGAACAACTTGAGGGTGAGTAAATGATGACAGAATTTTCATTTTTGGGTGAACTATCCCCTATATAACCTTTTAAATGTTTGGGGTTGGTTCGAAGGTTTTTTTTAAAAATGTTTTTACTGTCACTTTTGATCAATTGAATGCATCCTTGTTGAATAATGTATTAATCACAAATTTTTTTTAAATCTCACTGCCCCCAAACTTTTGAATGGTAGTGTATAATATTTTCAGCTGACCATATTCCGGCATCATTCATAGCCATGTTTCAGGGACCGTTTTGCTTTCTAGGCCATTATCCATGCCATTGCTGGAGTCCACAAGCTTTCCCTGGAGAAGGCAGAGGAGAAGTATCGCAGAGGGCCGTGCTTTAGCAACAGGTAGAGTATTTTTGAACTGACTTGAAAAACTGCATCTTGCATCTGTTTGAACTGTTTTTCTTTCACTGTGTTTTAGAGAAAGACAGGAGTTTGACATGATGATTGAACAGCAGATGAAGCTCAAGGAAATCACACAGCGCCATAGACAGTGACATACCCTCTGTTTCAAAGAAACAGTAACTTTTATGAGCTTAATTAATACCATTTATTCCCAGGAATATTTTCTCACATTTTTTTTTGACAGCATTTATCATAGTGTATATAGGAAATTAATGATTTTCATGGCAAACAATTATGGCTTTAACTAAAAGCTAAAAATGTTATTATTAATTTTTTATTGTCAGATCTGAGATCTTTGTGATCTGAATGGTGAATCTCTGACATCTTGATGCTAAAATCAGCTAAATACAGTGCTTTTAACGTGTGCAGTGTTTGTAATAATTGAATACTCTGTACATAAATACAACATTTTAAAAACAATGTGGTTATTGTATTCCTCAGTTTAACTGAAACTGATGTTGTGGCTACTTGTTTAGAAAATGCTTAAGTGTGTGCAAGGGACGTTTGTAAAATGTTGCCTTTTACCCATCTGACAATTCACTTTAACTTTGCCGTGCATAGAGGCTTTTTCTACATCTTTGTGCGAAAAGATGCCAAAGAAGTTGCATTTTACTGCAACTGAGTTCTGGTCTAATGTATATAAAGATTTTATACAGGACTTGATTGTTTATCAATAAATCTTTATTTTTCATCACACATTATACTCTGTATTTTTGTAAACATTTATGTCATTTAAAGAGTTCCTTTATATTTAAACTGTTATGTTTTTTTTTTAATACTTTGTACATCATGTGCCAACTTCCACAAATTGTGGCTGCACAGCAACATCATACCTCATTCTTCACATTCTACCCTTCCAGTTGGGCTGTTTATTATAAATCCAATGCACATTTTAGAATTTAGTTATAGATGCTATACAAAACTTTACCATATAATCGGATTGAATGGAATGAAATCAAAGTTAAGTCCACGATGAAACTTTGAGGTATAAGAAGGTGGTCCCCATGAATGTCCACAGTATTTGTACACTGGCCACACACTGAAGTCATGGCACTTTGAAAGGAAGCTGAGTCAGATATTGTGTGACCTGGTAGCGGAAAGACGAGCCTAAGGTTCTTTAAGAGTGTTGATCTGTGCACAGATTTTGAGAGCAGGGCCCAGTTTCATGTTCATAGCGTTCATGAGGTGGTCCTCTGTAAGCAACAACAGGGCCTGTCCGTCAATCTCCTGTGACCGGAACTCTGCTGCAATATCAGGGCACCCTTAGAACAAGTGGAGGAGATGCAAAGATGAGCATATGATTCTAAAGATAATATAAAAATCACATTAGATGCTCAATGTAGTGGAAATCATATATTGACATTACTAGTAAAAGTGAAGTGCGTGACTGTTTCAAATATTTTCAATTTTCTTCACTAACATACATTTATATAAACAAGGGGGCCCTATTGTTTTTCTAAGGATTATTATTATTATTCTTTTTCAATCGTTCAGGCTTTTTGGGGCCCTTAAAACACGTAGGAACCGTTGGCCATCAGGGCTGGGCCAAAGCTGGTACACGGGCGTGGCAGGAATGCAGTCCAAAAACTTGGTCCATATATCATTCATACTTGCATGTACATGTATGAAAGTCGATAAACATGTATATATATATATATATACACGTCACATGATAATGACAAGACGACAAAGTAGTACATCCAGATTACATTAATTCTATATAGAAAGTTCTTCACTTCACACTACTACATTCAAAAGAAATGTTTTTATTCATTAAACACCGCCTAGTGGAACAGAAGGTGTACTGCGTTTCTGAAACCTGTATGCAGCTATACCTGGTAAAGAGCTGATGAAGGAGCACACTTGCTCCACACTCCACTGTGAGGGACTTGAGTCAAGGACACAGTCAGAGCTGCTGCAGCTTTCCAGTCTGCTCTGTTCTCTTTCTCTGTCTTGCTCTTTCTCTCTTTCGACCTGCAAACGCAGCCTCGTTGTCATCGGCCCTGGCGAATCCTCCTCCTCACTCTCAATCCACATTGAATTGGACACCCTCTGGTTGCCGTTGGAACGATGGGAATCTTGCAGCTGCTGAGGAAATAATTGATTGTATTAGGTCAGACCCACTTATTCATTATGGTTTAACAATGAGTTGCATAGTTTGGTTAAAAGGTTATGTTCATTTTCACTGGCCTGCTTGAGGTAGTGTTCCCTAGACCCAGCATGCACGCGACTAGGTGGTCTCCCCCGCCTGCCCATGGGTCTGTGGAGCCAGCGGACAACTTTTTCTGGTCTCAACAGGTTTAGACGTTTTTTACAGCTTACGTTGAATCTGTAAGATAAACAAGACTGCTTGTACTGCAGTATACAGTTTTATGAACACATTGACTTAATCCTAAATGTGTAAGCTTATAATCCTAAATGTGTTTTTTATCATAGTTTATAGCCTATGTATGCATTCTTACAAAAAAAATGCAACCATTTCAAGTGAGCATGTATACATCACTATTTTAAAAAAATCATACTTTTATTCAGCAAGGATGCATTCAATTAATCAAAAGTAACAGTAAAGACTTTTAAAAAACTAAAAAATATATATATTTAAAACTAGTGAACTTTCTATTTATCCAAAAATCCCCAAAAAGAAATGTATCACAGTTTTCACAAAAATATAAAGCAGCTATTTTCAACATTGATAACAATAGGAAATGTTTCTTGGGCAGCAAATCATCATATTAGAATGATTTCTGAAGGATCATGTGACAATAATGCTGTAATGCTGAATTATAATAATATATAATAATAGTAATAATGCTGAAAATTCAGCTTTGCCATCACAGGAATAAATTACATTTTAAAATATACTGAAATAATTGTAATAATAATATTTGACAGTATTACGTTTTTATCCAATAAATGCAACCTCTGTGAGCATAAGAGGAGACTTTACATAAAAATAAAAAAAAAAATTTTATACATGTATTTTTTTTTTTTTACAAAGTTTAATATTGAAGTTTAGAGGTTTAGAACAGGAGTGCCCAATCCTGTACCTGGAGGTCTACCTTTCTGCAAAGTTCAGCTCCAACCCTGATCAAACACAACAGAACCAGCTTATCTTCAGGAGCACTGGATAAGTACAGACAGGTGTGTTGGATCAGGGTTAGATCTGGATCTGATTTGAAAGAGAAAATAAAAGAGACACAAAAAGTGGCTATCCATACGGCTCTTTACCTTCTGACACATGTCATGGAGCAGAAGCGTTTGGATCTGAGGAAGGTACGAGCGAAGCCTCTCTTCCCACAGAACTCGCATTCGAGTACGTCAGGGAGGTTTTCAACTGTCTGTTCTGAAAGCAGAAGAGATCTTGCCAGAAACGCTCATATTGACTCAATGCATAAATAAGAAATGTGCTTAATGAGCCCACCATCCTCAGCGGGTGTGTTATCAATGTCGGAATCAGTGGAGTTTTCCGGATTGTCCGCATCCATAAGGCAGTCGTCCCGGGCTGATTGTTCATCCTCTCTATCTTCTGGCAGTGTGGCCTGCAGGTTCATCTCTAAGGAAGCACGTCTCACCTGATGAAAAAGACCAGCGCATCAATACTGGACATACCAAACATTTTTTGAGATGCCTTTTGTGGTTTCGACTTCTGAAAGTGTGGAGCACTTTGCGAAGGTTCCCAAAGGGGACTTTAATAACTGGTTGATCTGTACGTTTGGCCGCAGACCCTCACCAGCCGTCTTACTCTCTGCTCTCAGGGAACGAGAGATCTTTGAGCTTCACGGCTCCATTAGAGAACCATAAGAGAACCATGGGCTTCATTAGGGCTTCATGGCAGCTGAGAATTGCTACGTCGTCAACCAGTGGACATACCGGGAACGGCTCCAGGCCCTCTCGGATGACGAAGCCCTCAATGAGGTGTGTGAGGATGTGAGGTCTAACGATGGCCTGTGAGGGCTGACCCTCAGGGTTCCCTGGAAGGCTGGCTGGGGGAAGCCTGCTGGTGCTTCTTACCGCAGAGGAGAGGAGGGGAGGGGGGGAACTGTTGGCATATGTGGGGTCCTCCGGTGACCGGATCACAGATCTGCTCGATGGAATGCACGGTTGGTCCGGATCGGCTATGGACAGAGCAGAGGTCAGGTTAGAGATCTGCAGAAGGCTGGGAGGACCACATTGGCAATCTTTGATATGGGTGTTTTAAAGTACCTGTACAGTTTTCTGGTTGAGCTGTTACATCATCAGAGCTTCTCTGTGACTCGTCTGGTGGGGACAGTGGTGGCGGGGTGGACGCTCTGATATACTGAGGACACACGTGTTCTACATCCTTCAAGAAACTCATGCTTCCACTCTCCTTCAACAATGGCATCGCCTGGCAAATTTCAGAATAAGCAAGAGATTTAAATTATATATACAATATAAATATAATTATATATCTCTCTCTCTGTGTGTGTGTGTGTGTGTGTGTGTGTGTGTGTGTGTGTGTGTGTGTGTGTGTGTGTGTGTGTGTGTGTATGTGTTACAGAGTAAAATGTACTAAAATTAATGAATGTGACATGACAAAATATTGACTAAATTCAAAGGATATTTTCCTCAAAACTATTATTAAAAAACCTAAGTAGTATGATGAAATATATATTTATTTATTTATTTAAAGGTAATTTTTATTGAAATACAAAAACCACGACAACAACAAACTGTAAAAAAATGATTCTGAAGAATAAGAAGTTGCTCTTTTCCATTCAACAATACACAACCGTAGGGGTTGGTAAGATTTTTTCAAAAGTAGTCTCTTCTGCTCACCAAGTTCAAAAGAAAAGGATTTATTTGACATAGAAATCTAAACATTATAAATATCTTTACTGTCACTTTTGATCATTTTAATGCATCCTTGGTGAATATCTTTAAAAGCAAAATCTTACTGACCCTTCACTTTTGAACTGTAGTGTAGCCTCAAAGAAAACCCCAAAAAGCACCATTAACATCATGAATGTAGTCATATGGTAACCATATTGAGTCTTCTGTATACCCTTTTTGTGAGGAACAGAATTGACGTAAGTCATTTTCATTTCATTGATTCATGCTTGCCCAAATTCAAGACGCTGGTGATATTCAACTTTTGTTTTATGGAAAAGAGCACCCTGGACAATCCTTAGATAAATAACTCCTTTTCTGTTCCACAGTAAAAAAGAAAATAAGATTTCAAATGAAATAATTGTGAGTAAATGATGACAGAAATAAAATTTCTGGGGTGAACTATTCCATATGTTGGTTTTCCAGTTTAGCCGTATTATATATCAAACAAGACTAACCGAGGGAGCTCCTGTTTGTGTAGCAGGTTGCAACTTTAAGTCCACTGCCACTGTCTGTGGTGGAGGTAAATTCTGAAAAGGCAACTGAACTACAGCTTCAGCGGCTGGGTGCTCCTCTTCAGACACCATGTGGTCAGACTGGACAGCTACGGTCTGAACTGAGCGTAGAGAGAGTCTCTGCGGCTGGACCAGCCTAGGCAGACCCATGGTGAGAGGAGGGGGGCAGGCCAGAGGTGAATGCTGGGAAACCGGCTCGAGCACTGGGCCCAGGTGAAGGGGTGGAGGGTCAGGGAGCGCTGCAGGAGGAACTGTGGACATAGACACAACTGCCGACTGATTGGCTGGTTGATTCACAGAGGAGGGCACTGAGAGGAACTCTGTGTGCTGTGACTGGACGGTGGCTGTAGTGGGAGTGGTACGGGTCTGCAGGGCAAGGGGTGGAGGAGAGCTGTCCTGCGGTGTGACACGCAGTGCAATGGGCTGGACCTGTCTGTGAGCAGAGGAGCTCTGCTGGATGATGAGCTGGTGTGGCGTCAGCCTCTGGCTGGAAGGGCAGTGCAGCTGGTGTCTGACCAGCGTATGAGACTGGACTGGTGTGAACGTTGCTGCGGTAGAGACAGTCATTAGAAGCAAACACAAAGTATTCAGTATGAACAGTTCTAAGATGTTTGAAAAGAAAAATAGGTTATAGCAGTGGACCTCAACCTTTTTGACCATTTTTGTTCACAGAAACTAGAAGTGGCAATGTTAAACTAATAAAATTAAAAAACTATAAATAATTATAATTAAAATAATTAAATTCAAAAACTCAATTAAATTGTTCAAACTCTTTGTGACCAATGAATTTATATGATTTTCCAGCTGTCCATGGTTGTTAAATTATATTTTACTCACAAATAGCAATCTCTCATTATTTCCAACCAATAAAATATCATGGCATAACTAGAAAAAAATATTTATTATAGACATTTCCTTAACATTTCCTTAAGTTTTTATTCATTTTCCATCACTTTTCCAGGTCTAGAAATATCTAGCTTTTTCAAGACTGTGGGACTGCTGTTTAATAATATAAAAAATAATACAAATTAAATAATTTTAAGCCATTGTGTGCCTTTAAGCCATCATCCCTTGGAAGTGTGTTCCCCCAGGTTGAGAACCAAAAATCTTGAACAACATGAAAGTATTTTAGATCTTTTGCAATTAAAATGATTCTGCTTTCTTCAGAAGCCAATATTTGCTACATTTACATTATTCTGCATTAAAAACAATGAAAATAATGAAGATGGAAATGTGATCTTGTAACTTACAAGGAGGAATGTGTGGTTGGGCTGATGGTGGCTGAGTGACATCGGTCAATATGGACTCACTTCTAGAAGCTTCTACTAGGTTCTGGGACAGCTGTGTGGATTTCAGTGGGAAAATGGACATCTTGGGAGGGGGACACACCAGCGTCTGACCTTGAAGAGAAGACTTGATCTGGAAGTTCTGGGGAGTAGCAAGAGCTCCAGGGAGATGCGTGCGGAGAGCCAAGCTTTGAACCTTCCAGAAGACAACACATAATGAATGAATAAGCAGCATCATTGATCATTTTATTTGTGTCCATAATATATATATATACTGATATAATAAACAGGATACATTTTAAATTTATTTGATAGCTTTAACTCTTTATTATAAAAAAAAATCTGCAAATTTGCATTCATCATTATTACATCACATTGATTGAATTACATTGATTATTAATTCATTCAAACTGCAACAACAATCTATTTGAAAGAATTCTGAAGAGTGTAAAATATAATTGAATCCTTTTCATTATACTCTGTCTCACCTGTGATGATGCTGAATGAGAGGACATTGAACTCACAACAGTCAGATCAGGTTGAACGGCAGCTACGGTGGCAGCAGGAGTAAGAATCAGCTACAGATTTAGAAACAATGACACAGCAATGGGAACAAAGAAGAAGAAGCCAAATCAAGTCAAGTCAGTGGAAACTTGCGAACACCAATGAACTCGAAGAACACAATGCTTTTAGTGAATAGCTGCTTACCATTTGAGTGCGCAGATACATTTGGGCCTGGCTACCTGTGGGAGAGCTGTTTCCTAGAAGCATGGCCTGCTGGGATATGGCCCCCCCTGTGCTATTGGAGCTAGTGACCTGGATGCGACCTATTGGCTGAGTTACAAGAGAGGTTGGCATGGTGATCTAGAGGGAGAGAAGCGTTTTCCTGTATGATTCATCTTCGATCGAAAGCTTAAATGTTTGGATAAAAACAGTGTTTGGTGATCTTATTTTTTTTTTTAAAAGATGTATGTAATATTTTCCCTAAATCAAATTACCGTACACTTTTAATGGGGCGTTTTTTTCCTGGCATAATGTCTAAATGAGAGCACGTGGTCCATCTATATAGAAAACAAAAGTGCCTCTGTGAAGAAGCTCAAATAAAGTTTCTATACTAAAGAACGAAAGCACTTACTGATGTTTGAGACACACTAGCAAGCTGAGTTACATTCCCATTGGAAGATGTACGGGAGGAGTTGGGCTGTCTGCCATTAGTCTGTGCAGCCTGATAAGACGTAGCAGGAACAAATTCTTAATCTCCTATATATGAATTATATTATATTATATTATATATTCTCATACCTGCTCTGTAGTGGTCAGGATTTGTTGATGCTGCTGTTGTAGTGCAGCTGTCTGTAGAAGGATATGTTGTTGTTGGGCAGCATACATCTGCTGCAGGTACTGAGCTGTCATGCTCTGTGGTCTGTGTAACGTCTGCTGGATTACCTAGCAAAACACCACATCATAAGCTTCACACGGCACTGGAGGGAATCATCTATTGGCAAAGTTTTTTTACTCACAACCACAACAAAGAGTGAGCAGCTGAATATAGGTCAGCCTCAAAGCAATGTTCAGAATTTGACTACATTTAAAGGCTGCTGCTATTCTTTTAAGATACATTAGCATTGTGTGATAACATTTGTTCAATATGCTGCTGGTTGATGCCAGTGAGGACTTACCTGGACCGCCTGCCTGTCTGAAGAGATGTTTCCCAGAGGAATGGAGTTGGGCTGGGTGCCCGTGGGAGTGTTGGATCTGGGTGTAGAGCTCACTGGTGCGGCAATGCTGGAGGCTACTGTTACACAGCCGTCCCCCTCCATCTCTTCCTGACTCTGTTTATCTGTGTCACCCATCAGAGTGATTTGTTAGCCAACTGAAAAATGATTAAAAACATCAAATCAGCCACTATCAGGGGTTCCTGTATTCTGTAATCAACTTCTGTTCTTTAACTGCGTGGTTTTCTGGATTTAATTGATTGAGGTTGATTTAATTTAATTTAAAAACATGTAATTACAATATATTGCATTAGCAAATTTTCAAAAAATTAATTTTAAACAATTTATCCTGTCTCGTTTTTCAGGATAAAGCTAATGTTTACAAAACATTGCCCGAAATTAAGTCTCTTTTAGCAGAGTTACTGAAAAGAAACCGACATTAGCATTTCTAAAAGGCTTTTTATACTACTTTTTATTTACTTATTAAAATATAAGTCTAAATCTTGTTATTAAAAATTATAAAGAAAAATTAAATTAAGGAAAATAAACTTCATAGAGTAGGCAACGTTCTTTGGCTTCAAAATCCAGACAAAATTTACCAAAAGACCATAAAACACCAATGATTACAGAGCAGAGACGAGAACACACTATAATGACAAAAGCTGTAACATTTTTTCAAGATAATAATGTCATAGCTGATCAATGATTGTATGACTCTTCAAGTGAATTCTAGTGTTGTTCTTTCTTTAAATTAGGCCTACATCTCATATCATCAAATGTTAAACCCAGATCATAATCATGACCACTTAAAACAAGCTATTCTTCAAAAAAAAAGAAGCATTCACCAACATTACTTAGCTCAAAGAATTCCCAATCCAAACAATCATAAACCAATAAACATTCTGAAAATTACAGTGATGAGCACACTTTGATCAACAACAATATATCATGATGAGTACTTGCACCAACATGGCCTTTTAGAGTTATAGCAGCACACCTCACATTTATTACACATTATAAGACATTTGTAAATTTACAAGTTTAGCAAATTCTTAAAATGTCATTAAAAAGTAGCTAATTAAAATAAACAATTATTTAAATTTTAATAATTTAGCTGTATAGTAATTCATACAACTTCATACATTCATTTTTATTTTACATTTAAAACGTTTTTCTTTTATTTATTATTTGATACATTTACATCTTATCAGTTTCATTTTTTAAAACTATATTATGAAAAGTAGCATAAATTATTTGCAGGTTTAAATCTGCACTTAACAAAATGGGAGTTTATATCAACAATAAACTGAATAAAATACTATTTTAATTGAACAAAATAGGAATATATATTTTGTTAAAAATCTGACGTTTACAAATGCAACATGTTGATTGGTCGATTTCTACAAGCAAATGTCGCTTCTTTTCTGGACCTGCACTTTTAGTTTTTAAAATTAAAACTGTTTGATTTCTTTTCTCTGTCAGATTAGAGTATAGGCTATATGTACAGTACGGTCTCTGTCAGACTGTTACTATAGTTTTCTGGGAAATTATACATTTAATGACAACGATTGTGCACGCGCTCTCTCACTGTTTTCTTCGATCCTATTAAGTGAATTGTAGTCTATAGTGTTTAATATTAACAGTTTATTCTACCGTGTATATTTTGTATCCAGACAAACTACAGAATATGCCATGACAGACGATAAAGAATTGCCTATTTCACAGACATTCTAAACCTGTAATCCCTAAAGATCAGTCAATAAAGTGATTCAATCTCCTTAGCCTACTACCATAATCAGTAATAATAATAATAATAATAATAATTTTTTTTTACAACGAGCTACGAGCATTTTACAATGCAGATTTTAAACGAATTTTAAATAACTAAATTATAAATAGGCTATTACCAAACCATATAAAAGCCAAGAGAAATTATTATTTCACTATCCACTAATGAGTAACGTGATCCTGTTTAAATACAAAGGTATTATAAAGTTTTTGATAATATTTTGATAATGTTATGATAGTCTAACATTAAATATAAGACGCGCATAACAGAAGTAACATTATTTAATGAAGAGAAG
Organism: Phoxinus phoxinus; assembly: GCF_949152265.1. Classification (NCBI taxonomy): domain Eukaryota; kingdom Metazoa; phylum Chordata; class Actinopteri; order Cypriniformes; family Leuciscidae; genus Phoxinus; species Phoxinus phoxinus. The sequence continues at coordinate 32,495,944 of NC_136880.1, read as the reverse complement.
CGTCGGAATAATTTAACAGAGAATTTTTGCAGTAAAATTAAATAACATCTATTTTTGCTTGTTTTATTCGTCACTTCCATACGAGGACATGCATAGAATTCGACTCAACTTAAACAACTCGCGTGTTATGCCTTGTTAAATCTAGGCTAAACAATTTTACAGTAGCCTGCACAGCATTTTTACTTTAGGGAATCACCTGTTTATCAAAATCATCAGAAAAACAGACTGGCGTCGCTTACGAAATGCGTTGTACAGGTAGATTATTTCGACAGGCCGAATGTTTTAGGCTACCTATCTGTCATAACTGCTTCTAACTGCTGCTTCCAGTGACACGGAGAAACGCCCACCTTTCCAGCCCTGTGGGACCCTGAGATTTGTTTTAACAAACGATTTGACGGGAATCATTTTCAGGAAATGTTTTTATTATTAAGACTTTACGTGTCCGTCTTTGGGGAATCAAGCGATCATGACGCGTTTCTCCCATGCAATGTTGAAGGCGCATGAGTTGATGAGTGTTACCTGCCAGAGATGGATATGAGACGTGAGCGCGCGCTGCTGTGCTCTGTCACGGCCTCAGTCATGTTCTAATGCGACAGCGCGCTCTAAGATGGAGATAAAAACAAAACGCTACTGAGGCTGAGACATTTCTGAGCCAGCAGCACCACTTGCTGTGTAGGAGGACTTCGTGCAGCGCTGCTCTCACCACGACTTTCTCATCATTATTGGCCCTATGTGTTCTCTCAGGGCCTATAAATATTGTAGCCTAATGATATTACATTGTTATTACCATTTTGGTGATAGTTTACAATAAGTTCTCAATTGCTGACATTATATACTGCATTAACTAACATGAACAAACAATGAGCAATATATTTTTTTACAGCATTTATTAACTGTTGTTAAAAAAAATCATAAACTGATGTTAAGATACAACTTTTGATCTTAAAAATGTATGAATGTTGAACTATTATTCGATATATATATATTTTAAATATGCTATTGGATACTTTTGCATGTGGGCCCAGTGAAAATGGTTTGACTTCCCAATGCAGTGTTTTAACCTGTCTGGCTCATAATAACTTTTATTTTGAGAGTCATGCACTGTCTTCCAATATTTTGGTTAATGAGTTCAATCATAAAAAAAAGTAATGATGGCTCTTTATGTGAATTCTACCAGTTTGCCTTGGCAAACATTTACAAATGTGTTTTACTCTCATTTAAATTACAGTAGCTATAGCCTATTAAAAATGAGCCACTGGTGCTGTAGCTATTGAAAATGCATATTGTTTTATAACATGCTACAACTTTTTTAAGCAATTTGAGGGAAAGAAAGCACCAGATAAGAAATGAATGGTTTTCATACCAGTAACTCTCAGCTTATAAGCTTTCATTTGATAATATTGTCAAAATTATGTTTCAGTGAGTAGACTATTTACAGCACACAAACTCTTGCATCAAGAGAGGGGATCATCTTCGGTAATCGACACCATAGGCCTGTACCAGGTATGAATCCTCGTGGCACTGTAATGGCAGTGGTTTTGCCACTAGAATGCGCATTACACCGTGAATTGTAACGACGTAGTAGGCCTATCACTCACAAAACGATCCTTGTAAAGAATCGATTACCTAACGAATTACTCTTCTCTGGTTGTTTTTTTGTGTATCAAAAACATAGAGTCTGAATCCTGAACAAATTATCAGCAGGTTCTTTTTAGTTAATCAGTCGGAAGAGTTGGTGAATTATTCTGACTTAATGAAATGTAGGGTTATATTACTCTCTTCATGTCTGACTTGAAATGAACCAAGAAATGTTAGCCTACAGTTAGGCTACTTAGTTAAAAGTAGGCTAGCATAGGCTTATCATTTTTAAAAGCATTGTTATTATTATTAAAATACTTGTATTACCTTTTCTGATTTGTTATATTATACTATATGTTATGTATTGTTATGTTGATTTATTGAAATCTGAAATAAAAAAATTGCATTTCTTATTTTCCAAATAGCCTATTTATATCTCAAAGTAGTAAATGAATAGTTCAAATGAATCGGAACCAGACCAAATCTATAAATTATTCCCTTTTTTCTATGAATCCCATCCCTATCATTTCTAGCCATGCAAAAGGATGCGATAACTTCCTTGGATGCTCTTCTCCACCCTCTTCGAACTTTGTGTGGTATAATCGGAATGCTACCAGACGCTCCCATCCCACCGACCGATCTCATTTAAACATATTATCACACAATACTAAAACATGAATTATATCGAAGATGTTCAATATTTGCACATTCTATAAACGATCTAGACAAACAATATTTCTGATACTAACAGTCGCTAATAATGTGTAATGTGTTTGTTGGAAATCCCCATCATCTCCCCTCCACATTCCGCTGTTTGGATCATTCCGTCTCGAGGCCTGCGCGAGAGAAGGGAGTGTTTTCCCGTCAGACACAGAAGTTCTAGGAGTCAGAATAATTTTTGTCAGAACTTTACTAGTTATATTTCAGACAGGCCGATTGTACCACTGGGGTCAACACTATTTTGGTCCAAATAATAAGTCCAGTTTTCTAACTCAGGTTGTTTTTTCTCGTCACGACAGCGGGCTATAGCCTCGTTAGCTAAGTTAGCTCGCTAGCAGGAGTACGGAGAGCTCATAATGCCTACGCTGCGGGACAGCACAATGTCCCACCCCGGAGAAAACCCGCACCAGGTCCGGGTAAAAGCCTACTACAGAGGGTAAGTAGACAGTGAGACTCTGTGCTGTCTTTTTAGATGTTTCGATAGACGTATGCTCTTATATTGTCCTCCTAATAGTGCAGTTTCGGTATATACACAATAAATGATTAGCCAGCTAACTTAGCTGGTAGTATTAGCTAAGCCCAAAACAAAACAAAACTCTCGATGAAGTTCCAATAAAGAAGTTTCGACTCCAATAAAACAGCTGTGGAGTAATTTCTTTATCTACAGCTTTTTTTCCTTTTCATATTAGGTCTCATAATAGTATACAAAAAGTGAATATATGTGTTTGTACTGTTTGTCAGTTAATCTAATGATGGCATATGAAGTGTTGTTTTCATCTGAGAGCTGCCCCTGTCATGGAGTTGGATATGTCTATCTGTCTTACAACATTTGCGATCGGTCACATTTAGGTGGTTCTATATGACGGTAGGGTATAAGGGAGGTAAAGGTAAAGTCAAAGATACTATGATAAAATTAAAAGTTCAAATTAAACTATATTTTCAAAGAGTGTATTATGTGTCATGAACATAAAATGTAGATCATCACATTCTTCATTGAATATTCGGTTTAAGCTAATTTCTTAAACAAGAACAGTGAATTGTTAGTAAAATGAGAGGTAAGACAACATGTAAATATGAGTTATTCCTCTTGCTGTTTAGGGAAACAATTCTTGGGTTTCTATTGAAATATTTTACTTTCATGTGAATAAATAAGCTCATTGTATGAATGATTTTCAGTCAGAGCTGTGTTCCATTCATGATGACGCATGCGCTTGTCATGCACTTGAAAAACTGGTACAGCAAGAATCTTTTGCCAGACCTGTTGGAGACTGATTCCTATTCACATTCCCCAAGAGAGCTATTGTGTGTGCGCAGCTGTCATGATGATTCAATCGGTTTCTATTCCTGCTGAATTTGTTGATAATAGTTATTATTATCATCGTTGTATGGAACTGACAGGTCCACCGACATAAGTCTGGCCTCATGAACTGGCCTCAGGTATGTGAAAATATTCAAAGAAACCAATCATCCCACAGTACGAAAAGCTCGATGGAGACAGCATTAGTTGATGGCCTATACTGTACAAAAATAGTAGCTCATAATTCCTGGGTGTGGATGATTTTGAAACCCACCATTTGTCCCTTCATGTGTGTTCCCTCTGGTTTCTATTGTTATTCAACAGGCCATTTCAGCCAATCTTTGAACCAGTTTCAATCCCCTTATTCTAGGCTATATAAACTACTATTGTGTTGTTCCCATGATAGACCCAATCAGAGGGTGTTTCTTTTGGTGTGTGGAGGCCTTAATGGCAGGTTTCTGCCTGAATGCAGCACAGTCTTGAATAGAGTGAAGGACGTGTTACTCTCTGCACCTTTTATGTTCTGTTTAAAAACCCCTGAAGCATGGCGAAGATGAAATTCACAGGCTTTATCCTCCTCCTCCTCTTTCTCTGCCCTATCTTATGTCTTTTGATCCACTTATTGCTCTCTTTCTGGCAGTCATCCATGTATGACTGTAATAAACAAGTCTTTTTGAAAATTTGACCTATATTGCAACTCTAATCTGAATATATATTTTTTTTTTTGATGGATGGATGTTGAATACAGTAAATATGTTACTTTGTGCATTTGGGTATCGTATAAGAGTCCTGCTTAGCTCATGGCCAGTTTGTCATGGTCATCTGACTTTGTATACTTTACCCAAAAAAAATATTTTTTAATTATTTGATCGTCCTTGGGTCATTCCTGAATGACTTTCTTTCTTCTGCAGTAGGGCTGCACGATGATGGTTAAACTAATAATTATTTTGTTAAAAAATTATAATAGATATAAAAAAATATATACATGTATGCGCAAATCAACAAACTCGTATGGTTTATTTGACCAAATCTAGTTTACAACCAATATAATCGAGATTAATATTTGAATTTATCTCAATTCGTCACAAGGTTTGCTCACAGTTATAGTTGAAGCAAATAGCACAAACAGAAGATATTTTGCAGAATGTTGGTAACCAACATTTTTTTCGTGACCAATAAAACACACACACACACACACACACACACACACACACACACACACACACACACACACACACACACACACACACACACACACACACACACACACACACACACACACACACACACAAAACAGAGACATTTCTCAAAATATTTTTTTCTATTCCACAGAAGACAGATAGTCATGCATGTTTGGAACGACAGTAAATTATGACACTTTTTTTTACATTTTTGGCAATGCACCTGCTGTTTGGTCTTATTTCCTTGTGTATTTTTATTTTCCTCTTCATTTTAGTATATGTTAGCTTGTTTACACCTCCAGGTTCGGCAAATTGTGTTTCGGTTCTTGTGAGTCGTATTTTATAGCAGGAATGAGTGTGTGTTCAGTATGCTGTTGTAAAGGGAGTGTGAGCTGATCCATGTATGCGCTATGAAGTAATGTGGCTTCACCACCTATCAATGATGCTGAGGGTGCATCTGCTCATACACAATGATCCATCTTTACGTACAGAGATATGCATCACAGGAAGCACTGAGCTGCCCTTTAACTCTCTTACAGTAGCTTCATCATAATGGTCCTAGATAAGATCAAATCAGCCTTGTGATTTTCTTTATCATAAGGTGGTGTGTGTACTCCCACTAGTCTCTGTGGCATGTGTGGGTCACCGCGCTGGCTCGTAGACAGGAAGGACTCCCCTGCTGTCAATAATTAACCAAAACAGTGTGAACATAGTAGAAAACAAAGGGAAATAAGCTTCTGGGTGCCTCCTACTATGGGAATGTGCTAGTAATTCAACATACAGCTTCCCACAAACTCACTGTATTTTTATTTAAACTATCAGATTTTTATAATTACCAAACTTAAGGATACAGAACGGCTTCCCAAATTTATGATCAGCTTTAAAGGGATTTTTGAGCATAATTTTGTGTCTGCAGTGTGTACACAACCACCCTATAATGGTAAAATCCTCCCACTCCCTTTTTGTTTGGTTCATGTCCACAACCTAGTGTGGCGTCACATTTAGTTAGGTACTGCTTATTAGCGTCGATTCTCCCCTAAGCGAGCAGCACACAGTCCACCATGTTAATCTCCCCCTTAGAGCAGCTAGTGGTAGCACAAGGATGCGACCTGATAAAAAATCTAAAAGTTCAGTTGTTGTCCATTTACTCCCAGCATCTGAGCCACTAAAGACGGCTGTGTGTTTAGTTAACCATTTTGCATAAGACTGCTTTGTAACTAAGCGAAATGATTCCTGTTCTATCTTCATACAGTATATATTCTACACATATTGTCTGTTTATAGCACAAGGGAACAATTACAGTATTTAGTTTGTGTTTATGAATTGAATTGTTGCAAAATGGCTGAAAAAACTAGTACACACTACAACTACTATTACATAAATTAATCAATTAACCATTCAGAAACATCCTGGTGCATTCGTGAAGTTATTACTTCTGCCAGAGTCTCTTTTTCTTTAGTGTCCAACTTTGGTTTGAACATGTTGGTTTGAACTTTTAACAGTATTTACAGTAGCAGCCATATTGGTTCTCCTGTTTTGTTGTTGCTGAGTATTCAAGGCAAGTGTGCCGCACACATCCTGAAAAGTGAAGCAAAAGCGTTTCGATCGCCCACTTGTTGCTCGCTGTAGTATGGGTCATTATCCTGCCCAAGTCTACATAGACTACATTTTATTAGGTAAGAAAAAAATGTCCCTTATAAAGGTAAAAAAGCAGATAAAAGGTAATATTTTAAACTTTTTGTCACTACTGAACTAACTGCACAAAATATGAAGAATAACTAAAACTTTAGGAATCAGCAGTGAACAGCAGTCCTATACACTCTGCTAAATGTCGCCTGATCATCGTTATTGACACAATATTTGGTCAATATCTCATAGCCCTAGTTGGCGCTTCCGCTGACTATCATTATTTCTGCGTTACAATAAAATGATCACAGAAGTACTGGGGTAAAAGTTTATAGTTCGGATATAAACACTGATGTCTATGGTAGCGATCAAAGTAGAGTAAATCACCTTTCAGAGTAACTTGACTCTTCAAATAAAGATTGTATCAATTACATCTTTATGCCAGTAGGTGGCGAATGTATTTGTCATCGTTCATTTATTGAGAGATTTGTTTAGAAACGCTGTTAAATGAGTAAATTAATCATTAATTCAAAAATTAACAAAAATATGTTTTAAAAAATAAATAAATAAAATAAGTTTTTTAATTAAATATGAATTAATAGACTGCGGCAATTAATATTTTGTCAGACCCTGTGGTAAATTACATGTTACTTTGTTTAGTTGACGGTTTAGAATTGTGGGAGAATCGTGATCTCTATTTTAAACAAAAATACTTGATTTTCAATTTATCCAAAATTGTGCTGGTCTATTGTATAAAAAGGGCCACAACCTTTGTTGTTAATGAATAAACCATTACTGAATGTGATCTTTTTCTGTTTTAGGGACATCATGATCACACATTTCGAGCCCTCCATCTCCTATGAGGGGCTGTGCAGTGAGGTGCGGGACATGTGCTCCATGGACAATGACCAGCTCTTCACCATGAAATGGATTGATGAAGAAGGTTTGCCATTTCATTTGTGTTTGTCTCTCTGACCCTTTGCCATTTACACCAGGTATTAACATGCCTCCCCTGTGACCTCTTGTGATCAAATTTCATTGAGGCTATTTGATTTCATGACTAAACACAAGACTTGCTAAACCAATCAGTGTATTTACATTCAATTTTAATTCAAATGAATAAATAGTAATTAATTATTCTTTCGTTTTTTGCCAATTACCTTTATTTCACTCAATGTTAAATTCGTTTTTTTTCTTAAGTTTTTGGGTTTGTTGAAGAAGCTTTTTTTTATAGTTATTTGTTTCTTAATGTTGCACATTTAGAGACACTCACTAGCTATGTTTCCATCACCCTGTTTTTATAATGCACATTTTGATGTATCGCATCAGAAACGTTTGATGGAAATGGCAAATTTCGGTGCAAGAAAGTTCGCTTGAGGTGGTTTTTGACCTGTACGAAAAAGAGTTAATGCGAATAATCGGAGATGGAAATCATTTGCTGAATAAATTCCTACGTAGCGAACATTAAACCCATGTGACTAATCGGCTGTTTCCGCTGATGGTGTTTTATTTACTGTTGCTTACTAGGTTACCAATACCTTCATCATCCGTTCGAGCAGTTTGATGGAAACGCACGTAATTTGCTTCTTTTTTTTTGTTTTGTTTTTGCGAACTTTGAAAAAATTCACTCAATGTTGATAAATCATAGACCATAGACTCCATGCACAATGACCAGCTCTTCAGCATGAAATGGATTGATGAAGAGGGTTTTAAAATATTTTAAGATAGAAAAATATTTCAAAAAATGTTAATAAATTTAATAATAATACTCCATATCACTTTTTTCTGTATGTTTTTCAGGATGTGTTAATTTTTTTTTTTTTAATCAAATTAATGCAGCTTTAGTGGTTTGAGTAATCACAAAATTGCTAGGACTAAACCTGTGTTTATTGATGTCTGCTTGTGATCAAATCCCGCTGATACAGACGATTACACCAGGTGTAAATCTCATTCTGTTCCTCTAACTGTCACCGTAGCAACAAGCCTCCTCCTGCCATTCTGCTGAAATTCCTAGATAATTTGCACCAGCACTTTATATATTACAAGTGAACCCACTTTTGGCAGATTGCATTAGAGTCTCAAAATTACCCTGGACTCCACTGGCAGAAATAAAATGGATGGATTTTACATGAGGATAAAGTGAATCTGAATGCAGCGCACAGCAGGGAACAGGTTTTATGCTGGAAAGATTGACTGTGTGTGATGATTAACTGCTGCATTAGTCATGCGAGATGGGAAATGGAGATGGAAGAACGTTCATTTAAATACCAAAATCTTCAGCATTCCACGCTGAGCCCAGAGTCGCACTTCTCATTAGCATAGCTGATCTGAGAGGGCCGTCATGGTGAAGAGTTAATCCCTTCTGTCTGCACAAGGCTTGGCACTGATGCCCGGCGTCACTCATTGCCTCTGCTGTGATGTCTGACCGAGGGCCGTGTGTCTACGCAAGCCGAGACAGTCTGTGCCACAGGCTGCTCTTTAGATGACAAACAGGATTGACGTCAACTTCGGACAACGCCACAGGCCCTGTTACTAGTTCATGGTGAAAACCGAATAGATTTTTGCTTCATGCTCTGCAAACATTGTTATAATCATAGCATGCTAACAGGGACTCATTTGTTTCCTGCTTTAATTTTCCCTCACTCTCTCTGTTCCTCTTTGCTGTGTCAGGTATGCTCATGCTGCTTATTCTGATGTCTTTGGTAAAGAGTTTTCCAATGAGTGTTCACTGTGCTTGTCATTGCAGGGGATCCGTGCACCGTTTCTTCTCAGCTGGAGCTGGAGGAGGCCCTACGCCTCTATGAACTCAACAAAGACTCAGAGCTCATTATTCACGGTATGCTGGGGTTTGGCTTTTTTGTGACTTTGCTTTTCATTTATTACTCATTTGAAGTTCTTCGATACTAGATCAAAAACCACTAGCCTAACTGATAAAGTTCACACATTATTTAAAACAAGTGAACAGTCAGTAATAAAATAAGAACAAATACACACATTACAAGCAGAGATGACTACTAAATAACAAAGTCTAACAGTAGTATTCAGGTACAGAAATTAATAATTAAACCTAAATGTAAAATAACACTCTTTGTTCACTGTAGAAATTAAATATAGTTTCATCTTTGTTAAAGCTGTATTTTGTTGTTTTATTAATATTAATGACACAGACAACAGTAGGAATATTAGGTGCGTGCTGTCACTTAAGACCGAATGGACGGACTGAATAAACTGACAAACATCCATTCTTTCGTCTGTCTCTCTCTCTCTCTCTCTCTCTCTCTCTCTCTCTCTCTCTCTCTCTCTCTCTCTCTCTCTCTCTCTCTCTCTCTCTCTCTCTCTCTCTCTCTCTCTCTCTCTCTCTCTCTGCGCGCCCCCCGATTTTCGCCTCTTCTTCCGCGTTTACAATTGTTTGCATGCGTACATTTTCATTTTATAACATTACACTATCACGTGTATCTGTGTATAGGGAGCAGCGGTACTGGCCGCACATTTTACAAGATAAAATATTTGTCAATGCAGTCAGGATCTGTTGCAAAAACAACATTCCCAAGTAACCACATTATATCTAAGCAAAATGTGTACAAAGAAAAAAATGCACAAAAAAGTCCACGGTCATGCACAGACTTAAAGATAACAACAATGCAAAAGCAATACAAATTCTGAAATGGCCGAAGCTTTGGGATGTTTAAAATTAGCTTTTCAAAGCTTCAATTTCTGCCAAAGTTCAACTCCAGCAACAGAACTACTATAATTAGATGGTTCATTAAGCTATCAACACACTTGACAAAACTATCCAAACCATAGATATGTATATGTAGATACCTCTTTCGCTCACCGCTCGAATCTCGAGTCTCGAATCTCATTGGTCTAAAATCGTCTGATTAGCTGTGATTGTGTCACATTGCACAGCGGTATTTGCATTCAACTTGTTGAGACTTGTCACATCAGACACAGTTAGTCATAACAACCATATCCTTTTAAGCCCCCGAGCTAATGAGCTCAGACGAAGCTCCACATTTTGATTTTCTGACTTAGGTACATGTATTTATTTATTTATAACACACCCTACGGCATCATACAGGTCATGGGATCATTAGTGGACAGGAAAGATAGGACTCAGGGAGTGATTGACAGAGATAGATCGTTCTGCCTGCTGGGTGAGTTAATTAGTCATGCTGAGGAGGAGACGTCTGGCCCCAAGGGCTTTCAGAAAAAGGCCCCAACCAACTGTCCGTCAATACCCACTCTCCACAAAGGCCTGGACAAACTCTGTTTTTTGACCCCAAAGTCCTTATCCACTGTCAGATGAGGAGAGGTCACAGAGAGGTCACTGGAGCTGTTTGTCACTGCTTTTTTCACACTCTCTATCTCTCTCTCCACAGTGTTTCCATGTATACCTGAGAAGCCTGGCATGCCCTGTCCTGGAGAAGACAGTATGTGCATCTTGTGATATATATTTATAATAGGGTCATTTAGGTTTTTTGCACTTTATAGTGCTGGAAAACATGCATTGTGGGTTATAATGATTGAGTATAAACTGGTTAATAGCAGATTTAATTAATGACTCAAATGTTGCACTCAGAATCCATTTACCGCCGTGGAGCTCGACGCTGGAGGAAACTTTACTATGCCAGTGGACATGCGTTTCAGGCCAAGCGCTTTAATAGGGTACAAAAATGCTCTTTGTTATTTCTGGCACCTATTACGTAACACAATTTGTCTCAATATTACGCATGTGACTTTTTGTGTTCAGTATGGTTTAATGTTCCTGTTCCTTCTGTTCTCTACAGCGTGCTCATTGTGCCATCTGCACAGATCGTATCTGGGGCCTGGGCAGGCAGGGATACAAGTGCATAAACTGTAAACTACTGGTTCATAAGAAATGCCATAAATTGGTGACAGTGGAGTGTGGTAGACAGGTAATACAGGTGAGTCATTAGTAATCTGCATCCTTTCATATTTTATGTGGAATACATTTAAATCTAAAATGGATTTAAAGGGGTCATGACATGTTTTTTTTTATTTCATTATTATGTTCCCTTAGGTGCAAATATAGTATTACTATAGTTTTTTTTTACAAAAAACTTTTAAAATGTAGTGATTTATGACCTTTTCCCACCCTGTTTCTCATCCTCTGATTCAAACAGTCTGTTTTGGGGGTGTTTCCCCTTTAAGAGTTCAGTGTTAACGCCCACTGTTATGATTGGCTAACGTCAGTGCCTATGCATCAATTATTAACGCCCCCAGCCAGAACATTTGCGGATTCGGCGCAACTGTTTAATAGCGGGTGATGCATGCGAAGCGATGGCTCTTGCAATGATAAAACCTTATTATGTTTGAGCCAGAATCAGAGAAAAATGAACGATCACCACAACAACGAAGACTGGATCAGCCCGTGTCCACATGGAAAGTGAAACTATTTTGAATTAATAAAAAAAAATTAACCCGAGACACTTGAAAACGGATTAGCTAATAGTTTAACATTATTTAACTAATTCCAATGAAATGATAGGGTGTACCACGGACAAAAATGCATGCACAGGCCATATTTGAAGATGCAGCATTGATAAAGGCAACATTTTTAATTTTCTATCACATGTAGGCCTACTAGAAAGGCGACATATTTTCAAGATTCTCTTATACAAATGTGTTTATATTAGCCATGGTAAAAAGTAAGTTTGCGTCGTCGTTGTTGAGCCCAGAATATTCGGCACGGACTTATCTTTGAGCAACAGTTTTCTGGCAAAGCCAAGCATCATATTGGGATTTTTTCATCAAAACAGTCATCCTTAAATGTATAGAACAAACGCTTAAACTAACACTGCCGTGACTGGGACGTCTGCAAAAAATAAAGTGCATCCATTTTTTCCCTGACGACTGGATCTTTCAGCGTATTTAAAAAGTAGTTTAAAGTTTTAAATACATTACTTACAGTTTGCGTCGTCGATGTTGAGCCCAGAATAGTCGGCACGGACTTATCTTTGAGCAACAGTTTTCTGGCAAAGCTCAAAAAAGTCATCCTTCATATTTATAGAACACACGCTTAAACTAACACTGCCGTGACTGAGACGTCTGCAAAAAATAAAGTGCATCCATTTTTCCCTGACGACTGGATCTTTCGCAGCGTATTCAAAGATGTTGTTTGTCCACAGCCAGGAACAGCACATCTGCGGCATCGTAATTTCCCTGTACACAGACCCACTCGCTGTCCGTCGACTGAACACTTGTGAGGCGCGCGGCGCGCGGGCGCGACAACGATACGAAATGAGCGTAGTTGCCTTGCGCTTAAAGCGTAGTTGTCTTGTGCTGGAGGCGGTCTATATGCAAACGCTGGTACGTCACTTCGTACCGTGACGTCACTTCTTACCATGGATCCAGAACGAGCTGTATTTAGAGCTTGATTAAATAAATGATTCGTTTATAATGGGGAGGACGTCTTAAGCTATGAAACTTGCAGGACGTTTTAATGGTACAAAGACCTCTTATATACCAAAAGATCAAGGCAAATTTGGTTTCTCATGTCATGACCCCTTTAATATAAAATGCAGCTGAGAGTACTACGTTCTTATGGGTAGCTAAAATAAGCCAACATATTAGCCAAAAAAAGCTAAAATATTTAATAAAGGGACATGCAAGGGATGGGAAGCTTTGTGAATGGAGGTCATTCACATCAGATTGTGTGTAGACCTATATTAGACATGTTATTACTGCTAATAACACGATGAATCTCAATCTATCTCTAGCTTTAATCTTCTTACCATTTTTCTAGGACCCAATGATTGGAAGAATCGATCCTGGTTCCAGTCCATCAGAGCACGCTGATCAAGGTACAGTAGGCTCTCATCTATATTTGTCATACACTACACACATGCATCATGTCTATTGCATTTTCTTTGCTATTCAAGTACATAGAGGTAGAGGATAAAATCCATTTTCAGACAACAATGCACTTTTAAGATTTCAATTAAACTCAACTCACAATCAGTTTTCTAAAAATAATTGTCTTTTGAGGCTTTCCATCTGAGTTTAAATTGATCTGCTTCAGGTCACAAAATAATCAACCTCTTGTGCCTTGCCCAGACTTTTCAAATATATATATTTATTTATTTTCTGGTAAGAACATAAATATTCAAGGTATAATTTTCGGAAACTGAACTGAAAAATGTCCCTTATTTCCATAACTACCTGGAACAAGAGGTCATGAATAACTGTATAAACATTCTGCCCACAGATCCATAAACAAAAATCCAGAGTCAAGCAGATAAACTTGCCGTGTTTTGTTGGACAACATCACTAACTAAAAAGTATCTTGTAATCCAGAGGTGTTAAACAATGTTCTTCTGAGTTATTGCATTCACTAAGTCAATAAATTGATTCACTAAGATCTATAATGGCTCATTGATGCCACTGATTTTCATCTTGAGGGGTTTTAAATGACTGGATGGGCTAAGCTGATGTTTTCTCTTAGTAATTAGACGTGTGCTTGCACTGAAACAGACTAATGCATTGAGCAGCTTACAGGCGTGAGTCTTCTCACAAGATTAAGCTTGTTTGTTGGAATTAATGACGTGAACAGGCTCTTGGTTTAGTTACAGTGCTGGTCAGATAAATTTCAATCCCTCTGTTTTTCAAAGTGCTTTATTTATCAAAGTGCCTGATTTGGTTTAGAGGCTTGTGAATCAGATTTGTATAAGTATATTAATGAGTGATGACTTTCCCCTTTTCTCATTGTTGTTTTCCAGTACTAGACAAAAAGAACTCAACGGAAAGCATCAATCACGAGGGAGAGGAGCATGAGGTAAGACACTGTTTGGCTTTGGTTACTCCTGGTGTTAACATCCATCTCTTGTTCCATTTACAAGTAATAAATGCTACTTCTCACAAAGTCCACCTCTACAAGTGCTGTGAGTTTGGATCGCTTATAACGTGCATTTGAAAACCCAACACACGCCAACCATCTTCCCAAATTTGTAATGATTGTATTATTGTTGTATAGTCACATTGAATGGGGGGTGGGGGTCTTTTGTTTTTAGCCAATCACTTGTGTTTGTTAAATGATCACACTTTCCACTTGAATGTTAGTACATGTGTACATAAGGTGTAAATGGGACTATTATGAACTGTGTTTTTGATTTGATGAGCTTTCAGTTGTTCACTCTCAGACCGATGATCAGGCTGGAGTTGTCACTCAGAGAAGGAGATGGGGGTGTACACAACCAGGTCCATTCAGGCTCTATTGATTTCCTTTAGTGGAGCTAATAAAGTAACCTTCTATCAGGGTCATTAGCATCTGATTAAGGGCTCGCATTCCTGTAGCTCTGTCGCAGTCGTGGGAAATCATACGATAAACAAAGGGAAGGGACAGAGAAGAGCATTAAGAAATGTAAATCAGAAAGAAGAAGGTGATTTTTATTTATGTATTATTAAGATGCATCTCATCCATCCCTCAGGCTGTGGGCAGTCGGGAGTCCGGGAAGGCTGTGTCCAGTTTGGGGCTTATAGACTTTGACCTGCTCCGAGTGATTGGCAGGGGCAGCTACGCCAAGGTGCTGCTGGTGCGTCTCAAAAAGACAGAGCGCATCTACGCCATGAAGGTGGTGAAGAAGGAGCTCGTGAATGATGATGAGGTGACATTTCACATTTCATACACTGGGAACATGCAAAGATGCCACTCATATGTCATTATATGAATTACCGTATTGTTCCGAATATAAGACAATGTTTTTTTCTTGGAAATACATCTGAAACAATTGGGTCGTCTTATATTCGGGGTCTAAACATTTACATGTCAATAATTCACCCGCAACTATAGGGACCGCCAAATACGAGTAAAACGAGTGATCCACGGCCGCCCAGGAGTGATAAACGCAGCGGAGTCATCAAACATTAAGCAGCCAAAAATGACAGTGTGTCAGAGTGTAATGTTAGAAGAAGACGAGCCCAAAAAGACTCCACTTAAAAGTGGAAAAGTAAAAGTGGCCACTTCGAAGAAACCGACAAGCAAGTGTGTCAGTACGTAGTGTGGCACTGGATATCGCCAAAAAGCTGAACTTACCCACAATCGAGGCGGTCATTTCTTATTTTGGCTACGTACTGATGCACTTTCCTGTCAATATCCTAAAAGCCGGCACTTTGATGCTGTGTAATGGATTAGCGCTTGCCCTTCAACTTCAGGGAGAAACTGCTGTCTTTTCAGCGCTATGTGATGGGGCTAAGGAAAAAAACATTCATATCCCCCTGGATGAGATGGGTAATGCAGATCAAACAACTGTGTTTTTTTGACATGCCAGCATTTGTCACTGTACATAAAAAAGTGAGAAATCAGTCTTGGTGAAATCTACTAAATGAGATCTTCAGGTTATTTTAAGTTAAGTGTTTATTTCTGAATGTGATTGATGTTGGTACATTTAACCAGTATTTACTTTAAAAACAAATTTAAATATTTTTTTTTAAATATGAAATTTATTTTCAAATAAGGTCTTTTAAAGATAAGGGGCCCTATCTTGCACCCAGCGCAGTTGACTCTGTACACCGACGGATGTATCATTCCTATTTTGCACCCGCGCACAGCGGACTTTTCCCTCCACAGACGCACGTCGGTAAATTAGGGAATGAACTTGCGCTCGGGGGGCGGTGCAGCGAAAAGAGGAGGTGTAACGTCAAACGTCCCTGGTGCTATTTTGCAGTTTAAGAAAACAATTCCGCCACTGACCAGGAAAAACCTAGTCTAAAGACAGTGGCGCATTGCGCGTTAGTCATATGCTATTTAAAGGGCGCATGCTTGGCCATTATGTAGCGTGTGAACAACGCGCATACACTTTGATTCCCTAATCTAAACAGACGCAGCAGTTTTCATTTTTGCAAATCATACATTATTACAAGGAAACAAAATAACACACGAGGGAAATCATTGTTGTGTCCATGAAGATGTGAAAAAAACAGGCATAAATCTAGTTTACACATTTACCCAAATTATTATACGCCTGTTTAACCGAAGCTAATTTGGGTGGGTTTCTCCCATCCTCATACATTGTCACTTCTCTGTCTTTTACGGCCCTGATGAGAACGTCGGTCTTGGCGTGCGCCTGGCAAATCCACCGTTATAATAGCAATCCGCCGTGTAACAAGCGCGCCTGCTCTTACAAGGAATGTGAGAAGACGCTCTGATTGGTTTATTTCACATTACGCCTTCACGTTATGAAGCTACTTCAGACCAAACCATTTTAGATTTGCGCCGGGTGCAAGAGTCATTTATCCCGCCGGTATTATAGCAACAGCGCCCGGGATCCGCCCACAAAGATTCGTTTTATACTTGCGTTTCAGATTGTTAAAATAGGGCCCAAGATGTGGTCTTTAAAAAGCCTTTTTCCAAAAGATACATCTTGAAAAGGGGGGGTCGTCTTATATTTGGAACAATACATTGTATCAGATTGCAGTCACAATCGTTGTGAACCATACCAAGTTCTAATACACCACACATCCTAGGCTACTCTTATGAAACTACTGTCACTCCCAACAAACAAACAAACTCTGCTCTAGTTTGAAACCGCTCTTGACACTTCACAACTTGAAGTGTTTCTCCTGACACTAAATCACTGAAAGATGAATGTTTCATAATAAGAATAAGTCTTGTATATTTGAGTCTTGACTTTGCAGAATAAAACAAGCAAAGAGCTTCATCTGGCTCTAATCTTTCCAGGATGTGTTGATGTACATGCATACAGATGACTAGATGTTGATGAAGTGGGCATTTAACGTTGATTAGATGCACTTTAGCCTTGTGTGATGAATTGAAAGCAGCAGCTAATGGTCAATAATAGTAGCTGAGCTCTACTGGCCCTGCAGTGCTTCTTTAAGCGTGTCTCACGGTCAGAGGCATTTTTACCAGGCTGTCAATGAAAGGTCCTAGCTTTTCACTCTGTATCTGTCCATTGTGAGTCTCCTCACATCCAGTAGCAGCTCCTTGGGAAGACCTGGTGCCCCCGTCTTTTAAATCTTTATCAGTTTTTAGCCTTGTGAGGAGCCTTTACTCAATACAGTCCTGAATGTCCTTCCAAATGTTTCCCCTACTGACAGAAAGAATGCTCTGCTTTTCAATGGGAGATTGATTTTGTGTGTGTGTGTGTGTGTGTGTGTGTGTGTGTGTTTTTCAGGATATTGACTGGGTTCAAACAGAAAAGCATGTTTTTGAGCAGGCTTCCAACCATCCCTTCTTAGTGGGACTTCACTCCTGCTTCCAGACTGAGAGCAGGTCTGTCTGCACTCGCACTTTTAGATCATCAGGACTCCACAAATGATATATTATATCATATATGAATTTGTATTTATTTTCTTTCTACATTTTAGGCAGTAACTTCTTTTCCCAGTCAATAAATAGATTACTAACAGTTTAGGGCACAACAGTAAGGTTTTTTTTTCCACCACAATTTTTCATAGGCTCAACCATTTTAATTTTTTTTCTTTGACAAAAAGATTGCTTTTTTAATTTATTTATATAATAAACACTGATTAGTAAACAATTAATAGAAAATGAATTATATAATAATTTATATTATATAATTATATTATATAATAACATTTATTATAATAAAAACAAGACATCATATACACTGTCTTGTGAAGGTTTGGGGTCAGTAGGATATATGTTTTGGGAGGTTAATTTTAAATTAAATTTCATAATATAAGTTTTTGCTGTATTTTTATCAAATAAATTCAGCCTTGGTGAGCATAATAGACTACTTTCAAGACCCCAAACCTGGCATCTTACTGACTCATTTGGCAGTGGCTTTTATCCAAAGGGATACTTTAATTTTGAATAATGAAAAATTAAAGAAATAAAGCTGAAAACAATAAGTAAAAGTTCAATCAACTTCCGCCCCAAACCGGCCTTATATTGGTCCTCTGGCCATTCTTATTGTTTAGCCCTTCAGTTTAGTGTGAACTGTTTTGTTTGTCTGGTGAAGGCTTATGATTATTTAATGCTTTCCTTTCACAGGCTATTCTTTGTAATTGAGTATGTGAATGGAGGGGATCTCATGTTCCACATGCAGCGACAGAGAAAACTTCCGGAAGAGCATGCCAGGTATGAGGATGTGAGCTGTCTAGTGTGTAACACAGTTCAGCATTAATGAACAGCCTGTCGTGGTTGGAACTGAATTAGTCTGAAAGACACACCACAGGAACAGAAGCTCAAAGTAGGTCACTAACTGTTTCTTTTGTTCTTTCTACTGGCAGGTTTTACTCAGCAGAGATCAGTCTTGCCTTGAACTACCTCCATGAGCGTGGCATTATTTACAGGGACCTGAAACTGGACAATGTTCTGCTGGAGTCAGAGGGACACATCAAACTCACTGATTATGGCATGTGTAAGGTAAGTGTAGAGACCCGCTCACCATGAGAATCACACCATGATGTAAAAACGGGAGGGATTTTGTAGTCCAAAAAGGTGTTTATTAAAACGGATGTGCAAATAAATATGGTTAAGAGAAATAAAAACGATCTGGAGGGCAGAGTTTCGGTGCGCTCGGACGGTGCTTCCATATCCTAGTCCAAATCTCTAAAACCATGATCCATCCTTCAATCCTCCCTTCCACTAATGATGGGTGCCTTAAATACACACACATTTTGCCCACCTAATAACTGGAACATACCATTTTCTTAAAATTAACCCTTGCCTCACCATATGATTTATAAATAGGTACACAAGATGATTAAGAACAAGATTTAAAACTAATAAATAAATACAATAAATAGGACGGATAAAACAAACATACATTTGCACAAAAATTTCCATAAGTAGCTAAAATGAGCGCTCCTATGTAGTTTGTGCTTTCTTTAAGGCCACGCCCACTCAGCTAAAACAAGAAACAGCAAACCCCATGTAAATATTGTAAAATGCACAGGAACAGCAAGAACACAGTAAAAACAGTGACGGAAGACAAATTAAAGGTCTCTTCATCACAGTAAATCTGAATAAATATCAATCATTTGATTGAATGATCTGTAAATGACCAAACCGAAATAAATGAAAATGAATGAATATATTCTTTGAGAATATCATAGAGTTGAGTGTTTTTTTTTTTTTTTTTTTTTTTTTTTTTTTTAAACTGGAACCAGTAAACACAACACACTAGCACAGCGGTCGGGAACTTATGGCTCGTGAGCCACACCTGGCTCTTTGACAAAATAATGTGGCTAAAGAGGCAATGATGTAGAATTAGGTGTTGATTTTCTTCTGCAGAGTCGGCCTTAAGGGCCGTACACACCGGGACTGAAGACTGAAAAATTGACTGTTTAATGTTATTTTTTAGTATTATTTTTCTTTATTAATTTTCTTTATAATTTCATAATGTATTTTGTGAAGTCAGACTATGTTTGTACATGTGTGTTGAGCAGAGAGCTGGTAGAGTTATATTTTGCTTAGAGGTATGCAATGTTCACTTAGCGGAGATGTTCCAATGATGATGATACTTCAAATGTGTACAGTTCGTATGTTCTTTGCAAGAAAATGAATGTTTCAACTGATGCAAATGTACCATTTGTATAACACTAATGTATACACCACTAATGTATACACTGAAGGAATAGTTTCTTAATGTGGATAGTGGATTGACCATGTGCATTAGGTAGACATTCCATCTTTAAACATAAGCAATATGTTTTTCTACCTTACAAGGAAGTTGTAAGTCTCTCTGTGATGTATATAAGCTGAATCGTACTGTACCAACTCAGAGAAGCATTAAGGCATGATGAGGGGGTGAGAGGAAGGAGGAAACATAGAGATTATGGGGTGAGGAAGGAGAAACCCAGAAACCATTTAAGATGGGGTGAGAAGATAGATAATGGGGAATAGAGAAATCTAGAATGAAGACCTCCTCTCATGTAGCCTTATTCTTATATGCCTGTGTTTCTCTCTGTCTGACACATGAAACATGTTCAAATAATAAATCTCTTGGCAAGATATCAGGTGTAGCTTCCGTGATTTAACAATTATGGGGGAAGCACGATTTTTAGAATCTACAGTTGGCGTCACGAGCAAACAGGATCGCATCTTCAGGCATTTGTCTCGGTCATTCCAGGTAAGACTTTTTCTTTTCTAAAAAAGTTTAAGTCTGCCTGATGATTTGAGACATTGACTGAGACTGCTTTAAAGAACTGTGTTATTAAAGTACCAGATGTATTGCCAAAGAATATATGTGTCAGACATAAATTAAAACAATTAAAATTAAGAAAAAATGGAATTAAATTAAGTAATTCATTTTAATTTGGCTTATTTAAGTTTCTCTGAAAAGTAATCCTCCAACAATATTTGATATGCTGGGATGGAGATGGATCTTTTTTAGAAAAAAGGCCATTTAGTCATTTGGGAGAATTAGCTATAAGACGGTTAAGCTAGAAAAGTTGCTTGATTACGACTGTTCACGTGGTTGGACTGTGGCGGGACTGTTTAAAACGATGGCAGATCCCTAAAACATATCCAACACACTTGAAGATTCGATCTCAGAAGGAGACGAGGAAAGTGTGACAAGCGATACTTGATTGACAGAAGCGGTTAAGTGTGGCGATACTGTAAAAACGATGGCAGATTAATATCTAAAACATTGTAACACGCTGAAGTAATACAAGTATTAAAGGAGCCCTTTGTAACTAGCTAGGATCGCGGGTATTCTTATTTTGACCGTAAAGCTGTTCAAATATTTGAGGATACTAATCTGAGTTAAACTTAAAGAAAAAGAAAATTAAAATAAATTAATCTGAGATAAAAAAATAAAAAAGAAGAAAAAAGAATCTGATTTGAGTTAAACTGAAAAGGAAGGAAAAAGATAACTGAGTGAGAAGGGAGTAGCAGCCCCTTCCTTTGGAATCTATACCCTCCTTTGCACACAGACACACAGAGATATAAATAGAAAGCCTGTTGCTTCTCTGGTATACACAGGGAGTGGTAAAATGACCGAAAGTAATTGTATAGCAAAACATTATCTTCGGGGTATTTGAAGAGAAGAACAGAAACAAGCTAAGCTTTTGAACAGAAATTTCTGGTGTTAATGTGGGTTTAAAAGTAAATAATTGTTTACAAAATGTTAGTTTTTGTCTAAAAAGAACAAGAGATAAAAAATAAGATCATAAGATTAAAGTTAAGGAATTACTTTGAGGAAAGATCTATGATAATAGTTGTATAGTTCATTGACAAGTAGAAGTTGATGAAAAATTATAGATAATAACTCCAAAAGAATGTGAGTTGGAAAATATATAAGGAAATAATTTAACAGAGATGTTTATTTGGAAAAACATGTCATTTCTGACTAAGTCAGAGTAAAAAGTGAGAAGAATGAAATTATAAAAGTTATGAAAATGAGAATTACTCTGAGGCATTCTGGACTTTCTCTCAGAGTCTTTCTCTCATTCAAAGTCAGTTTGATTCTGATATTTGAGCCTGTGGCATAAGTAACAAGCTATTCAAAGTATAGCACAGTGTCTCAGTTGGAGATTATAGACACAGAGATTTTAAAATAAATGATACATTTAATTGGGAGTTAAATGTTTTAAGAAATGATAATCTACCTTGAATGATAGAGGTGAGAATTTTTATTTGTTTATCCCATGACCAGTAACTTCTTTGTCTTCACCATGTACAGGACGGATGGTACCGGTTATTGATGTAACAGAACATTACACTTAATGGACGGTTGTAATAACTAGATTCACTGAGTATAAACTCAGCATTGATATGTTGATGTTTGAAGATGTCTAATGGATTTTGGTGATTAAATACTGTCATTAATTTGTCTCCATATGTTTACACTATTAGGCATTCCAAATGGCTCTGATGGCTCTTGAATGAACTTTCCTGAGCTCCAGAAAATACCTGTTAAAATTTCCTAATGGGAAAGAGCGGTTACAGTGAGCATGAGGTGATTTCTCAAAGACGGCAAGATTCTCTAATGGCCAACGGAGGACTTCCTAGGCAGGGTGTCACCGCCACTGGGCACCTACCCTGAAGGGGGGGTGTTTATGTGAGATGGGTATGGTTGAGCAGATGTTTGTTAGGCCAACAGCATCAGTGAGGGTTACAGCAGTCTGCCCAAAAATGTGAGCTCTCCAATGCCTGATCACCAGAAACCGCATTCCTTGGATGTGACAAGTGTCATAACTTGATATAACTATGCCAGGGGGAACACCCTGAGGAAAGGAGATTATTTACAAAAGAGCTGATGGGAAAGAGTTTTCAAGAACTAGCTGAGACCATGAGGGTGATTGTCTTTAATTCTGTGGAGACTAAAACAAACATTGTTCATTTATTTTAGGAATATAATGTTAGTTGCCGTATGGACAATATTGTCTAAAGTTTTAGATCCTGAATCATATGTGAATTATTATGTCTACCATAGTTTTCCCTTTTGCAGATCATTATACATGGCATTTGGACAATTATAAGACATGGTGTTGTTAAGGATGAAGATTGTTTTTGCTAACTCAAGAGAAGTCTGGATAACAGGGGATAAATAAATTCATTATTTAAATTAAAGATAACTTTAGAAATGTTCCTTTGATGAACAAATGGATAAAACCGAGAATAGGACATAAGGAGTAAAATAGGAGATTTTACACATGCTACATTACTTACAAAACACAACCTCACAAACAATGAACACTCGCTTACTGATTTACAACCCAAGGGATAGGATCCTTTAACATCATTGTTTATTTTGGTTGTTGTTTTGGCCGGGAACTTGAGGAGTACTTAACGAGTCAAGGCACCGGCAGAAGATTTATTAGTTTTTTATTTTCTTAGATGATTGGGGTCAATTTTAGATGCTTACACATAGACGTTAAAGACACATAGTATACGGGGACATAACATGGGTTGGGGTTATTTGTTTGTTTTGTTTTTCCTTTGTGTTTTTCGTTTTGTGTTTTCCTTTTGTTTCCATTGTATCTTTATTTTGTTTATTTTATTTTTCTATCGTATCTTTCTTTGGTCTGCTTTTCCTTTTCCTCACTATCGCTTCATTAGGTTGGCCACTGGTGGAGTGAAGGTGTGGAACTGACTGTCGTAGTTCCAGTGGAGGGAATGAAGACTGAAAAATTGACTGTTTAATGTTATTTTTTAGTATTATTTTTCTTTATTAATTTTCTTTATAATTTCATAATGTATTTTGTGAAGTCAGACTATGTTTGTACATGTGTGTTGAGCAGAGAGCTGGTAGAGTTATATTTTGCTTAGAGGTATGCAATGTTCACTTAGCGGAGATGTTCCAATGATGATGATACTTCAAATGTGTACAGTTCGTATGTTCTTTGCAAGAAAATGAATGTTTCAACTGATGCAAATGTACCATTTGTATAACACTAATGTATACACCACTAATGTATACACTGAAGGAATAGTTTCTTAATGTGGATAGTGGATTGACCATGTGCATTAGGTAGACATTCCATCTTTAAACATAAGCAATATGTTTTTCTACCTTACAAGGAAGTTGTAAGTCTCTCTGTGATGTATATAAGCTGAATCGTACTGTACCAACTCAGAGAAGCATTAAGGCATGATGAGGGGGTGAGAGGAAGGAGGAAACATAGAGATTATGGGGTGAGGAAGGAGAAACCCAGAAACCATTTAAGATGGGGTGAGAAGATAGATAATGGGGAATAGAGAAATCTAGAATGAAGACCTCCTCTCATGTAGCCTTATTCTTATTTGCCTGTGTTTCTCTCTGTCTGACACATGACACATGTTCAAATAATAAATCTCTTGGCAAAATATCATGTGTAGCTTCCGTGATTCAACAATTATGGGGGAAGCACGATTTTTAGAATCTACAGGGACGAATATCGGCGCGCATTATTCGTCAGCGTTTTTCAACGCGTTTTTTTTGTTCACACCCAATCGATTTTCGCTGACGATGAGCCGAATGAACATGCAAATTCATTCCCTGACATTAGATGGCGCTTAATGTGAAACAGAAATACCCCGCGTAGTCGCTGGCACGTTTGTCATATAGTTCTTTATGTTCCGACACCAACGTGACCAACAGCTCTACATTCATCTTGTCTTGCATCTTCCTCGTCTTATTTCTTCCCGGCAGTGTAGACGTATATCTAGTATATCTTCTTCGCGTTACGCTCGGCAAGACCGTTTTGTGTTTGAGCGCCCCCAAGTTGTGTTTTTCTGTAACTTCAGAAGCTCCAGACACCTTGAGCAAAAGCGGCAATCTCATTGGTCGGATAGTTTTTGACGCGGCGCGTCAAACCAAAAAAACGACGCCCTTTGTTTAGTCACGAATATCGTCGGCGAATAAGTTAAACGTCGGCGAATATCGTGTGCGAAATTCGTCCCGGTGTGAACAGGCCTTTACGTCGCACTATGACAGAAATGTGACATAATCCGAAACGAGACGTTTTGACAGCTTCGTTTCATTAAAACTGTTTTTGGACTAACAAGGAAGCTTTGTGGCCTGAAACTTGCATGATATTTTTTGTAGTACAATGATATGTCAAAAGATCAAGGAAAATTTGATTTCTCTATTCATGATCCTTTTAATGGCAAACCACTTGCGTTTCTATGGTAACCTAGAGCTCCTGCACTCTGATTCAAGCAGCTACGTAGCTTGTTTGTGGTAATGGTGAAAAAGAAAGATTTTTACAACAGCCATTTTTAAATGGATATAAAAAAAAAAGTGACTGGACTGAAACTTATTTTATTGAAACTGGTGCACTCCTGTGCCAAGAGACGCTTTTGCAGCAGAGACCTTTTATGTCCTATAAATGTGTCGTATTTATGTCCGTATGAAAATCCGTGCATCTTTCAGTGGGTGGGACTGTTTGAAGTTATTAATAAAGAAACATGGATGCACACACACACACGCACACAGAACTCTGAAGAGGATTTATGCTCCTCCGGTGGTAACTCAACCTCACAGTGAAAGCCCTGCACAAATAATTCCGTTTTGCAATTGATTTATTGTTGTTGCATATTTGTTTGTTTTTAGTTGTCTATGGACCTAATAAAGTTACTATTACTGAAATACAAATATTTTCTTTAAAATATTACATTATTTTTTGCTGTGGCTCTTTTGGGTAAAAAGCATTTACGAAAAAAGGAAAGAATGGCTCTGGAAGAAAAAAGGAAGAAAAAAAAGTTTCCCTACCCCTGGACATAAGGAAGCATAAAGAAGCATTTCTTCATAAATGTATAAAAAACATTTGATTTAAATGTCAGATCTCCTTATGGGATTTTAGTCACACACTATATATTATTAACACACACACACACACACACACACGTATAATGCCATATACATGTAATGCCAAATCCAAAGCAATCTATTCTACATTGATTTTACCACTGTGTCATTTTCATGTCATATTCTCTGTGTACTGTATGTAAAATCAATGATCCCAGTGCACACAAACATGCCAAATTATTGAGTGCACTGCTGGATATGTTTAGAAAATGTATTTTTGTGTGTGTAAAATTAGTACCTAATTAAGAAGTTGATATTTAAAGTATAAATCTGTTTATTTTACTAAATCATTTTCTTTCTTTTTTTTCTCAGATTATTTCCAATTGTTTCAGTACATTTTATGACAAAATAAATATAAATTGCATTTAGACTTTGTTTATCTTTAAATATTGCGATGTATACATTTATGGGCTTTACATCAGCCACCCTCCTCACTAAGATTTCGGCATTGGCCATCAAAAAGTCATCATTAGTCATATTGTGTGCCTGAATGTTTCATTGGCTTCAATATTCATCTTGTATGCAGGAGGGACTGAGACCAGGAGACACAACCAGCACTTTCTGTGGAACCCCCAATTACATTGCACCTGAGATTCTGAGAGGAGAAGACTACGGTAAGCACAATTCACACACAACCAAGCCTCTTCACAAAGACTTTCGGTTGGCAACTATGTGTGCTAGCACACACACTGCTTAACCCATTTAATGCTATTAGTGTCTACCTCATGACTTTCTGCCATTTGAGTTTTTGTCAGTCCTAAGCTGCCCATTGCAAAGCCTTAGGATGATGTATGTGCAACTCTGTGTGCCTTTTCTTTTCAGGTTTTAGTGTGGACTGGTGGGCACTGGGCGTCCTGATGTTTGAGATGATGGCTGGGAGGTCACCCTTTGACATAGTTGGCAGCTCTGATAACCCTGACCAAAACACAGAAGATTATCTTTTCCAAGGTACATGACAGACGCATGAGTGTTTCAAAAAATGTTTTATATGTCTCTCCATATATCTCATGTTTTCTTCTGCTCCTCATTCGCAGTAATTTTAGAGAAGCAGATCAGAATTCCCAGATCATTATCGGTTAAAGCCGCTAGCGTGCTAAAGGGATTCCTTAACAAGGTAAAGCAGACCAGACAGATCAATGTTAATGTCTTTATGTCACATGGACCTGTTATAGTGCTGTCATAATTATTGTTTCTCTTTATTTCCTCACCTCCGTGTTACCTTTTTCTTTCGCTCTACATCTCTCTACTTTCTTTATCTGTTTTTTGTCTCTGTTCACTATTTTTCTCTTATTTTTTTTTCCGCTCTTTTTGTAGGAGCCAAAAGAACGTCTCGGATGTCATCCTCAGACAGGCTTTGCAGACATAATGGGCCATCCTTTTTTCCGAAATGTAGACTGGGATCTAGTGAGTCACTGCTATCTGTTTCCTTTATATGAGTTTTGACTTGAGACCGCAGCGGAAACATGAGTCATTTGCTGTAGCCTGACGGTAGTGAAACTAAACAGAGGACTTACTGGAGCCTGAACAACTATTTAGTGTTGTTTATGACCTTGAGAAACTATCCATTTGATTACTCATTCATGTCATTTGACGCAAGCGCTTTTACCACTTCAAATAGCATTTTAGAAACGTTAGCTTTTAAAAGTACAGTTCACCTCAAAATTTGTCCAAGACGCCTGAAGAAACCTGGCTGCAAAGCTATAGTACTGTGAGAAGTTTTAGGCACTCGTGTAAAAATGCTGTAAAGTGAGGATGCTTTAAAAAATAACGTCAAAAATAGACTTTATTTATCAATTAACTAAATCAAATCAATATTTGGTGTGACCACCCTTTCAGGTAGCTTTGCAGGTCGGTCTCTTTAAGCATATTGGAGACGTTGCCACAGTTCTTCTGGATTTAGTCTGTGTCAGTATTTTCTGTTTCTTCATGTAATCCCAGATGGACTAAATGGCGAGTTCAGATCTCCAGGTGGAGCATACCTGCTTCTGTCAGACATGTATACATACAGTGTTTACCACAGGATTTTGGGAGACTATGGGGGTGAATCTCTAGCAGGGTCTGGGGGCATGTTCCCCCATACGAGAATTTTAAATATTATAATAAGAATTTTACATTTATTATTATTATTCATATTATTCATAAGATACAACGTTATTGTAATACAACTGCACTGTAAAATAAATTAAAAATTAATATTTAATTACCTAGACATATTAATGTGAAATATAATGACCTGATGGGATACAATGATAAACTGATACAATCACATTTTTGGGTGGTTCATGTTTGTATCGTGACAAAAACCATCACGTGCAGGGCCAGTGATATAATAGAGGTGATCAGGTGTCAAGTCATTGATTTTTGTTGGTCTGAGGGTTGTGGCAGTGAACTGTATCATGTGTGAGGCAGGTTTAAATGATGTGAAACCAGCAGACGAGACTCAGACGAACACGCTGACCTCTTGTCCGTGTTTGGT
The DNA here is from genome assembly GCF_949152265.1 of Phoxinus phoxinus. Lineage (NCBI taxonomy): Eukaryota > Metazoa > Chordata > Actinopteri > Cypriniformes > Leuciscidae > Phoxinus > Phoxinus phoxinus. Next base: position 32,467,822 of record NC_136880.1, on the reverse strand, counting down.
CTGGGTGAACACACACACAGACGAGAGAAGTGGCGGTCAGGCAGTTTAAAGGGATCAGATTACACTTTCTTCTCAGACAGGCTGCAGTGCCTGTGGCATCCTGCAGGGGGGGCAGATCTTGGCCTTGTGGCAGAACCCACTGTTAGGTTTGTAGCATTAAGGCAAAAGTAAGAGCAGTACTGAACAAGCCATGGGAAGGATCAGTTTACCTAAATATTATATTAAATCTTTGCTGAGAGTGATTAAGAAAGAGAAAAAAAAAAGAAAAAAAAACATTGAAACCAAAGTGTTTTCAATGGTTTCTCTCCAGAAACCATTGAAGACACTTTGTGTGTGTATGTGTGTCTAAGTGTGAGACTGCTTTATGACACAGTCACAGTTGTTATTTGACTCATGTTAACTGTATTTCAGATGGAGCAGAAGCAAGTGGTCCCACCCTTCAAGCCCAACATCTCTGGCGAGTTTGGGCTGGACAACTTTGATGCCCAGTTCACCAATGAACCCATTCAGCTCACGCCTGACGATGAGTGAGTGTCTGTTCATGTGTATCTGTCTGTGTCACGACTCAAGCTTTCTGAATCAGACCTAAGGCGCCATTAATCTGCTTCAGATCTTTACCACAAAAATGCAGGTTTCAAAATCAGGATGTAATATCAAATTTACGATGCCTGATGACACATTATAGTTCTGTGAACAGGATTCCCTTATTTGCACACACACCGCTGTTTTCCAGGAAAATATTTTACAGCCTGCTCTCTATTTGAAAGCCGTAGTGAGTTAAATGTGCTCTAGCAGTTAAGACTGATTGATTGTCTCTTTGTCTCCCTCCCAGTGATGCTGTAAAGAAGATCGACCAGTCTGAGTTCGAAGGCTTTGAGTACATCAACCCTCTGCTGATGTCGGCGGAGGAGTGTGTGTGAATGGCCTGTCTGTTTCTGTTACGTGCATATCATCGCTGCCTTTATTTGCATGGTCACAAACAATCACAAGAATGGAAACAACAACCTGACTTTTTTTTGGGACCAGATGGAGCATTAACTTTGCCAAACCTCTTTCACTTTCTGCCATTTATAACCACTAGTCCTTAAGTAAAAAAAAAAAAAATCAGCAGTCGTGTAAATCAGCACTGATGAAATGAAACTTATCAGTGCCTTTACGTGTTGACCAACATAGTTGGAATGTCAGTTTTAAGTTACTGGACACTGCAAACTAAAGGAAAAGAATGACTGATGGTACGCAAGACCTCATAATGTCTGATACACCTTTTATTTGTATATAGTAAAGAGAATCCATTGAGACATATAGTAAGCCATTTTTAAACTCTATACCACATGGGATATTCTTGAAAACATTTTTTTTCTGATTATCTGTTCTGCCTCTCAGAAAAAAAAGAATAGTGTAAGGAAGAAAAATACTTTTTATTGTTTTTTTTATTATTATTTAAGAATACTGTCATCTATATAAAATGTGCACAATGTATTGAATCAGAGTTTTCCATAAGTTTTAAGATGATTGGGCATGTGGCCTCGCTTTTGATTGAAGTGATATTAAGCTTGTTCGACCGGAGCAGGGAACACTAATGAACACTGTTGTAAATACTCAAACTGTGAATGGAGAAGTTTTCTGTATAGAGACGGAAGGAGGGAGAAAGTAGACACAGCAAAATAAGACCCTAAAACGAATATGTTCCTGTCAGTTTCCATAAGGACGAGGTAAAAGTATGTTATTACTCTTCAACTGCTGCATGTATAAAGTATTTCTCGCCCTTTTTCTTCTTTTATATCTTGCTTTTTGTGTTAAATGTGATTGCCTTTCTGGTTAAGATATTTTGTTTATGTATTTTTTTTTAAAATATTGAACAAATTGAGTCTCAATGGACAAGTGTTCATTGTTTCTCAGCACAGTCACTAAGAAGGTTTTTTTATTTTTTGGTTGGTTGATTTTGTCCCTTTGGGTGATTTCTAGTTAGATCAGATACGTGATGTACAAAGGGGTCCTGGAACCCTTCACGGCCCCATCAATGGCGCACAGTTCTTCGGGTGGTGCGTTTTGAAATTACCAAATGATGACATTAAACACAGGCTACTCGTACACCGCATTGCCCTCTCTCATTCCTCGCCATGCATGTATCAACTTGCTTATATTTTCACAGATGTTCACACTGGTTTCGAGCTGCGACGAGCTCATTAGCAACCTGGTGTTAGAAATGATTGAATTGCTTAAAGCCCTCTATGCATTCCCAGAAAAAAGTAAACTATGTGCTAATATGCTTTAAAGAAGCATCAGGGGGCTGAAGTGGACCTGTTTTTTTTTTTGTTTTTTTTATGTTTTGTACATACACTTGTTTTGTTAAACACTATCAATTGACTGGAATGAACTGTACCAGTTTTTGTTAACACATAATTAAAGTATTTAAGGAAACTCTTTCTTTCTCAAGTGTGAAAGCAATTTGTTTTGTTGTGATTGGACAAAATTCACACCTGACCTGACTCTTGTTACTTGTTATGAATTTCCTGTCCAAAATGATTGCATAAACCGAATAATTGTTCTAGTGAAATTGACATGTGAAGGCCACGTATGGTAACCTCTGCATTTAACCCATCCAAGTTAGTGCACATGTAGTGAATACACACACAAACAGGGATGACAATGCTGCTCAGGGGCACTTCAGTCATTTTCTACAGGTACTGGAATCGAACCAGCAACCTATGGGTTACCAGACGGACTCGCTAACCATTAGGCCCGCAAAACATCTTTGAAACATTATGCATATATTATTATTTGGCGAAACATCCATAAAATAATTATAGAAAAAAGCTTCTCTTTGCCCTTTTAACCTCAGTGTTGTGAATGGTCATCAGAATAGCTGGCAGTATAGCAAAGATTAAAGTGAAAGTTTTGTCATCTTAAAGCCAGTTCATTATTACAGTATATCTCGTTTCATAGCTAACGTCAGTAGGCCTATCAATCTCGCAAGTCACATAAAACGCATTTGCAGACTAAACGAAGCTCAAAAAAATGTGTAGTTCCTACATCATTCAAACAATTGCTGTAATTTAATTAGTGCTCGAACTGTCTGCATCAAATAGAATTCTTTATATCTGATATATGTAGCCTAAACATATTACAATACTGCAATGTGAACCGGTGGCCTCCATGCTGGCGTAATCTGATTTTAAAATGTGTTCAAAATTAAATCCACTTCCTGATATTTAAATATATGTGTGTAGTGTGTAACATGTGTGTGTGCGGAGCTGCACCTTGTTGGCCAGATGGTTGAAGACCTCGCCTCACACGTCGGTGGAGCCACTCACCTTGTATGACTTTGGCCGTTACTGTAAATCCGTGAGGATTGTTTTGCATCAGACTGTACTCTGTGACATTGTCTCAGTGTCCTCTTTCTCGGGAGAGCAGGGTACACGATTCCCTGTGGAAGAAAGCAGAGTTGCCCTCTAAAGTAGAGATGTATGACCGTGTTTGATTAGTGGTGATACACTGGGAAAAAAAAGTGTAGGATTTCCTTTAAAACTGTTTTCAGTTACACTATATTAGGTGTCTTTAACTACTGTACTTACATCAGAAAATAGTAATTGTTAGGCTTAATGTACTTATTGTGTTCAAAACACCTTTGCTGCTATTGAGGTGGGATATTGGAATGTTTAGGGACAGGTAGGTTTGTGGTATAGGTGTAAGGGTGCGTTAAAAGTGTAATGATAGTGTAATGCATGCAGGTAGTCCAATGTAAAAAAAAAAAGTATGTAGCCTACACAATAAGGGCATTGTATCAAATTATTAATTAGTAAAGACACCTAATATAAAATGGGAACCAATTTTCATTGCGAAATTGCTAGTACATCCACAGATAATCATGTAGAAACTGCAAGTATTACTTTTTTTTTTACTACTTTCAAAATATTTTTTTCCAGTGTGATTGTGAGATTTTTAGCTGCAGGCTTTGGATTGTATTGCATATTGCATATTGCATGCGTGATTCCATTTTTGTTGGAAGCACCAACTCTGCTCCTTAAAATTCTTTGTATTTACACAAAATACATCTGCCCTTCTGAGTCGTTTTTTTAGGGAGGGAGCCAGGTGCGTTTCCTTTAGGTTGTGTTTAAACAACAATCCGAAACACCTTTTCAGAGCAGGTAGCACGAGTCTCCCTCACTTGTAACAGTACTGCTAGTGATAAGCGTTTGTTTGTCTTGCTGTCTGATGATGCATTTCTATATAGATTTTCTCTGAAGCTACGTCCTCAGGGGGGTGCTTAGGGCTTAGTCCCATAGTCTGTAATGAAGACAGCTGTCTGACTAACTGTGTGGCCCGTCAGCGCTTAATCCATTTTCCTGGCATTCTTTATCCTTCATTCTCCTGCACGCAAACAGCATTATGTCAAGCTTTAAATGAACTATCAGCTATTGGAGAGTAATTACCCATATTAAGTTTAAATTACTCCTCACAATACCGGGATGATGTTATTACCCTCTGGAAAAAAAAATCAATGCGCTAGTGTTTGGAGTTCAGGCACAGCACACTGTGTGTGTGGGCGCACCTGCTTTCATAATGCATCTGCTGACCTTGCTATCTGCAGCGAATGGTGAAAACGCCACTGAAATGGGCCTTGATCACTGGCGCATCAAACCGTATACGCAGGCTGGTGACATTGATCTCATAAAATGTTTATTTTATACCCCACCAGCAAATCATGTTCGAATTACAGTTGGATAAAAGTGTGTTGTGGAAAAACATTTGAAAAAAAAGTTATATTTAAACAGTTTTTAAAGAGCGTCATGTAGGCTACATATAATAATGATAAAATCATTTGGAGGTTCTGTGGTTCTTGGTGAGGTATTGTTGGCATTGCTAAAATCTCATGTCAGTTAAAATTAATATAATTATAAGAAAGGGTTAACTACTGCTAAACTTTTGGTGTTTTGCATATTCTGCAAATGCAAAAAAAAACTAAAAAAAAACACCACTTTAGAAGATTGTTAGATTTTCTAATGCAGGTGTCAATGTAACCCCTTGGTCTTTTGTGTGACTATTCAGTCTAAACAAAAACACACCTCTAAGCACATCAAAACTATTCAAATCTTCACAACCCTGTCTTGCCTGAACATGACCTGGGTCAGTGTGGTGGAGAAGCCTTTAAAAGTGTTAATGCAGCTGGTGTTTGTGAATGCGCTGCTGAATTCGGGCCCTCATCTCATTTAACATTTAAATGACACCTAACAAATGGCTCACACAGAGATGGATACCGAAGCAAAGGTGATCCCAGCACCCCATTATGGGTTCATTGAAGAAAAAAGAAGCCCACTGGATAGTGGAAGCCCCATGGACCAAGCAAACTGCTGGATTGGCTCCAGGCCATTACTCAGCCACAGAGAATGTTCTAGTGCTGTTACTTAATGTCCTTGGCAAAAGCCTCCACAACATTTGTACTAGCGTTACAGTTACTCAAACTAATGTCCATAAACATGTCTGGCTGGTTTATAATTAGGTCAGTTCAAACATTATATCCGATAATGATAAAGATGAAAAATCTCTTGACGTATAACCTTCCCTCCACAGTATAATTTTATTTTAAGTGCCCTAGAGGTCAGGGTTTTTGTCGTTAACAACAAACTAAAACTAAAACTACAGTAAAAAACGAAACTATTAAAATCTCTTGACGTATATAACCTTCCCTCCACAGTATAATTTTATTTTAAGTGCCCTAGAGGTCAGGGTTTTTGTCATTAACAAAAAACTAAAACTAAAACTATAAACTACAGTAAAAAAACTACACTATTAAAAAGATTTATGTTAAAGCTGGAATAAAATAAAATATAAATATTAGATTAGAAAAACTGCCTTGAAATGTTGCCTTGGCAACTATAACTAAAATAAGTTTACGTAAACTTACAAAATAAAACAAACAACTAAAACTGAACTATAACTGAAACTAAAATGAAAATGAAAAAGAACTTTAAAAAAGAAAAATTATAATTATACATAACTAATAATTAAATAACAGACTAACTATTACAGTACATGTTTTATTGCCCCAATTCATTGCTTAGGCGTATACAAAGTGTGATCGAAGGAATTTCATTCATAGAGAACATTTCAGATGAGTCATTATTTGTGAAACATTTACAGACATCTGCTCATAGCCTTTCAACATAAATCAGGATAGGATAGGGAAGTGGCTGTAATGGCATTTTAATTTCCATTTTCAGCATGCAGTTACCCCATTATATAGCTAGAATGTCCCTAGATCCTGCTGACAATAAAACTCCCTTATTTTGAAACCTGTTTTTTTTTTAAAATTCCATTAATTTGTCCATGTAACATGTACCATAGACAAACTTTGAACACGCATTCTATACTTTTATACCCAGAACTGGGATTACTTACAAATTGTAATGTAATTTAGATTACTCATTTTAGGTAATGTATTCTGATTACTTTTTAGATTACATTTAATTTAACTTGTTTTATCACATTGATTTGGATAGGATAATATTGTACCATATTGATATAAAAACACAAAGAGAAAGACAATATATTCCATTCTTTGTTATTAAAAACATAATAATAATTACATCAGGGTTTCCTAGATTGAGGTTTGTGATGGAACTGCAGAGATTTGTGAGTTTAATGAAAAGCTAAAGTAATTAAATCATTAAAATAGAAATCAATTATTTAAAAATAAAAACAATAAAAAATAATACATTTACTATAAAAGATTGAAAAATATATATCTGTTTAACTGCATGTCTTGTGACAATTAACCGACTTCAGAGAAAGTTATTTCAGCACTATTAGCCTATTATTATTGACTTAATTTTTATTATTGACCTAACTTATTCAATTAAAATCTAAGGGTTTAAAAAAGCCTATGACATAGAAGTTCAGCTGACAAAAACGTTAGGGAATCCCTGCATTGCATAATAGCCAAACAATGTGAATTTTAATGTGTTACAAAAGTCTCCAGAGACATTATGGATAAATGGCTCATTGAGTAGCCTAATAATTCAAATAGTAATGAACGTGTTTGTCAGGAGTTGATTAGATATGCAATGTTAAGAAAAGTGAAAAGATTTATGTACTAAATCCAGTAAACAAATGCTGTGTGGGTCTCAGTTTTCAGTGAGAAGCTCATGATTGTGCAATTCCACAAAACTGGAAGAACTTCTGAACGTATAAACAGTAGACCTTTATAGAAATGATCATTTAAAATACAACAAACACGTAGAATCAATGAATTAAGAATAATGTACTGCTATTGTGGGAATGACATGTAGGCTAATCATCAATAGAAAAGTAAATGTAGTCAGTCAGTCACTCAGTCAGTTACTATCCAGCAGTAGCACTGTTTATTATACCTTAAATCTTGCAAGTCTGAACTTCACAAGTCATTGGGGGAGAGCGGGAGACAGACACACACGCCCGCGCGACATCCGTTCTGCTAGTGCGCGCTCTCGCTCACTGTGACGCTCGAGCGTCTGAAGGGTTTCAGTCTGTGCGCGTGTTGTTGACGGTCAGACAGACTAGAGGGAGGGAGAGAGAGAGCGAGAGCGAGAGACAGCGGACCTGGAGCGATCATCCTGAGGCAAGTCCCTTTAAAATACGACAACGGGCTCACCTATACACTTTGTTGATTTATGAAATGGTCCAGAAGATTCTCTACATGTTTTGGATGGTTTTCAATGGTTATGTGATGTTTATTTCGGGCTCGGAACGGGATTTGTAGCGTTAGCTCTGTTAGCGCGTGCTAAAGGGTTTAAATGTTCTAGCCGCACTGCTAACGCTCTGTGAACGAACGAGCTATTTTTTTTCTGATGTAAAACCGGTTCAGGTGCTGTTTCTGAGCGATGGTAATTTGGTTATATTTAATGTGTGAATTTGTGAGATGTGTGTTTTGATGTGCCATATAAAAGGGACGTATATTCAGTGCTCAACATGCTCATGTTCACATTTAAGAGACGCATCGTCGTGCTGAAAATGTCTTTGATTTAAATCCTCAACCTGATCAACATTATATATAATATGTTTATTATTTAAAAACAGAAACGCATTTGGGGCGATAGCTAACGTTTTCGGGGAGGTCAGGTGTCAGTCTCAATGGCTTGGATTTACTGCCGTAAAAAGTCATATAATGGGTTTAAAATCCGAGCTTTGGATGTCGTTTTGACATATTTGGTATTTATTAACGTTATATATGTGGTCAGTTTTTCTGTTGTCATTTTGAGGGTCTCCCGGTCGCGGGGTTGGTGAATGTCGCACCGCGGGCGTTCAGCGCAGCCTGTGCCCGGAGAAGGAGAGGGGAGAGACGGATAGAGTCGAGGACAGAGCCGCGGTGTCCTTGCGGGAGTAAAAAGAGTGACACTTTCGTTCAGGGTTAAAAATAGACAGCTTTTTATCAGTGTTTCTGAAATTGTTTTATTTTTCGAGGAAACGAAACGACGTCTGTGGTCAGGGTCAATCTATCCGAGCTATCACACAAATCTGGTAAAGCAAAACCAGGCGAAAATTGTGTTTTATTTTGAGGAACTGGTGTTTTTGCCTTTTAAATTTGGACACATGCGTCGTTTTATGTTCATGAAACAGGCGCATGTTGTGAATACGGAATTGAACCCTTTTTTCGTTCTGGTTTTAGCCGAAACCTCACTGACATGCGCTGAATTTGGGGTTGTGATCTCTCGTTTTGCCTTCATATTCATGCTCGGAAATTCCGTTTCCATCAATGTCAGTCAGGCTTTTGCTTCTGCGATCAAAATATTCAGTCAGTTTTTCCTCTATATATTGATGTGTGTGTGTGATTTGATCTTTTCACAGATGTGGTGGTGTGCAGTTATTACATCTAGATTATTTTATTTCAAGCCTGCTGTGGTTGGACAGAACTAAATGGCTGCTCCCTGGTAGTTACGGTTGCTGTTGGTTATCTCTGTGTTAATCTGACGTTATTAGTGCATTGACTCATTTAACGCGTTGACGGATTCGGCATGTTGTCAGTAGAGAAAAACAGCGCACTAAAACACCGAGAAACTAGCCTTAGATCGATCAGTCTCAAATTAGATTATCCTGATGAGGTGAAAATGTTTCTGTCGTCTAGTTTAGCAATGTGCCGCACACTAAAACTGTTCTGGATGCTTTTTATTGCCCTGATAGCATATTCCTTTCAATGCGCATTTGTGTGGCGTCACACTCTGATTCGTAATGGTTTCGGTTTTTTAAAGCCATTTGGTGCTATAATTAGATATTCACAAGTCTTTATTCTTTTTGTTTCATTCACAGGAAGCACATCAAACCCTTATTTCTGTCACAATCATGCATGTAGCTGGACGTAAAAGGATTTGCAACCTTTAACACAGCGAGAAAAGAAGGACCAACTCAAAGGTGTCGTGTTTGAAGAACAGCCGAATATTCTCACCCAAGCAAGACCAATAATCTGTGTTCGGACATGGCTAGCCCTCAGACGAGTCTGAAAACCCCATTCAAAGACCTGACGTCATTCAAAGGCAACATGAAGCGGCTGTACAGGGAGCGACTGGAGGATGCACCCATTAAAAAGCGGGTAATGGCAGAGATGCACTTGAAACGGCGCTGCCTGGAGAGCGTCTCCAAACCCCTGAAGGTCAAGAAGGAGCGTGAGGACCATGCCAGCTCAGAAATGGACATTGAGGAAAGAGAATTCCACATCGTCGGGGCTTCCAAGGCTTTAGATCTTAGCGCTGGCCTCAAGCACACTCTGGCACAGTTCACGCTGAGCAGCCAGAGCTCTCTGGGAGGTCCTGCTGCCTTCTCAGCAAAATCGGCTCATGAGTGCGCCTCTCCTGCTGGCATGGCTCCCCTACCGTCTCCCCCAGTCCTTGGAGGCGGCCCGCTCTTGGTTCCCTGTGACAGCTCCACTGAGCTCACTCATTCTCTTCTCGAAGGAGAGTCCATCTCCTGCTTTGTTGTGGGGGGTGAAAAGCGTCTTTGTCTGCCCCAGGTACTCAATTCGGTGCTGCGAGACTTCTCTCTGCAACAGATCAACGCTGTCTGTGACGAACTTTATGTTTACTGTTCCCGATGCGATGCCGAGCAACTCCACATCCTTAAGGTGCTGGGCATCCTGCCTTTCAACGCACCTTCCTGTGGCCTGATCACCCTAACTGATGCCCAACGGCTCTGCAACGCCCTGCTCCGCCCGGGTGCCACCCTCTCGGCCGACCCCAACAGCAAACTGCCAGGCCAAGGCCTGCTGAAGGAGAGCGGGGCCAGTTTCCAGGTGGAACACCAGTGTCTGGGCAAGTGCCAAGGCCTGTTTGTGCCCCAGTTCTACGTCCAGCCGGACGCTCCTTGCATTCAGTGCATGGAATGCCAGCTGCTGTTTTCCCCACAGAACTTTGTAATGCACTCGCACAAGTCCCCTGACAAGAGGACCTGCCACTGGGGCTTCGATTCGGCCAAGTGGCCTTGCTACCTACAGCTGGGCCGCAAGCATGAGGGCACGCCGGAGGAGTCCCAACTCAAACAGCTGCTGGATGAGATGAAGGAGAAGTTTCACTACCAGCTAAAGAGGCCTCTGGACAAAGTAAGTGTCTTTTCTTCCATGATTGCTGGTTCACTAAGGTCAAGTTTTGCTTCAGGTTCACAAGTGGATTTGCACGTGTTTGACCAGATGGTAATGTGTGATAGTCTGCAGAGGAGAGACTGTTTGCTATTGTCTGGGCAAGGCTGTAGTTGTTTTGATAAACTAGTGTTGACCCAGTTTTATGGGGTGGCACGGGGCAGGTGACGCTCAGTGGGGTCGTATGGCAGGAGGGAGGGAATTCCAGTTGGTCTGGCTGAACAGGAAGTACATTATCTACCTCCCAGGTCAGAAGAGGGTCATCTTTGGGGGGCAGATGGGGATAACATAACCTTAAATTTTGCATTCATATTTAAGGGGTTTTTAACTTAAATGTGCATTTCCTGTCTCCGGTTTTAATTTGATTAATTAAAAAAAAAAGTATTCTAAAAATAATTTCCAAAGCATTAGCAAAAACCTTAATACAGCTGCAAAACTACATTTCCCTCCCACATTAACCCTTCTCACAAAAATAATTAAAATATACATAAAATTAAAATATTAACAATGTGAAATTTAACATAAAAATAAAATTTGAAATGCAACATTAAAAATGTTATTTTTTTAACAAAGTTTTTAAATGTTTTATTTTCAGTTTGTTTTTTCAATTTTAGTTTCCATTATATCATTATTCGTTTTTTCAGATGTTTCTGTTTCAAGTTAGTTTATTTTTAGTATTTTAGTGCTTTCAAAGTAATGCACTAACTGGTGTCATGTGAAAATCTTTAACTGTTACATTTCTCAGCAGAGTCTAGAATGATTGCTGTCTAGTGACATTAATATATTTTTTTTTAATTAAATTTTTTCCCCAGTCATTTTAGCTTTAATTTTATTTCGGGCACAGGCATTTTTACCTTGAATGTGCAAGCCTTCTGGTGTGAGCTGCTTCCAGTTATTTTAGCTATAATGTGTGAGAGTTAATTATACTGACTCTGCAAACTGGAACTTATATTATTTTCATTTATTAATATTGTAATCTTAAACCAATTGGTTTGTAGGTCAGGTAATTTTACTGTTTATTGTACTTTGTTATTCTTTTTAATTATTTAGTCATTTCAGCTAATGTATCGGAAGTCTCGCACATTCACGGGAAATAGCTTACTTCCACGTCAAAAATAAGGTGGACAAAGTTCTTGTGGAAAAAGTTTTTGTGACATCTGTAAAAATGTACCTGTTAAATGGGGAAAATGGGAGTGATGTCGTTGCATTGGGAAATGCCCGCATTGCATGATTGCATAATTTAAAGCCGGAACACTAGAGATTCTTCCACTTTCATGATGCAACCGTTGAAACAAAACTCAGCAAAGTGTACTAGTGCACTAGAATCTATAGAAAAGTCAGCGGGGGGAAAAAAAAGGTCTGGATTGTTTCACTCCCATTGACCAGCCATGTCTCATGACCCCCTTGACCAAGGCCGCAAGCCAGAGCTTTTTTTGTTGTTAGTGCTCATGTTAGACAAAGATTGACCCCCTGGTTGCTGTCAGAGGTTTTTTCAAATGAAAGTAGCAGCGGTTAATGGTTTAACAGTGCGGTAATGTTCCAGTAGACACAATTATTTTTAGTTTAGCGCTGATGTGAGCAAATGATTGTTCTGTCTAAGAGAGGAAGAACAGCCCCGGTTTCTCCTGTGTGCTTATGCAAGTGTGCCGGAAATACCGTCTGGTGTCTCGTCGTCTAGCACCCAAACCGCATTCCTCCTTCCGCCTCCCCCACCACACACTTCATGTACAGAAACAGACCTTGAGTCTGTCAGTCATAGTCACATCTGCTACACAGACTGACCTCACCCTGACACACAAACAGCCAGTTACACTGTAACACAACTCACTTATCCTTAACGCACACTAATGAAATTGATTCACACACACACGCTAAACTCCCCCAGGGATCGTCTCTGCTCCGCTCGGCTGAGGGTGAGATATCAAACTCCCAGAAATGCGAGTGAGTCAGTGACACCTTCTCTTTTCATGGCGAGCCGTTAACTGCCGAGCTCCCGACACGTCACTGTCTGGCAGCGTCTTGCACCTGCCCTGACGCTTTGCCTGATCCTTCTGTGAATTATTTTTTCTTAAATTTTCTGTTTCTCGATTAGTTTTAGGCTATTTTAAGTCATAAGGATCTTTCAAGGGTTATTTTTAAATGATTTTAAACTGTTTGATGCTTTAGCTTCTATAAATGATGGTGTTGTTGATTTATATTGTTTTAAACAGGTTAGGTTTTAGGTTTTTCATCTAATATTTATATTTTATTTTATTCCAGCTTTATTCCCATTACTGAAAATATTTGTAATAGGTTTAGTTAACATTTACAACACTGATTAGGATTAAAACGGTGTCAAGAAAACAGGTGCTTACAGTTTTGTGTTAAACGGCTTTTGAAGGGACTGTAAACAGACATATGTGCGTGCGTCAAAGGTCATTACTCAGACGTTGAGCTTACATGAGTCGTGCCGGTAAAGAGAAACAACACATGCGCACTCATCTGCTTGTGTCCAAATCAAGAAATAACTGTTAATTGTGTGTGTGTGTGTGTGTGTGTGTACGGGAAGTAGGGCAGACAGGCTCATCAGTTTACTGGGTGAAATGTTCACTCTAAACATCTGTGATGCTGGAGTGCCAGAACAAGTGACTCAGAGTTTCCACAGGTGGCTGTGTAGATGTTGGTGACAATCAGACCCTCACCGCCAGACTTCTGCACACGGCACTTTAGCTAGTTCAGAACCAGCCCTCTTCCCCTTCATCAAGGACAGTGTTCCTCCCGTCTGTGTGGTTATGGAGACACTGGCAGTGTTTCAAACCCTTGTCTGCCTAGACAGCATATACTGGGTGTCTAAAGGTTGATAAATTGTGGCATTTCTTTGTTGTTCCAGTATTCCCGTAATACTTCTGTCTTTTATGAGTTTAATGAAGAACTCTTGTCTCGTCTTCTGTCTAAACATACAGTCATCTTCAAAGAATGATCGACTTTTACGTACGCCAACACGCAATGTTGGCGACACAAGTTTGAGTCATAGAGGCCATTTCCTATTTCATTTTGTTTTCCTTATCATGCCATTTGGGTCTGTGTTTGTTTGTTCGAAAGATTGTATGTCAGTGATAGACAGGCCGCTGTGATGGTTTGAGGTTTGATGTGTACCTTGTAGACGTGTCTGGCAGACAGATGGAGTCCTGTCGATCTCCCACTGAGGGCAAAACACCGGCTGCGGTGCAGACACCAGACAGCTGCCTCTCTCTCTCTCGTTGTCTTTCTCTTTCGTTCTCTTTTTTTGTCTTTCTGTCTTCCTTTTTGTAATTGTGAAATCAGTGACTTCATGCACCACAGGCAAGGATGCCAACTCTCCACCATCGTGCTCTCCTATTTCCACTTTCTGTTTTTCCTTCCTTTCTTTTAAAATCTACGAGAAAAGCTGTCATTTTCCTGTCTGAATATGTTTTATTCTCTCATCTTTCAGCCCGACCACATACCTCGTTTGTGACGTACCTTCCTTGTCAGACTTCTCTCTCTCTTTTTCCTCTGTCAGCCGCAGTCCTTCTTTTTGCTTTGCTGTTTCCATTTTGTCATGTCTATCATTTATGCAACAGTTATTTCTGGTCCTCCTAATTTGATTTGATATTTGTTTTTTTTTAAAGCCTTAGAATCTTTAACTATTTTAATAACTCAGGCTGTCAACTGTTGATCCTGCTTTGGCTAAGTTTTCAAATTTGGCAAATTTTTTAGGAAAATTTTAACCCTCATGTGAAACTCCTGCTCGCACAGATTCCTATTGAAATGACTAGATTTCACTCATGAAATTTTGCCAAAAAATGGTAAATGTGATTGCACCTTTAGGCTGATATTATGGAGGGCTTCACTGTGGATGATTCTGTCTAATATTTTCTGCCTGGCAATCTGCAGAACACGATATTGTACCTCGGGAACTTTATCTTCATGTGGCCTGTGTTTGGTGAGAGATTGAAGGGTAATGAAAGGTTAGAGGTGGGAGAGGCTCAGGATTTTGTCTGTTTGATCGAGGATGTTGAGCTCAGGGTTTGCTCCAGTGTAAATATCAGAGACTCCAGTGGATGCAACACGGCCCCTCAAAATAAGCAGCCGAATGACCTAATCAGTCTCTGTTTACATAAGGGGAGCGGAGGCCAGTGAGTGTGTGTTTATGGGAGTGAGGGAGAGAGTGATTGAGGAGGACTATTGATCTGGCTGAAGTGGATGAATTCAGTAGACGGTAACTATGTGTGTAGGAGAGAGACAGAGACCAGTTAAAGAAGAGTAAGACTGATTTGCAAAGTGTTCTAACCAGGTCTAGTGTTTCTGTCTTGAATACGTTCTGATTACAAAGTGATTTTGTCATTTTGCACAGCATTTTCATTTTTATTTTGATGTTTGAATAACATATGGCTATGTGAAGCAGGATTTTGGACCAATGAGATTTCACTGTAGGAGGTGCTTCTCTGCATGAGGCAGCAGAAATGTAATATTCCGGTCAGGACACAATGTCAGACTAGTTGTGTAAAGAGTAGTCTGTTCGCACGCCCACGTACACGAATGCCAAAACGCTAGTGCATACAAATGGGTACGCTAATGAATATGAAGAGACTTGCTGACAAATGCATATGGATGAACATAGAGAATGGACAGGTGTGCACATCCATTGGCCCCAAGCAGCTATATACCTGATGAGAGATTGATAAAGGAATGAATAATAGTGTGGGAAATGGAAAAAATAAAATAGGAGAAAGAGATCAGGTTCAGCTCAGGACATGCTGGCAGTGGCTGGCTTCAGCAACCTTTACCCTTTTACCTTTGCTCTACTCATGGTGAATTACCACAGTGCTTCGAAGCAGTCCATGTGCTCAGGCGCTCACACACTCAAAGCACCGTTCATTTATTTCCAACTGTTTGTCCTCATGCACAAACAAATCACTAACTAACCCTAAAGCCCCCCAAAAAAGCACACACACTGTGATTTGGCAATCTGTCCTATTTATATAAAGCCCAGAGTTCCTGTTGGCCGTTAAGACAACACACTCCTCCCTGTTGGCTTAACATTCGGATGCTGCGGGCAGATTGGGGGCCCTGCTCTTTGTGCTCAAGCTGGGAATATTGTTGTACCGGTCTTTCGCCAAGTCCCTGGAGATGAGCCAGTAGCCAGAACAGCCCCAGGACGGCCTGCAGACCGCGGCTAACCCAAATTTGTCAAGACATGCTTGACTATTCAGCCAGGTGGTTCAACTGCCATGGTGAGCATTAGTTAGAGAAATCTCATGCGTGCAAAAGACAAGAGCTATGCCTGCTGTTAATATGATCGTATTTTGTGTCATATCAGCACTTATGGCAGCATTACATGCATTTTTCATTGATAGGGCATAGGGATGAGCTCAGTGAAAAAAATAAATGAAGATGGTTGATAAAGCAAGAAAAATGTTGATTATACTTTATGCTTTTGGCAGACATTTTAATCCAAAATTACTTTAATTAAATTCAAGGTATACTTTTTATCATGCATTGGTATTGCTAGCACCATTCTCTATTGTGTGAGCTACAGATATGCATTTGCTACTACAAAGTAGAGAAAAAAAATAGTTTAAAATAACTGAAACCTGACTATTTTACCTGACTATTTACTTAATTTGTGTGTAGGTAGGATGCGTTTTTGTTTAGCAGAGTATTGCTCCATTCCTCAAATTCTCTTTTATTGACCCCGTGTGTGAGGATCTGTGTGTTATTTATGTGGTACCTAGAGTTCCTTCCTGTGTTCCATGCAGAACTTAAAGACTGATCATTCATTAGCCCCTTTCACACAGCAATCCTGGTAAATTACCGTAAAGTTACCAGAATTACTTTACAGGTACTAAAGACACAAATGTGCTGTTCACACAAGCAACAGCGTCCTGGCTTTTTTACCAGTAGGAGACCATTCACACGTAACTGCTCCAAAATATTGGTCAATTCTGTGATGTCAGACATTATAAGTGGTCTTTAAACGCCGTTGTCTTCATCCGTCCACATGAGGAGAAGCGCTTTAATTTCACTGTTCAATTTGACCATTTTTTTATGTCTGGGTGAAAGGCATAAGGGGATGAACAAACGGAACAAGTTTTTGCTCTTAAAAACACTAGACGCGCATAATACTGCAGAGCCACAGCGCTGATGAATGGAAAAGAAGGCTGGGTCTCGAACACGACACGTTGAAAAAGCTGAGAGACGTGGCACAACGAAGAAAGATGATAATTTTGCGCATATTTAAATGGAAAAACTATTAAAAAGCTGACTGTAAACACTAAACAGTGACGGGTAATCACGTCATCTCCTTGATTGGCCCAAAGCAGACTTCCTGCGTCAGCACGTTCTGACTTCGTACGTGCAAATACCGGTAATCTTCGTTCCGCGTTCACGTAGAGCACTTTACCGGTAATGTTACAACTTCCCTTTTGAGTTCTGAAAAGATCCTGTTCACACATCTCTACTGGTAAATTACCGGTAAAAACTGTATGTGTGAAAGGGGCTAATGTCCCCTTGAAAAGGGAAGTTGCCTTCATAAACATCTTCTTAACATCTTCATAAATATTTCAACATGTCTTGACATCTGCATGTTCTTAAGACTTTTGATTTAAATAATTTGTTCCATTTTATTCTTCCTGACCACCAGACACATTTATAGATATAATGTGTAATATTATATTTTCTCCTTGTCTTTTCTGCTTCCTGTCTGACTGCCATATCTACTAGGCCTATAGCTTTATCTGATGATATTCTTCTACCCCCTCTTTGAAAAACCAGTGCAGTGTTAGACTTCATGTAACAGGGACATAATAGGAGTCCGTCGTCCTAACTGGGACACAAGCGAAGTCAGTGTCCCTCTGCTCCAGATAAAACCATCTGACTGTGCTGGCTAGTGATTCATCTTAATGTCCTCTTGTAAAACACTGAGAGTGTTGTGATTATGTGCTCACGCTGTGGTCGGACCCTCTTTTGATGGAATGCAATGCGGAGGCCACAGTTATCTTGCTTCATCAGGAAATCTGCCAAAAATGGGTCATGAAGATGCTTCCTGCAGTTATCCTGTGCTTGTGAGGCACTTTTTTTTACTGTGAAACTGCTGTTTTCGACCCCCGGTTCACCACAATCTCATTAGACTGCATATTTTCCTCCCATTACTGCAGCGCTCTTGTTTCCTAACGCCAAGCTCATCCCAAAGGAAGATGTGTCATTCTGCAGACAGCTCCAAAGACACACTCACAACACCACTGGGTTGTGATTAATGCACTGGCACGCTACATAATCTCTCTCTTTTGAATCTCCTCCCACTTGAGACTGTAGGCCCTGTTTGCCAAACCATCAGAAAATGCGATTGAGGGGCAGGATGCCGTAGGAGAGCATTCCCCTCCCCTCTCGTCTCTTCCCTCCTCTCCCTGCGGAGGCTCTAAACGTAGACTCGCTCTTCTCTCCTGGCTGTATGAGGACAGTCTGTTCCAAGCTTGCATCAAGCTGAGGGATTCCTCAACCAGAACAACAGCACCAGCCTTGCACGTTCATGTCTCACTGGAGAGCAGCACACATTTGACTCGCTGTTACAGGCAAAACAAAGGACAGTCTTTGCTTTGATTGACTGTCCATCTGTCCAGTAATTATTGATCTCTAATACAAGACATCCTCTCTATTGATCTCTCCCAGAAAGCAGTCCCACATGTCTGACATACATCAGTCCCCATTTATGTCTCGTCTCAGCATGTATCAGCTCTTTAATGTGATGGCAGACTTGAGAATTGAATAGTCATGTTTTTTTTTTATTCTACTGTAATGAAGCATCAGTTTGAAGAGAATGTTTAGTGAAAGGAGGATTTAAAAAATAAGTAGCCTAATAAGGTTAATAATTGTCTTAATGTGCCTACATGGATTCTTACGCTACAATTTGTGTATTATTTTAGCTGTAAAGCGCTTTCAATACATTATTACAATTGTTTTAGGTGTTACATTGTCATGGCAAAGAAGTTGGGTTTAACTACACAGAAAAGGTTAGTAAGCGATTTTATCACACTACAATCATGTTTACATATCTTGTGGCTATACTTTTGAAACTGAGTATTTTAATGTTTAGAGATTAGCCCATTTACTTCCACTGTAAGTGCCTCAAAGTAAGCCATATCTTTGGACAAGAAAAAGTTAAATTTTCTTTTTTTGTGATGGTATCCATTTTGTGTCAAGTGCTGTCAGTTGAGCTTCACTTGAACCTGGAATATTCCTTTAATGGCAGAGACATTTCAAGGCAACTCTATCATCCCCTTAAAGGGATAGTTCACCCAAAAAATAAAATTCTATAATTAATTACTCGCCCTCATGTTGTTCAAAGCCTGTAAGACTTTCGTTCATCTTCGGAACACAAATAAAGATCTTTTTGATGAAATCTGAGAGCAAAAATCAATTGTATTCAGCAGGAAAGCATTAAATTATATGAAAGTGGCAAATTTTCTATTCCAAAAAATGCTGTTCTTTTGAAAAAAATATTAAGCAGCGTAACTGTTTTCAACATTGATAATAATAAGAAATGTTTCTTGAGCAGCAAATCCGCATATTAGAATAATTTCTGAAGGATCATGTGATCCTTGCGGTTTTACTGTATTTTTGATCATACAAAGCAGCCTTGGTGAGCATAAGAGAAATCTTTCAAAAACACAAAAATCCTGTCGACTCATTTGAGTGGTAGTGTAGTTTTGTGGCTTTTAACCCACGCATGTGCCTTGAGGTTAACCTATATAGGTAAAGTATGATGGAAATATTTTGCATTGCAAAGAGTGTTTGGGGGTGTCAGCTGTGCCATTTTGTCAGTAAGGCCATATGTTTGTTTATTTTGTCTAAAAATGACGCCTGACACCCTGCGTGTGATGTTGTCCTGTTCTCCTCTCCTTTATTTTCTGATATGTATTGAGTATGATTGATAGTGTGTGAGGGTTTATGTACTCTGGTAACGGTGTGGATGTGTGCTGACAGCTTCCTCTTGTTGGGGATGTGAAGGACACTGCTCTTCTCTCTCTCTTTTTTTCAACTCCTTTTCTCTATGCAAAGCCAGTCACTGTGGCCCCTAACAGGCTATGCCATGCAAAATGCATGAGCCGCCTTGTGTAGAGTGAAATTGTGTGTGCGTGTGCGCTGTCTGCAGCTTAAATTCTGCGTATGAGACTCAGCTCTCTGTGGGTGGGCAGTTGCTCGCTCTCTCCCTCGCTCTGTCTGTCTCTCTCTTTCACTGTCGGTCTGTCTTTCTCTCTCTCTCTATCTCTCTCTCTCTGGGGCTGTTGAAGATGGAAGAAGTGAAATGCACTGCCAGTTTTATGTGTCAAGCTGCCATGTTGGTGAATCTCCTGTGCCATGCACACGGTTTAATGACATGCACCTATGGAGACCGGCTCCCTCTCTGCCTCACACACATCTAACATAACGTTTGTGTAGACTGGATGCTTTAATTATATATCATATATGAGACATCTTTTATATTTTTCCATAACCAACTGGTTGAGGAGTGTCTGACAGAAAAATATCAACAAATAATTAGGCTTAATAACTAGAATTAGCCTTTGATTTATGCATTTTTCTTGCCTGTGCTGATATGTTGGGATATATATTATTATTATTATTATTTTTTTTTAAATAACCAGTAGGATTTATTCTTACATCATAGCCATGAACCAAGATTTGCCACTTACTAGGCTATTGCTTGTCAGAGTTGTGTGATATTAGGGTAGGGACATTCTCATTTTAGAGAGCATTTGATTGGACAAAAATGTTAGAATGCAGAACGAGTCATCAATACGTTTTCGAGAAGAGAAATGCTTGTATATAATTTTGTCAGTTTAGAACTACACTAGCATATAGATTAGCCTCAAGGATAACATACATACAAGCTCTTACATACAATAAGATTTGTTTGTTTTTGAAAGAAGTCTCTTATAGTCACAAAGGCTGATCAAAAATAGTAAAAACAGTACTATTGTGAAATATTAAATTTTAAAATAGAATTGTAATTTCTAAATACAATTTTATATTTGAATATATTTTAAAATGTAATTTATTCCTGTGGTGTTTCAACTGTCATTACTCTAGTCTTCAGTGTCTAATATGTTTTAATATCCTGATTTGCTGCTCAAGAAAGGTTTCTTATCATTCATTGAGTTTTTCACGCTCACTTTGAAAAAAAATTTGATTTTTTTTTCTGAGACCCCCTTTTTCCCAAGAAAATATTTGAGGGCCCCCCTTCACATTTAATGATATTATCGCTCTTGTAAGCTTGCAGCAAGGATTACAAAATATGTTGTTTTCAAAAAAACGGTAGCTAGGTTTACTATCTATAACCAGATATGTTTATGCACAAATAATAGCCTATAATATTAAAAATACAATAACAAAAACATCAGTAGGCCCTTAAAAACGTAAGCCTAGGGGTAGCCTATAAATTGGCCCTATTTTAAATGCACTAACAAAAATATTCACACTGGTGTGTAGGTAAAAAAAGAAAGAATATAAGAAACTAAAATTAAAACAAACAAATTCTCAAGAAGTTGGGTTTCAAAATTAATTTGGCCAGTAGTATAAATCATGATCATAAATCATTCAGCCATAGCTCCTTCATAATATGGCGCTGAGGTTCACAGCTGCCACGCGAACATCCAGATGTTTGTTTTGTCCTGTCCTTATTTGTTTTTGCCCTTTTGACCAAAGCTCTCACGGACTGTGTGTGTGTCATGCATCCTACAGAAAGCAGCGTGGGCCGTTTCCAACGTCAGAGTGTGATGACTCTGGTTGAGCCCTGACAGCAGCTTCTGAAATGAGCTGTAGGGTGCCACAGCCCAAAGAACACTCTTCAGAGACGCATCTCCATCGAGACTGCCAATGTCTTTGTGCGTGTGTGAGTAAGTGTGGGTGCGTGTTAGCCTAGCGTAGCCGCGCCATGGGAGGCTTATGTGGTTACTGCTTTTCACCGGCGCACACTTGAGAGTACTCGGTTCTAACACGCGTGCATACAGATCTCCCATTCATAGGCCTATTTAAAGCTGCCTGTGTGTAGGAAAGGGAACAGGCAGAGCTCTGTTTGAATCAGTGAAATCTGAGAGCAGGAGAGGGGAGAGACCATTCCTCTGTGTGTTTGCGGCTCTCAGCCCTCCATGCCGATCCGTGATCACCGGCACAGTATGTTAGTTTTGTGTATGCTATGCGAGTGGATAACTCGATCACCCGTGTGTGTGTGTGGCTCTTATCAGGTCGTATGTTGTAGATTAAACAGTGGATGTGTGTAGACGGCTGACGGGAAGGGCAGACAGACAGGCAGACTGTGCACTATTGATGACCACGTCTAGACGGAATGTTCGTCTCCCTCCCTCTTCCCTTAAAAAATTTGCCCTAGGCTGCCAGCCAAATCCTCTCAGGAATGAGCACGTCTGAGCCTGTGTGTTTGATCCCTGTGAGTGTGTGTTTTGATATTTAGAGGCTCGTTATTTGCTCTGGTTTTTGTGCAAGTGTTTTAGTTTGATTATGAATGTTTGGGTTGTTTTAGTGTGTTTTTGTACGACGTGGATTTTAGTACTCCAGTGTGTGAGTATAGGCGTCATAGGTAATATCAGGAATGCAGGTTTACTTTTATGGACTACATGTGCAAAAGCATTTCCAGGTCAGCTTTCACTACTGAATTCACTCCTAAAAGATTTAGGTGACCACCGAATTTACATTAAATCCTCATGTTGCCAAAATGTTGCTGTATTTATTCTGGAGTGATTCTGTCTGTTCTAAATACACATGGGGCCTTAATCAAGAATTTGTGGAAATTATATTCTTGCGCAAGTTGTTACATTTTGATTTAAGTAGGGCAGTTCACATTTGGATGAATGAATGAACAGGGAAATCGTCACTGTTTTAGATCCCTCTTTAGTTCCGTCTCTCTTCCTCCGTTTTATCTCCTTATAGCCAGCATCAAGTTGGCCTACATTTGTCCACTGTCCAGCCCACATGGAAAAGATGCTTCATCAGAATAGTACAGTGCACAACGAGTCCCACAATGCAATGCACGAGACTTTTCCAGTGTGACGAATGAAATGGAAGTAATATCCGCAGTGATTTTCATGACTCATTATTTGATGTGACATTTTTACACGCACTTGGATTACAAATGCTAAACAAACATTTACTTCTGAGATGACAGCTGGACTCCACTTGCTGACTTAAAGGGATAGCTCGCCCCAAAATAAAAATTCTGTCATTTACCTACCCTCATGTCAGATTTTGTTGCTGATTGAAATTTATCACCTAAATCCAGGTGTGGCAAGCAGTTTTTAAGATTTCAGGATTTCCCCATTCAAATACATAGGACTCATAGGATGCCCCAAATAGCTGCCCGGAGGTGTTGCAAAATTGTACGCTTAGTGGACAGACTTTTCTTGAAAGGGACTTTGATAGTATACAACAAACAACATGCTAGTCTTCCATTCTGAACACAGCCGTTGTTTCCAGATTGTAAATGATTTGCGTACTTTTCTTAAGTCAACTCGACCTATATTTGGTCACCGTGCACCCGGCTCACACATGTCCTCACTCCTTTTTTTCCCCTGTAGTGCAAATGATGTGTGAATAGGAGACCTATGGAGTGGGTACAGTGAGGGGCCCCAGCAGCCCTCTGTGTGTTTGTGACTGAAAACTGCACATTTGCGCTGCTTTTTTCGCTTTATACATACCCTCTGCCAGAGTTGCAACAGATGGACACACAATAACCCTCGTGTGCCGCCTTTCACACGGATTGTGCTAAACTGTGTGTGTGTGAGGTGCTTATAAATGAAAAAGCCACTCATGCTCAGTGTCACTCACAGATTCACAAATTAAGTGCTTATACACACGTGCACACATAAAAACAGGACCGA
Source organism: Phoxinus phoxinus (assembly GCF_949152265.1). Classification (NCBI taxonomy): domain Eukaryota; kingdom Metazoa; phylum Chordata; class Actinopteri; order Cypriniformes; family Leuciscidae; genus Phoxinus; species Phoxinus phoxinus. The sequence goes on along the minus strand of NC_136880.1, from coordinate 32,444,332 downwards.
TATGCATAAAATGGCATTCCTAGGGTACACACGCGCTCTCTGAAAGGTCATTGCGTATTATGACTGTGTGAGGTTGGCCTAGATAAGATTCATCATCGGCCCGTGCGGCTTGTAATACTACGCTGTAATTCCCCACTTACAGCGTAGCTGATAAAACGTGCGGGAACTGCAAAGACATTGCGTGTGTTTTTTACTTTTTCTCGTCAACCTCTACCGATATGTTGTTTTTCATTGCTGTTTTCGTCAGGGGATCTCCGTAGTTGGTAATAGTGATGTGGTGTTGTGCGTGTAACAGTCTTCATTGTCAGAGCCAAAGTAGAATTTGTGTTTGTGTGTCAGTGACCTCATTATGCCCATTTCGAGGGAAAACACTTGAATTTTGATGAGGGTTTAAAGTGTTCTGTTAGATCTAGCAGGTTGTTTTGGTGCTCAGGTTAGCGAGCTGACGTGGGTGTACGGGAGATCCGGGGCCAAAAGGAAATAGTCCTAGTACTGAAGAACGAAGGGTGTGTGCGTACGAACATGCGTTCTCTGATGGGTTAGGAGCAGTGGTGGTACGTTTCAAATGAGCGAGCTACAGGAATGCTAACTCCCACCGTTGTGAGCTGTCTTCCTCTCTCTCACACACTTTTGCAGAGTTTTGCATATCACATATGCTTGTGACAAACAGGCTTTGCATCCTTTGGGTGTTTGTGTGTTGTTGTTCTCATTGCGTGTGGGATTTGTGTTAGTTACATTTATCAACGATGCACAAGTAAATAGTGTTACAGAATATGATTGCGTGTGTGTGAGACTTTAACACACTAATTAAAAAGAGATTAGAGATGGCTGAGGTGTTGCGTCCCTGGAAGAGAGCGCGGAGAGAAACTCATAACAACCTGATCCGCAGGATTTGGGATCTTGAGTGACTTAAACGGGAAATAACCGTTTGAGAAAAACTGTCATTTACAAACTGTGTACATTACAATGGCCTTCTCAGCAGACGCTTTCTTACCACATTTTTTATTTCACGTCATTTATATATAGTGGATTTATGTCATGTATCTCATGTTTTTGCGTCTTGAGAGCATGAGACACCTGTTCCAGTGTAATTTTCTTATGTCCTTGAGGGGAACAGAGCAATAACTCTCTCAGTAAACAGCGCCCACAGCTTTCGCACAACTATCACAATCACTGCTCGCACCATGTGCTGCAGGCCAGCAAGATAAATCCTCGTTTTTGTGTTTGTTTTGCTGTAAGGTCTTGCGTCAAGGCTGCACTGCATCTAGCATGTGATCCAGCAGATTGGAAGCTCTAATATAAAGCAGTGTGTGTGGTGTCTCTATGGCGGTTCAAAATAGCATACTACTTCTGGTTCTGCAGTGTAAAGTATATATACTCTGCACAATATGCTAATTTTCAGTATGCGCAGAATCCCCACATGACTTCATATAAAATGTACTGTCGTACTGTATCCCCAATGCCATGCACTTGATTTGACCTTCTATTTTCAGTATGACGAATGAATTGAAAGTAATATCCTATTATCTTTTTTTATGACTTATTATTTGACTGTCAAGATATTTTTGCACAATTGTGGATTACAAATGCAAAATGTCTATTTATTTAGGTTTTTATCTCCGCTTGATGAATATTAATTACGGTATATATATATATATATATATATATATATATATATATATATCATATATACATATACATATACATTTATATTATATATTAATTAACCAAGTAAAAACTAAAAACCTAGACCCTGCAGTATTTTCATATTCACATATTGAAAGGACACGGAACTTCTATGAACTCTTTGTCTTACATCAGTACTATCCGTTTAAATATTTTTCATGTTGTTGCAATAAAAAAGGGGAAAGGACAGTATGTACTATTTTCATATAGTATATACTGTGCAGTATGCTAGTACTCTATTCCAAACATAGCGTATTGAACCAGGTTTAAACATTAGAATTGCATACTTGGCTCTTGAGAGATGAGAACCGAGACAGAGTGGGGACTGTGTGATTGCATGTGTCACGGGTGAGGAGGGAGTGTTGGCTGGGCCTTGAAGTGTGGAGAGATGGGCCGGTAGACATAGTGTGTGTGCGCTTGTCAAGGTTAGACAGGCTCACCACTGCAGTGTGCTCATTGTTTCTGCCCCCCTCGGCAGCTGCCCACCCCTCCCTCATGCTGCAGTCCTCTTCCCTCAAGAAAAACAGCCCTATCTCCTACACGCACATTTTTTTGCGTTTAGCGCTGATGTGTGGGGTTGCCATGTCACCCCACCGCCATACAGCTGCTTTATGTTGTGCGACGACATCACCATTCATTATTCAGCCTACAGGAAACAGGAGATCCCATAGTTCCCATAGTCTACAGGAAGTTGTAATTTACTCCAGATAAAACATGTTTCTTCCTCCTCTGGCATCCACCCAACCACTACTGTTAGTGTCTCTGTGATGGAGGGACGAGGATGTGCCTTACACTTTCTGGTTTGCTCTGCTAAATAGAGGATGTTACGGATTATAAACATTAGAAACGCACATATGAATCTTCTGAAGAGAACTGTTGTTATGTCAGATGAGCGTAAGGTCTCTTCCCTTCTGTGTCAGCTATATTAGTCTCTGTCTGTGTCTGATAACCATCAGCACTGAGCTTGCCCCTGATTCATGCTGTGTGACTCGCACACACATATGCACAAGCCCTACAGCGTGTTTGTTGAATACGTTTAGCAGAGGAGGTGACGGACAGATTGAGTGTGGTGATTTGTGCACGAGCTCTCTGATATCAGATGTATTACGTGTCTGAACGCTTGCAGCTAATTGTAAACACTCTTGTGAATAAGGTTGTGCTCATGAAGCATGTGTTTGTGTTTTCTCGCAGAAGGTGGTGGATGACGACAGTCACGGGAGGAAGTCCAGTCCTGCACTCTGCCCACCTAACAGCAAGCCGTCTGATAACGTCCTGGAGAAAAAGGTACAGTCTATGTTACTGCATCGCTTTACACCAAAGTTCCTTTAATGCAAGGCTACTTGCAGGCATCTTGGCAACGCTCCTGGGCAACTTTTTTCCATCTTCTTTTTATTTTCTCATGTCTTCTTGAATAGAGACGGTCTCAAATCTCTAACTCTGCTTAGTATGAAAGAACAGTTAAATCACGTATTATCTGACAAAAAATATTTAATAAATTTAGCTTCTTTAGCTAAAAATAAACTGTATTTGTATACAACTAAACAGCCTCCATATATCTCCAAATTAATTCTTCTTCAAGTGGTCCGTATCCTCCATGGCTCTGTTTACACGCAGGCACAGAACGGCCTCCCCATTCATCCACACACACCCTCTTCATCACAGAGTCACAGCCTCTCACTATCTTGCTAACTCATACTCATTACAGGCCTCAAAATCGACCTCACCCTTCCTACCCACCCCTAGACAACTCCCTGATTCACACCCCTTCCTCTCGTTCTGTCTTTGACTCACTCAGTCATTCATTTCATTCAGAAATATCTAACTGCACACACACACCAGAGACCCAACAGTCATCCATCCTCTTCTCATTCCGGTTGTTCTAATCACAAGTGGGCAGGGTCCAAACAGAATCCAAACTGTTTCATGCTAACCATTTTTAGAGGAGGGCCTTGTTTATTATTAACATGCACTAACTTTTGAAAGTTCAGGGTTGGCAAGTTATTTTTAAAGAAGTCTCTAATGCTTACCAAGGCTGCATTTAAGTAAAAACTGTAATATTGTGAAATATTATTACAATTTAAAAGAACTGCTTTCTATTTCAATTAAATGTAATTTATTCCTGTGATGGCAAAGCTGAATTTTCAGCACCATTACTCCAGTCTCCAGTGCCACATGGTCCTTTAGAAATCATTATAATATGCTGATTTGCTGCTTAATACACAACAAAACCTTTTTTTAAGAATGTTTGATTAATTAAAAGTTTTTTGGTAACAAGGTAAATGTATTTACTGTCACTCTTAATCAATTGAATGCATCCTTGCTGAATAAAAGTATTAATTTCTTTCATTAAAAAAGTTCAAAACAGATAATGGTAAAAACAAGTGTACATGAAGTCCAAAAGATTTTCCACCTTTGTGCTAGTAGTGTTAAAATATCCTTTCAAAAATTCCTTAACATGAGACACTTCTGAGACACATTTTCAAAACAAGGTGTAAACCGAGCCTCACTTTTCCCCGGTGCAGTTTACCAAGCATTTACATCAAGTCAGAAAGCCACCGGGCTGTTTCCCTAAATGCTGTCTTTCTCTTATCCTCTTCATTAATGCTCTGTCTGTCAACCTCTGCTCTGTGCCCACTGATGGATGAGCTCCTCTCATGCATGCATGATATTACAGCAAGATGTTTGTACTGCTCTCTTTGTTTACTCTGCTTCAGGCATCCTCACTGCCCTCACCAAGTTTCCCTATGTGTGTTTGTACATTTTTGTGTAATTATTGCTGTTCGGCTGCTCCTGCGCAAATGCTCTTAATAATCTGTGTGTAATGAGACCTTAAAGAACTTCTGTATTATTCATGCACAAATGTGTAGACATGTATTTTAATGCAGCTCAAACAGTCTATTTCATATTCAAACGGCCTTAAAGTGCTTCATAAATATTGATATGCGCTTGTTTTTGTGTGTACAGGGCAACTCGCAGTCTTCACTGGTTTTCAGTCGACTCTTTCCCGATATCAAAGAGGAACCAGGACACTGCCCCATCGTCCACCCGAGGTATGGCCTTTTTTACCCAGCATTCCCTTTTGACCTGGGCCTTGTTTCAGGATTTCAATAGGAAGAAGCAAGTGCATATGATAAAATGGGCACCATTCCATAGATGTCAAATACACTGAATCTAGGGATGAGAATATCATAGAAACCTGGGTTCTTTTGATTTTTGCAAAAACCTGTACGAAACACCCCTAGCAACCACTCACGGCACCCTAGCAACCTCATAACAAACCACTGACAACCACCAACAGTGCCCTAGCATTGTGATGGCATTTTCACCACCCATTTTTTTTAGACAATGTAAAATTTTATTTTAAATGTATATTTGCAAACCTCATTGAAGAATAACACATTTGACCTGAAGGCTTGGAGTCAGTCAACAAGAAAAAAAGTAATTGTATTGCCACACTTCAGCTAGACCCTATTTTTTTTAAATGCTAATTTATTTCCAGTCTGATCCGATTATTGCGATTTAGCTCTGTAGTGCATCATTACCTGCTCAGCTGTACGTGTGAATGGCTTCCTGAGAGCAACAATTCTCCTGTTATTGCTGGAGCTTTCCGTTTCAGTGTTGTATGTGCACTAATCTGAGGGTTTATGTTTGCAGTTACTACCTTTACACGTACGATAAGATGGTGGCCCCTAACGTGTCCCTGCAGAAGGAGGCAGAGGTGAGCCATGAGGTTCTGGGGGCCCTGCTTAAACAGCACTACAGCAGGAGAGCACTCACCCACGACAGCCAGCCCACCACAGGTCAGTACACGCACACTATTTAGTTATCCTAGTGAATTAATCTACATGCATGCACAAAACGTACAAGTATGATGAGGTGAGATGTTTATGGACCTGTATGTGGTTGACTGACTCTAAAGGTGAGGAGCTGCTGAAAGTGTCTTGCTAATGATTAGTACAGCTCACATTTTGTTTCCAGTGAAGAGAGAGAATGAAAAGAGGACGCTGTCCCTGCGAGTGTCAGATCGCTCTAGAGTAGAGTACTGGGGGAGGGGTCTCCAGTCTCCACCGCAGCACACCATATTTCCTCACATCTCTCTCTCTCTACCTTCCTCTGTGCCTCACTTTTCCTTTTCTACACTTTTTGATCCTCTTCAACCCCTTCTGGCCCACCACTCACCTCTCTGTGCTTACTGCTTTCTCTCTCTTTTTTTGTGTCCCCTTCTTCTGTGTCTGTTCTCCATCCTGGCTCCCCTTTTCTCCCTATTCTCAGTCTGTCTATCTTTCTTCCCCCATCTCTCATCCTCAATTGTTTCTCTTTCTTCCATGTACCCGTTCTCTGTTCAGGCTCCCTGTCTCTTTTCATCTGTCTATCTCTCTTCCTCCATCTCTCATTCTCAACCTGTCTCCCGACTCTCTCTTTTTTTTTGCATCTATCCAGGCTCCCCCTTTCTCTTTTCCATCATCTGTCTGTCTTTATTCCCCCTGTCCCTCTTCCTCAATCTGTCTGTCTTTTTTCAATGCACCTTTTCTCCATCCCGGCTCCTTTTTTTCCTCAATCTGTCTCGCTTTTTTCCATGTATCCGTTCTCTATACGTGTGCCCTCTGTATCTCTTCCTCAATCTGTCTCTCTTCTCTCCATGTACTCGTTCTCATCCTTGCTCCCCCGTGTCTCTTCCGTCTCTCGTTCTTCATCTCTGACTCATTCTTCTGAGTGTGACAGACAGGTCTTAGTCACAGTAGAGGCTAGCAGCAGAGCGAGGCTGTTATTCGTCTCTGCAGTGCCAGACCTGCAGCCTGCCTGTCCTACATTTAAATGAGCCGTATCTCTCACACACACACACTCTTTCTCTCTCAGTCCCTCTGGACTCCCGTATTGCTCATCTAAACATACATGCTAGGCAGCTGCAGTTTTCCTGGTTCAGGTGATTTGTATGTCGCGCCTGTGTAGCACCTTAGCAGCACTAAAAAAAAATGAAATCAAGAAAATCTCCACTTTCCACTTGCCTCCCATTTCTGTGTGATACGTCCAGCCCTTCCTCTCTATGCTGACCTTCAAAAAGAGACACCCACAGAGAATTAGTCACACAGACTTTCAGCACACGACAGATAAGGTGTGTGTGTGTGTAATTTACGTGTGTGTGGTTAACTCTTTCTTCCCTTTCCCTCAGATCTTCCCGCATCTCCTTCCTCTGTCGCAGAGGAGGCCAAATCCCACCACGCGGGCGAAGCGCACGAGCGCCGCCAACCTCCTCCACCAGTCGCCATGGAGACTAGCTCGGGCGGCAAGCAGCACGCCCCCATTCCCACGGCGGGAAAAGACCGCGGAACAGAGGACGACAAGGACAGGATCATGCTGGAGATTGTGCAGATGTACCGGCGGCAGCAAGAGAAGCTCAATTCCACCCTTCAGAAACAGCTGCAGCTGGAGATGGTGAGACGCATCCCTACCTAAATCATCCCTACCTGAGACACAGAGGCACTGTGTCTGCTGTCTACATAGGCAGCAATCTTCTAAGGATGCGTTATAACTCATAAGTAACTTATTGGCTTCGTACACTTGACTAATGCTCACAGTTGATTACAATAGAGACTGATGTTAACATGTGCTAACAGTACAGTACTCTAATAATGTGTTTAATTAAATATAAATTAAAGGTGACCATTTTAAAACGACAACATGGTGTTTCTACAATTAAGTAATTGGCCTTTATGTGGTCACTCGACTAAAGCCTAAAAAAATTAAATATTACCTGGGAACATTTATTTTCTATAAAGTTGACTCTTTTTTTTCTGTTAACTATTAAAGAAAATAAGATAGAACATTATTCAAACCTATTTCTTATTGTTAAAAACTGGAGCTAACAATAGAATAAAATCACTGAAAAATGCTTAAGAGTGAATAATGAAAGTAGTAATGTCAAATTGAGTAAATGTGTTTTTAAAATTAATTGTATTAAACCATTTAATTTAGATTAGATGAATTATATTCTACCTTAATGCAAGCACCCTGCCCTTAGGTTTCATAAACACAAATAATATATGGCAAATACATAATCAATAAAATTGTCCATTTTTAATTTTGATGCCATTTTTATCTATATATGTATACACACACACACTGATGCATAAAAATGTGCATATACAATGCATATTCATAATTATTTCCTGCTGCCATTTTCGATGAAAATCATTAAGCTTGTTGTATTGCATCTGGGATTGCTTCATCTGAAAAATGATTCATGCGATTCTGCCCTAGATTTTGGCCTAAACAGGGATCTTAAAACGCAGCGTGATTTTGCTTCCTTCTGTATGGAGCAGCCACCGTGTCAGGTGCGCGCCTATGATGTCTAAAAATGCTCCTCTAAATAGGCAGCTCACTAGAGGTTTGATCAGAGCCAGGGAGATGGACTAGTTGTGTATCTGAGAAGCTCTTTTGTGGTCCTGTGAAAAGAGAGAGACCTTGTTATATAGTGAGTGTAAAGGTGAAGGCCAGAGCAGAATGGAGTATGTTCCAGTTGAGCTTTATCACCTTCGACTCGTCCACTACAAACCCTGACCTTTGCCACACATTGTTTGATGCATGTCTTGATGTGCGTGTGTGTGTGTAGGAGCTGGAGGCAGTGCG
>NC_136880.1:32214852-32435819 GCF_949152265.1 Phoxinus phoxinus | reverse complement strand
TAATGTTCGTTTAATTTAAAAAGACTTTCGTGTCTCTTTTTTTTCCTAGTCCGCGACCAGTCGTCAAGCATATTTTTTTTTTGGATGTACATGTTTGTTATAATTTATAGTCGTGCTGAGAGGCTAATGATGGGACAGAGGAGGGTGTTTCTTTTCAGTACTTTTACCTCCTGTGTCGTTGGACAGTGCTCGAGTGCTTTTCCTGTCCAAGCCTTTGGATACAGGAAACAAAACTGACACTCAGTAAAATACTACCCGTCACACGGAGCCCCAGGATGCCAAACAGCAAGACGCCAATGCCCTGCAGCAGCAAGAAACCACGTGGATGTTTACTTTTTATTTTCATTGTGTATCATTATTCTTGTTAATATCACAAAAATATCAGTAAAATATTATTATATAGAATTTCAAGTCATTGTTTTATCCAAGTGGTTCAGAAACAGAGGCGCCCCTTACTTAGGCCCCCCTGGTTCAAGATCATAATCCTCCCCCTTCCTTTCCTTCTCCCCTCCATTTTCTTTCCCTCTCTCTTGAACTGCCTGCCGTTTGTCTTTTCGGTCTGGTGTTGATTATATGTTTCCTGTCTGCACTGCTGACCCTTTCCAGGCTGGTATATGACAAACAACTCAGTTCATTCCTGTGTGATGCAGTAAGCAAAGACTCGCATGCGCCCCCTGCTGGAGAACACTATGAAACTTGGCCCCCACTTAAAGGGATGGTTGACCCAAAAAATTAAATTTTATCATCATTTACTCACCCTTATGTTGTTTCAAACCTGTATGAGTTTATTTCTTCTGTTGATCACAAAATAAGTTATTTTGAAGAATGGTGGTAACCAGACAGTTGACTTCCCAAAGTATATTTTTCCTACTATGGAAGTTAATGGGTGCCGTCTACTGTTTGGTTACCACCATTCTTCAAAATATCTTCTTTTGTGTTCAACATAAGAAAGAAACTCAAACACATTTGGAACAACTTAAGTAATGACACAATTTTTTATTTTTGGTTGAACTATCCCTTTAACTACAAGGAATATCTGCAGTTGTTAAAATGAGGTTTCAGGGTTTTGTCCAGTTCACCTCACTTATGTTCAGCATTGAAAGAGTTCCTGTAGTGTCAAAGAACGTATTGGTTTAGTTGATTGGAGATTTCAAGACTAAGTAAATCAACATACTATCTTCAAACAAAGCACACAGTTGACCTTAAAGGGGTGATGAACTGAGAAATAAAATTGAGCTTGAGCTATAAGTATATCCTGTAGGTTGAAAACTTCCTTGCTAGTCCAATAAAAGCTTTTATTGACACCAGGCACAGCGAACGAAAGGTTTTTCAAAGTGGGGATCTATGACGTCAAAGGGTATCAAACACCGCCTCCGCAGAAGAAGATCAACGCCTACTTCTGTGCCTGTTTAGCTCCGCCCACCGATTCACGCATTACAGGCAATAGCTAAATATCATACGAGCTGATAATTGCTCAACCGGATCGAGCTACCAAGCAATAAACATACCGTTTACGAAATATTGTGCAGTGTCTGGTTGTGGAGGAAGACAGTTGCTGCATAAGCTTCCTTCGGATTCCCATAATTAGGAATGCGTGGTTAAACTTTATTTTTAATGAAGTTCCAGCTGACGTGAGTAAAACATTGCGTGTTTGTTCGCTTCATTTCACCACGGATTGTTTTGTAAACAAGACACCGATCGAGACTGGATTTGCAGACCGATTAAGATTACAAAACGATGCTGTGCCTTCTATATCGGATCCGGCAGGAATGGTGCAACACACTTATGTGAGTAAAGAGGTTTTTATTATTAGGGCCCAAGCCTTGAAAAGGCGAAGGCCCTATTGTTTTCCTTCGGATTATTATTATTATTATTATTATTATTATTATTATTATTATTATTATTATTATTATTTTTCTTACGACTATTCGGGCACTTTTGGGTCTCTTAACGTGCTCAAAAACTCTTGAAACTTTGCACACGGGTCAGAACCTGCGGCCATTAGAGCCGGACTGAAGCTGGTACCCGGGCGTGGCAGGGGGGCTCGACAGCGCCCCCTGGAACGGGGTCCGAAAACTTGGTCCATAAATCAAACACGCTTGCATGAAATAATATGAAACTCGGTACACTTATAGATCTCATCGGTTCATATATCCTTCGTGCTCTGACTTTTTACCCCAGCCCAACAGGAAGTCGGCTATTTGGCGTAGTTTAAAAAACACATGCAATGGAATTTAAAATACTCCTCCTAGAAAATTCAACCAATCACCACGAAACTCGGTGTGCATGAAGTCAAGACATGGAGGATGAAAAATTGCCAGGGGATTTTTGATATCTCGAACGGTTTGGCCGTGGTGAGGAAACGAATTTATGGCGAATATTGGAAACAGGAAGTGTGTTATAACATCCTCATACATTAATTGATCTGGATGAAACTTCAGCAGTGTGTTCGCTGTAAGAGGCCGATCACATGGATGTGACTATTGTGAGTCAAAGTTATAGCGCCACCAACTGGCAGCAGGAAGTGTGTCACTTTCAAAATGCTTTAAAATCACCCTCTTATTTTTACCCGATTTGCTTCAAACTTTATGTGTATAATGTAAACACACGGCAGATGTAGACCTGTGAAAGGATTATTGATATCTTAAATACTGTTGCCATGGCAATGCAGCAAACTTTAATATTCTTTTTTAAAGTTTTTGAGACTCTTAGCATGCTTGAAATTGCATGAAACTCGACAGACACTTTACATTTATTGCCTAGTACACTTGTGCAAAGTTTCAGAAACGGGCGTGGTAAGGGGCTCAGTAGCGCCACCTTTAGTCAAAAATGGGGTATTAGTTTTACCTACAGTAACAAAAATCGGTATTTATATTTATCTCCCCGAGCCGGACAACTTTCTAATTTACAGTCATTAGCTCCGACCAACAGGAAGTCAGATATTTTGGTTTGAATGTGATTTGATGGGAATTTTGCCAGTCTCTCTCAGTGTCTGTGTGTGTGAGAGAGGAGGGGGGGCTTTATTTTAACCCTTTCTCTGCTGTGTGGGACTTCTCGGGCACTTTTGGGGCCCTTAACGTGCTCGAAAACTCTTGAAACTTTGCACACAGGTCAGAACCTGCGGCCATCAGGGCCGGGCTGAAGCTGGTACCCGGGCGTGGCAGCGGGGCTCAACAGCGCCCCCTTTAACGGGGTCCGAAAACGTGGTCCATATATCAAACTGAATATTGCATGAATTAGTATGAAACTCGGTACACATATAGATCTCATCGGGCCGAACAACTTTCGTGCTCTAAGTTTTACGCCAGCCCAACAGGAAGTCGGCTATTATGGGTTGTATGAAAACGCACGCCCCTGGAATTTTATATACTCCTCCAAGAAATTTAATTTGATCTTCACCAAACTCGGTCAGCATGAAGTCAAGACATTGAGGACGCTAAATTGCGGACGGATTTTTGATATCTCGAATGGTTCAGCCCCCCCCCCCCTTTTCTGTGTGTGTTTGGAGGGGAGCAGAAAGACTCACACTGATACAAGCTCTAAAGCAGACTTCTTCTCGACAGTCAAAGCGGGGTTGCGTTATTGCCCGTCGTGCACAGGAACCCGAAAGGCAACGGGGTGGCGGCTTTATATATATATATATATATATATATATATATATATATATATAAATATAGCTGCAAGCAGCGATGGAGGGCCCAAGCCGGTGGCAGCGCCAGCCCGGTGCCTTTAGTGTAACTAAAGGCACCAGGGTGGCGGTGCCACCGGCTTGGGCCCGTAATCGCTGCTTGCAGCTATATTTATATATATATATATATATATATATATATATATATATATATATATATATATATTTATTATTATATTACTACCTTTTGGGCACTTTTGGGGGCCTTAACGTGCTCAAAAACTCTTGAAACTTTGCACAAATGTCAGAACCCGCGGCCATTAGAGCTGGACTGAAGCTGGTACTCGGGCGTGGCAGGAGGGCTCGACAGCGCCCCCTGGAACGCGGTCCGAAAACTTGGTCCATAAATCAAACACGCTTGCGTGGAATAATATGAAACTCGGTACACTTATAGATCTCATCGGTTCATATATCCTTCGTGCTCTGACTTTTTACCCCAGCCCAACAGGAAGTCGGCTATTTGGCGTAGTTTAAAAAACACATGCAATGGAATTTAAAATACTCCTCCTAGACGATTCAACCAATCACCACGAAACTCGGTGTGCATGAAGTCAAGACATGGAGGATGATAAATTGCGAGGGGATTTTTGATATCTCGAACGGTTTGGCCGTGGCGAGGAAACGAATTTATGGCGAATATTGGAAACAGGAAGTGTGTTATAACATCCTCATACATTAACTGATCTTGATGAAACTTCAGCAGTGTGTTCGTTGTAAGAGGCCGATCGCATGGATGTGACTATTGTGAGTCAAAGTTATAGCGCCACCAACTGGCAGCAGGAAGTGTGTCACTTTCAAAATGCTTTGAATTCACCCTCTTATTTTTACCCGATTTGCTTCAAACTTTATGTGTATAATGTAAACACACGGCAGATGTAGACCTGTGAAAGAATTATTGATATCTTAAATACTGTTGCCATGGCAACGCTTTAAACTTTTATATTCTTTTTGGGTGCATTAGAGGCTCTTAACATGCTTCAAATTGCATGAAACTCAACATGCATATCAGATTTATTAGGTACTAGGCATGTGTGAAGTTTCAGAAACGGGCGTGGTAAGGGGCTCAGTAGCGCCACCTTTAGTCAAAAATGGGGTATTAGTTTTACCTACAGTAACAAAAATCGGTATTTATATTTATCTCCCCGAGCCGGACAACTTTCTAATTTACAGTCATTAGCTCCGACCAACAGGAAGTCAGATATTTTGGTTTGAATGTGATTTGATGGGAATTTTGCCAGTCTCTCTCAGTGTCTGTGTGTGTGAGAGAGGAGGGGGGCTTTATTTTAACCCTTTCTCTGCTGTGTGGGACTTCTCGGGCACTTTTGGGGCCCTTAACGTGCTCGAAAACTCTTGAAACTTTGCACACAGGTCAGAACCTGCGGCCATCAGGGCTGGGCTGAAGCTGGTACCCGGGCGTGGCAGGGGAGCTCAACAGCGCCCCCTTGAACGTGGTCCGAAAAACTTGGTCCATATATCAAACACGTTTGCATGTAATAATATGAAACTCGGTACACATATAGATTTAATCGGGCCGAACAACTTTCGTGCTCTAAGTTTTACGCCAGTCCAACAGGAAGTCGGCTATCATGGGCTGTATGAAAATGCATGCCCCTGGAATTTGATATACTCCTCCAAGAAAAATTATCCTATCGCCACCAAACTCGGTCAGCATGAAGTCAAGACATTGAGGACGCTAAATTGCGGACGGATTTTTTATATCTCGAACGGTTTGGCCGTGGCGAGGAAACGAAGTTATGGCGAGAAAAGAAAAACACAATGTGTTATAACGTCTTCATACATTTATTGATCTTGATGAAACTTCAGCAGTGTGTTTGTTGTAAGAGGGCGATCACATGGATGTGACTATTGTGAGTCAAAGTTATAGCGCCACCAACTGGCAGCAGGAAGTGTGTTACTTTCAAGATACTTTTGACTAAAGTGGGTGGGTTATTTTTACCTACAGTCACAAAACTCGGTCTCTATATTGTGCTTATCGATCCGGACAACTTTCTCATTTACAGTCATAAGCTCCGACCAACAGGAAGTCAGATATTTTGGTTTGAATGTGGTTTTGTCTCTCTCTGACAGAGTTCCCCCTGCCATTCTCTGTGTGTGTGTGTGTGTGTGTGTGTGTGTGTGTGTGTGTGTGTGTGTGTGTGTGTGTGTGTGTGTGTGTGTGTGTGTGTGTGTGTGTGTGTGGGGAGGGAGGGAGGGCACACACACAGACAGCCCCCCCCCCTTTTCTGTGTGTCAGGGTTCCTACGGGGTTTGGAAAAGTATGGAAAAGTATGGAATTTGATTTGAGTAATTTCCAGGTCTGGAAAAGTATGGAAAAAAGAAAGCAGAGTATGGAAAAATATTAGCATTTCCAGACTATTGCCCCTGTTTAGTTTTCTATTATAGAAAATCTAATGAATTTAAAATAATAATTAAAAAAATGCTGTGCATTCACGAGTTCACTTCACACACATATATGAAATCAGATATAGTAATTTATCCCCCCTTTGACTGGGATAGAAAACCAGCCAAGAGTGAGGTGATGGAGGGATGCTGTGAAACTGTCATGATGGGACACGGGTGATACCGGCTTAAATACACTTTTTGGGGTGAAAACACTGACATGCCTAAGACTTTTGCACAGTAGTGTATATGATAAACTTTTTTGTGCCCTCGAGAAACTATTCACATGTGCACGTGAATTGTTTTGCATGCTTGCACATTACAATTTATAGTTTTATATATAACCTATGTCTACTGACACTCCAGCAGAATATATCAATAACTGGCTTAAAATCATTTTTGCGGGGTGAAAATACTAATTTTGCTTTGGAGGTCTCCTACAAAAAACGCTTTCATTTTGTCATAATATACATTGCACATCACCACATTTTTCATGATTCTCACACAGGTTCGATGATTCAGGGCCCTATCTTGCACCCAGCGCAATTGACATGTATCATTCCTATTTTGCACCCGCGCACAGCGAACTTTTCCCTCCACAGACGCACGTCTGTAAATTAGGGAATGAACTTGTGCTCACGGGGGCGGTTCAGCGCAAAGAGGAGGCGTGTTCCGGCGCAAACGTTCCCTGGTGCTATTTTCCAGTTTTAGAAAGCAATTGCGCCACTGACCAGGAAAAAAACAGTCTAAAGACAGCGGCGCGTTGCGCGTTAGTGATATGGTATTTTAAGGGCGCATGCTTGGCCATAATGTAGCGTGTTAACGCGCATCCACTTTGATTCTCTAATATAAACAGACGCAGCAGTTTTCATTTGTGCAAATCATACATTATTACAAGGAAACATATTAACACACGAGGGAAATCATTGTTGTGTCCGTGAAGATGTGAAAAAGATCTATCTAGATAAAAAAGAAAAATCTAGATTAGGCTACACATTTACCCAAATTATCCGAAGCTAATTTGTGTGGGTTTCTCCCATCATCCTCAATGTCACTTCTCTGTGTTTTACGGCCCTGACGAGAACGTCGGACTCCTCGGCTGTGAACTGCTCCTGGCGTGCGCTGGCAAATCCGCCGTTATAATAGCAATCCGCCGTGGAACAAGCGCGCCGGCTCTTAAAGGGAATGTGAGAGGACGCTCTGATTGGTTTATTTCACGTTACGCCCAAACCACACCTATGAATAATGAAGCGACTTCAGACCAAACCCTTTTAGATTTGCGCCAGGCGCAAGAGTCGTTTCAGATCGTTAAAATAGGGCCCTCAGTCTCTTTAAATCCCTCCTTGTCACGAGCCTACTCTGCTGTGATCGGTCTACCACTTAAAGTGCTTATCGGAAGCCCACACCACTACTAAACCTACCCTAACCTACCCATGCGTATCCTATGCACGTAAAAACTAATTCTCGCGTATAAATTGCACGGTAAAAACACAGTAGGTGCTAGGGACGCATTTAGTGTGACCGGGTTGGTTCCCCAGTGACGTGTAGCCGTCACGGAAGTGGGATTCAAATTCCTGATGACTCGTTTTAATTGGTTCAAAGTCGATTCTTTCTTTTTAGAAACAATAACTTCATTTATTGCGTGCTCTTTCATTTTCATACCTTTGCAGAGAGCTGCATTACTCATTGCATGAAAGGGAATATTTGAAAAACCGTAATAGGGGCACTTTTAATATGGTCTGAAAATCTATAGAGAAGATTTGAAATTTGAGTCTGGAAAAGTATGGAATTTTTAAATGGAAAATGTGTAGGAACCCTGGTGTGTGTTTGGAGGGGAGCAGAAAGACTCACACTGATGCAAGCTCTAAAGCAGACTTCTTCTCGACAGTCAAAGCGGGGTTACGTTATTGCCCGTCGTGCACAGGAACCCGAAAGGCAACGGGGGTGGCGGCTTTTTATATATATATATATATATATATATATAAATATAAATAAATATAGCTGCAAGCAGCGATGGAGGGCCCAAGCCGGTGGCAGCGCCAGCCCGGTGCCTTTAGTGTAACTAAAGGCACCAGGGTGGCGGTGCCACCGGCTTGGGCCCGTAATCGCTGCTTGCAGCTATATTTATTATTTAAATCTGATAGTATTGCATTGTTACTGATAGTTTGATATCTAATGATTAGGCTATGTGTACTTGTCCAACCAGTCACAGAAGGGTCCAACTATGAAGGATGTAGCAGTAGCTTGTCAAAAAGACACTGAATTTAACATCACGTGGCACACAGCTGGCTTTTGGAACCCAATCATAGCAATGGCGTTTACTTAAAAAAAAAAAACAACAACGAGCGTTTCAGGAGCTAGGCTCAAAACCAGGGTAGAAAATTACCTATTACTTATTAATTTTGATGTTTTTGAATGCATAAACCAAGCGAACGTCATAAATGGACCTCAGACAACTGGTAAAAAAAAAAAAAAAACGCCAGTTCATGACCCCTTTAAATTTGTACATTTCTTAGTGAATTTCCTCAAGCATTCATTAGTAGGCTAGAGTAATTGGAGATGTAAAGCATTGAAGTACATCACAATCTCTCATAAACCAGAACTGATTTCTTTATGCTGATAAATTACCTACAGTTTTTGAATGCTGGATTCTAGGTTAAATGATTTGGCTGTTATGTATTGGGTGTTTTTGGGATTGGGTGCCTGAACTTTCTTTCTTTCTTTCTTTTCATATTCCCCCTCTTCATTCCTCTGTGTCATTATTCTGGATGACTAAACAAACAGGTCTGACAGAGACAAAGAAAACAGACAGGAGGCCAAGGGAGGGACATTAAGGAATGAATGCTGTCAGGTTAGCTCCCAGTCACTGAGGTTGAGGAGGTGCACTTTCTCTCCATAGAAGGGGGCAGTTGCCTTTGATGCCCACCATACATCAACTGTTAGATGGACACCGAAAGTGAAGTGTTTTTGCCAGTTGTGCAGTTTGTTCATTCTTTCTTCAGTTTCAAGTGAGTTTGTAAACAATATTAGACCGAAATAATAAAGGCTTTTTTTTTCCATAATGTACATATCTTGTATAGAAAATGCGGTCCCACTTTATATTAAGTGGCTTTAAGTACTATGTACTTACATTGAAATTAATAATTTAATACAATGGACTTATTGTGTACATGCATGTTTTTACATTGTACTTATATTTTTTAAATACCTGCATGTAATTACAGCTGTAATTAATTTATGTAATTACATTTGTAACTACACTGTTGACCCTTCCTTACACCTTAACCCACCCTTAAACTTAACCATACCAGCACACCTGTCCCTAACCTTACCCGTATCACACCGCAATAGCAGCAAAAGTGTTTTACAATAAAACATGAACACAATAAGTACATTGTACTTATTTTTCGATGTAAGTTCATAGTGCTTAAAGCCACTTAATATAAAGTAGGACCGAAAATGCCACTGTGCACAATTCATCAGTTCCAAAATCAGCGTTTTTCGAAACCTGAAAATGTGTACAGTGCAAAACCTCTTAGACGTAAAAAGAGGAAAACACCCTGATTTATGTGAATATATCCAGCAATGAAGAATTTAAAAACAAGACTATATTGTAAATGAGTGCGTTGCCATTTTTGAACTTTTCTTGAAATTATTTAATGTATTAACTAATAAAGATTTATATACACTTTGTACATACGGTAGTCATTAATATATTAACTAAATTCTTATAAATAATCTTTCAAGGTTTCTGAACACATTTGCAAAAGCTGGGTGTAGCCCAAGTGCTGTTTAATTTATTTTTTTTGGCCTGAAGAGTGGTTGTTGATCAAGTGTGTATGGTGGTGAGGGGGTGGGATGCATGATGCTCAGAAGAACCCCTACACTCCGGGGATTGGGAACCGCTGCCCGGTACTTTAGTGTCTCCCTACAGCGGGTCATTTCGTCCCTTTCATTGGAGCCCACTGAGTCTGACAACCTGTTGTTTATTTTGGGTGGTGTTTGCTTTTCAGCTTTTCCTCTTCCCCATAATTTGAAATTCCTACAAAGAAGGGAGTGAAGTAATGCATGTATTGTTAGATACTATATTGTCATGCTAAAACAAAAGATTCATAATTGCTAAAATGAAGAGTGATTTTTTTTTTGTTTGTTTTGTATTCTCTCACATATACAAGCTTTCAAACAAATGTTCCTCCATATTGTCTGAAAAAGCAGTCTTTATGTAAATAGACACAAAATGTGCTCAAGAGCCTAATTTAAATGCCAGAGACCAGAGACTTTTGATATGAGAGACTGTGTGTGAGTGGCAAATGAGACATGCTTACTGAAAGGAGCGATTTATTTTATTTTATTATATATATATATATAGCTCTGATTTCATTTAGTTATTTTGAGAGATTGTAGCATTTGTTTTGTCACTGTAATACATTACACACAGCTTGTCGACTACAATTTCTGTACAACCAGTATTAGGTTTCTTTTTATTTTCACCACAGGTACCTCTGTAGCAGCCAGTTTCAATGCTGTTTTTGATAGTTTTTGGGTATTAAAGTGTATTTCTGAAGCTTTTTAGAGTATACCTTTTCATTTGTAACGTGTAAATTGCATTTTGTACACAGGGGGGCGCTGTATATCTTCTATATAGAATGCCATGTTAAACTTGAATTATGGGCATAAGAATACAGAACTCTTTAGACACTAGAAACAACAAACCTGTTTTTGGCTTTTGCAGTATTAAGAAAATGAATACAGATAACGTTGTACATATTTGAGAGGTGGGAAATATGTTGAATATCTGATGTGTATAGGCCTGGTATAATATAATTAGCAAAATTGTACCGTAAAGCAATCTAATACTAGAGTTTTCCAGCAAACTTACCATGTGTTTTGCATTCTAAAGGAAAATATCCCATTTTACAGGGGATAATGAATAGTGTGGCTCCCTTAAGCTGATTAATGACAAAAGAAAATTACAATTATATAAACTGAACATTTTTTTATATTGGTAAAAATACACGTAGTATACAAATAACTACCTGCCAGCACAGCATGTGTCCCTATTATATCGATCACACCTTTTCTAATGTGTAACTGAGACATTAATACAAAAAAAAAATAATCGGATGTGATGCTTTTTTTGGAGAAAACACTCAACACGGTAATATAAATGATATTGTTCATGACTTTTGTAAACTGCAAAGATATTTAAGTTGTAATTCTGAGATATGAAATGCAGTGTTTGTGTGTATCATTGCATATGTTGCCAATCCTACAGTGTGATGAGAGGTTTTTTTGCTCTTGCATGAAAATGAGACGTTGCTCTCCTACCTCATGTTGTGATATAAGATGTTTTCTAAAGCAGATGACACATCTCAAACTGTTTATCATGATTGATATTTACGAGTTGAATACATGTATATGCTTTTAGCTAATACCTCAGTTGTATCTAGTATGTTATTGTTTATTTCCCCTCTTTCAGACATTGTAAATATATATTGTAAAGACAATGAACTTGGATACAATTCAAGTAAAGTTCTGTAGTGTCAAACCGGTTGTGTTATTGTACTTTTTGTATTTTTAGCACATATGCTTTGGCCGATTTAGCACTCAAGCTATGAAAATATAAAATGGGAAAGTACTTAAAAAGTGTTAGCATTAAAGCTAAAATTGACATTTAATTCACTTAACCCTCATCCTTCCCTCAGGAAATTTGTTAAAAATGTAGTGTTCATCGGAGGGGTCCGAGACACACACTCTCTCTCACACTCTTAAATGATTTTATAATGTCATTGAGTAAAAAATGACTTTAGGACCCAGGGGTAACAGCTTGCTCAAAATAGTGCTATAAGGCCATCTTGTGGCTAGACGCTAGAGTCATGAAATATCATGTTACATCGGCAGAGACACCAAATGTAAGATATTTTGAGCTAAATTAAAAGGTTTAGGTATGAAATTTAGTTATTTTGAATTTAAATTGAAAGAATGTGAGGAATGTGCTTAAATTACTATTTTTATTACCGGTATTATTTATTGATTAGCCTAAATCTAGTAATTTAAAGGTAAATAAATAAAAAAATAACCAACAAATCTACAAATCAAATTGCATAGAATAGACAAATAATTAAATAAAATAAGCTTTCTGGGCAAAAAAAACCCCACGAGGGAAGGGTGATAAAGTAGGCTAATATATAGAATAGTTCTATTCTTTAAATACGATAATTCTGTCCTCTTTTTACTCTTATGGCGCTCCAAACCTGTATGATTTACTCCTTTGGATTTTTTTTTCACTATTCAATGAACATGTTGTACACAATGCCTTTCTGATTGAGAGTTTTTTAAGCAAGTAAGCTTTTTACTTCTGGCATTTAGGCTTCAAAATTCATAAAAGTTGTGTTCATCTGTGAAAATTATATTGTTAGACAAAACGTGTCAGTATCATACACTGTTGATGATCAGAGCTTGTTTTTATTGCGATAATCCAAAAGGCTATGGGGACATCCTACAAAGTCGTCATACCTGCAGCACTTTACAGTGGAGTGGATCCCCGCTGGTCCTTAAAAAGTCTATAGCCTAGGTCTATGCCAACCCTATCTCACGGCGAATTCGTACTAATTTGCACGAATTAACCAAGTGGCTAAATCGTACGAAATCATACGAGCTGGCTATTTTATATAATGTTTCACAGCTTGCTGTGGCAGGCCAGTAACCAGACTTGATCAGTTGCGGGATGCTGGTTGTTCTGCTCACAAGACATTTTGGACATGTGAAGTGTGGCAAGCTGACATTGTAGCGACCTATTGACATAATAACAATGTATTTGTAATATAAAAAAACAAACAATCATTAAAATATTTGTTTTTGTTTGTTTGTTTTACAATGGACTCACCATCGATTCCTATGAGAATGGCCCTTTTACCTTCTGACACCTCAATGGAATTAGTGGCACATTGGCAAATTTGTTCAGGTGCCTCAAGAGGCAAAAGGCAAGCTAGAAAAAAAAAATTAAGTTACCATAAATAACATTGTTTCATTATTATTATGACTACATGGAAATTCATATGATATATTCTAAGGTTTTATAATTCTGAAAAAAAGTTGTTGGGGATAGCGGCTGAAAGAATCCTTTCACATCCGTCTCTCGGTTGTGAAGTTTCCTTTCATGGGCCAATATATCACAGTCTGCACAGTACAGTTGTTTAGGAATGCAGTCCTTACAGCGGATAATAGACCGCTTCAGTCTGCAGTGCTGGCACTGCTTGATCTCTGTATATTCGGCTGTTAATAAAGACTCCACAATTTCTGGCCTCAAAGCTGCCCACTTCTTTTTACTCTGAGCCATGCGAATAGACCAAGTGTTTGAGGAAGTCGGATTTACATACTGAATGTCTTCACTATCAGCTAGCAGATCCTCTACCTCTTGATGAAGAGTTTCTGTAAAAGAAAAAACTCAACACAATTATAGTGTACATGGCAGTTGGTAAGATTGAAAATTACAAAGCAGTAATGACACAGTAATACACACCTATATCTTCAAAAGCTGGCAAAACAGTGTGAGCAGACAGTGATGGACTTTCACCTGATAACAATGAGACATAAATCATTAATAATAACTCTGCATGATTTGTGAAAATTGTTGGTGTTATTACTCAATTCAATTCAATTCAAATTTATTTGTATAGCGCTTTTCACAATACTCACCATGATCAATGTCTCCTTGCCCAGACTCCAAAGATGAGGTACTAATTGAATTGTTTATCTTTGTAGCTATAAATAGAGATTTATTAGAGATTACAGTAATAGAAATATACAGTACAGGCAAATGATGGTGCAACACATTATCAGAAGAGAAAACTGTATGAGCTGCTAGAATACATTGTGCAAATTATAGCAGACATACCATTTAATTTTTTTGCCTTTGTAGATTTTGACCTTCTCCGTTTAGGCACAAGATGCCCATACTCATCCCTCTCCACAAAAGAGACCGGCTTGAGAAGAGTGCCATGGGCTCGTTTGGTCTTCTTTTTCAGCTGAGAAAAAAATAAATAATAGAAAATTGGAAATAAACAGGTTGAAATAAATAGCTAAAAGTGATGGAAAGCAAGGCCTTTGAAATCTATTAACAGATATACATTAATTAAAGCAACTTAATGTAAAAAAGAAGAAAGAAGAAAACTGAAATGTAATTAACATTACCAGTGGAGGATTGAACGTTTGTAGAATTTGTTCAGCCTCCCTGGTAGCTGCTTCAAGTTCAGCATTGTCAGCTTTGATTTCAAGATCCCTTGAAATAATTGCTGCTTCCTGACATAATTGGTCAAAACCTGATGAATTTTGACAATATGCCATATTGTAGAAAAGAAGATAAAGAATGCAAAGAGAAATAGGTAAAGAAAAATTTAAAGACAGACAGAGTAGGATAGAGTGAGTGTGTGTATGAGAGAGAGTGAGAGAGAGAGAGAGAGAGAGAGAGAGAGAGAGAGAGTGTGTGTGTGTGTGTGTGTGTGTGTGTGTGTGTGTGTGTGTGTGCGTGTGTGTGTGTGTGTGTGTGTGTTTGTGTGTGTGTGTGTGTAAGAGAGTGACAGAGTAGGAGAGCTTTTGAAAGTGATGGCTCTTAAAAGAGCCGTTGGATTAAAGGTTGTGGAGCGTGTAGTAGATGGAGGAGTATGAGATGTATGTGAAGTAACTGCAAGACAAAAAAAATAGTGAATTACAACTTTTGGATATTTTATTGTGATTCTTTATGTATTAAACATGTGTATAACTATTTACAAAAATACAAAATCCCACGATCCGCCCACAATCATAAGACTAAATAAAAATAAATAAAATAAATAATATGACAAGAAAATAAAATAAAACTGTGGATCTCAAAGTCTCAAGATTTCTGGATTGTACATCAAATGTATTAAAAGCATGTTAAGTGTTGTAACTGTGTTTTTACTATGTATGACAGGGCTAAACTACAGTTAACGTTACAGTACTGTGGTAAAAGCATGGTAAGGTTTGCTGTCACTGTAACGTTACTACAAAATACCACAGTAGTAGGCTAACTGCGGTAAAACATGGTAAGATGTGTGTACTATAAACATAAAATGCCACAGTAGAAGTACAGTGATAGTTACTACTTCCATTAATTCCAAAAATATGAATAATAAAATGATCGAAGATCTGTCACGTTATGAATCATAATCACGTTATGATTATCTCCCGCCAGTATAACGTGTTGGGTTAAAATTATTTTGAACAAAAAGAATGTAATATAGATGACCAATACAATTCAGAGAACATTTAGAAGCCGATGTGGATTAATAAAGAACATATAATGAACTTTATATCGAACACCAAGACACCGTCTAATATATAGCCTACTACTCACCGAGATGTGGCGTGTAACTGCTGATAAATATCGCGATGTTGTGCGAACGAGAATTGGGTCACGCTTCCTGAATGCAATGAGCAAAATCGTAAGATATAGTACGATTTAATCCATTCGTATGATTTAATACGAATTCGCTCTTACATAGGGGTGATGTCGCTGTTACATGGGGTGATGAACAAATCGTACGATTTCGTACGATTTAGCCACTTGGTTAATTCGTGCAAATTAGTACGAATTCGCCGTGAGATAGGGTTGTCTATGCCTACCATTGGAACCATTGGATTTGAATAATATTAAAATCGTATTTATCATTTAAAAATTATAAATCATGATGAGACGGAAAAACAGGAATCGCTATGATGATTAAACTTCAAAATGCGATGATTTAAGTGAGATTAAGGAATACTGGCAGAGAATGGATTTGTGTTCATTCAGCCCACTTAATAATGTGACAGGTTATTGCTGACAGACAGGATACTACATTCGGTAAGACAAACGCATTTGAAAACACTCGAAACACTGCTTCATGAAGTTTCGAAACAGTCATTTACGAATGTTGTTTTGAATGGTTGGGGACGCGTATCAAACTGTTAAATAGTCACGTGATTTCAGTAAACGATTCTGTTTCGAAATTCCAATTGTTCGCCGCTGGGGGGCGAGGATCTCTGTGAACCCATGAATCATGAACAAGTGTCTATAGCTTTTACCTGATCTCTGATCAGTTTTATAAACTTGTAGACGTTTTAATGAGCATCCATAGAACAAACAAAACAAGCCCTGAAGTTTGATACAAGAACACATACACACACACTTAATATTTAATGGTATTAGATAATTAGTTAGGTTAATTGCATTTGATAGATTATACTTTCAATAAAATATTTGCAATGGGATTGTAAAGTTGTTTTATGCAGGTTTGGCCTGAGTTTTTGTTACATTTACACACATCAGGATGACTAGGAGCATGCAAAATTTGCTCTCATCAGAAAAGAGGACTTTGGTCCACTGTGCTTTATTAAATCCAGAGTCAACGCAGCCGTCTACCAATTTTCAGAGCACTTCATGCTTCCTTCATTTTCCAGCAGGATTTGCACCTGCCCACACTGCCAAAAGAACCAAAACCTGGTTCAATGACCATGGTATTACTGTGTAATTACTGTGTGATTTCATGTAATATTCAAACTTTCTGGGATTTTGATTTCGTGGGTTTCATAAGCTGTAAGCCATAATCATCAAAATTACAACAAATAAAGGCTTGAAATATCTCACTTCTCATGTAATGAGTGAGTCTATATAATATATTAGTTTCACCTGTTAAGTTGAATTCTTGAAATAAATCAACTTTTTGATGATAATCTAATTTTATGAGCAGCACCTGTAAACATTATGTATTAATAAATAACCCCTTTTAATAGTTGGGTATCTCCCCCTTTGTTATTTAAATAAACATTTTTTTAAGTAAACAAATTAAATAATTCAGTATGCCACAAGAGAGGAAATGCACAACAGTTAAAATTTGAACAGTCGCTGTAGGCTATTTAACCCAACTGTCGGGTTATTACTAGAAGTTACCCAACGATAAAAAAACTATATTTTTGGAAAATAACCCAACCTATTGACCCAATATGTGTAACCCAACGGTTGGGTTAAACAAATATGTTAAACGTTTTTTTTTACTGTGAAGAACCTGTCTGTGCACAGGTAAAATATTTGAAAGTGATGTTAAAGAATGGTTTTATTTTATGAATATTGCAACTTCCCCTGTGGACTGTCAGTTGCAACATTTGACTGTCTATTCAAGTATAAATTGTACATATTATCATATGTAGCTGTTGCAGCAGTGTGGGTGGTAGCTGACAGATGTGGGAATGTTATAGGCTATTGTATTAAAATGTTGGCTTTCCAATACAAACAGTTTCTGAGAAACTTAAGGAATTGCAAAAAGTGTTGCAACCGTCCTCTCCCCTCATTTCCTTTTTGGATGAAATCCCTTTGTCGTCTTATGTAAATATTCCTAAACGGCAATAGTATCAGGAAGTCAAATAAACCGGTCAGATTTCTATAGTTTCACAATCGTCTCGATTATCTTGTAGTGCGTGGCTGCTTTAAATTTACCTCAGTAGTCTTATAAAGGGTGCCGGTATATATTCACTTTTATTCTACTAAAGAGAATCAGTTGTTTTAACAAACCACATGTTTAATTTTCTTTTTGTAATGCAAACAAAAAAGCAAATACGCATACTAGTCCACAATAACCGGTCAAACATTTGATGTTTTAACTTCAATGCGGTCAGTTTGTTGTCCATAATTCCACTCGTCAGCTCCATATGTAAAACAAAGTAGCCTACCAGGAACAAAAACCATCTGTAATGGTGTCGCTTTTCTGGGAATCCGGTGCAAAAGAGCGGCCACACAGTGCCAAAGCGACAGAAAAACTGTTGAGGAAACTCAACCAGACGACGTTTAACTGCAGGTGCGCATGCATCTCTATCATTAGCAGCGGTGCGATGATCATCAGAACGAGAAACGAGGCCCATGTGCTGAGAAACGTCTGCATAACCCGCCTTAAACAAAACAAACAGCATTGTGGAGTGGAATGCGGAAAAACCTGCAACCTCCATTTCTCAAACGGAGAGTACGAGTAAAGAATTACGAAGGTGACTGTCAGTAGCAACGCAACAAGAATCTGAGAACTCTGAGGGCTACTGAACAGCTTGCATTGCTTCTCGTCATCTCCAAACAGTAGAGCAACGTCAGGCACCCAGAAAACATACAAAGCTGCTAGAATCCAAAGGAGACACACTCCCGCAATGTAAGTCAGCTTTTGTGTCCAGGATGTGCGTCTTGAGCTTGATGATAGTGTCCAGAAGTTATCTAGTCCTACAAGGAGGAACACTGGCCAGTGGAGCATGGCATAGATAAAACAAGCAATCTGAGTCAGTAGGCATATGTAGTACCTGGTGAAGTGCCAGCCTGAGATGCTGACATCTTCCAGATAGAAAATAGCTGTGAGGACAAAAGTCAAGAGACTGTCAATCAGTGCCAAGGAAATGCAGAAGAATCCTGAGAAAGTCCGGATCATGTAGTGTCGCTGTACCACGACCACCAGCCAGTTCAGGAAACTCTTGAGCCATAGAACCAGCAGAAGAGAAGGGATTGATGTGTCCATGGTAAGGCATAGTCCACGGCAGAAATCACAACAGTCACTAGTCTTTCTTGTAACTGGCGGAGCAGTTCCTCACTGAAACAGTTTACATCCTGTGTCAGTAGACACACCCTACTTATGCAAAGCCCTGCAGCCCTACACATCAGATGAATAGCCCTTTTCATTGGAAGTTCATTATTACTAAAGCATGTATGTGCATAATTTCCCCACACAATTATAGGTGTGCTTTTAGTTATTATAAGTTAATCATAAGCTTATACATTAATCTGTTCGAACATAATCATATCAGCAGATGCATATTAAATGAGCTAGAGAGGGAGGAACACAAAACACAAAAACTGCCAAAAATAATGGGTTTCTGAAACTTGCCAAGGCAGACTGCTAGCCAGCATTGACAGGTCACATGACATGCCAGAATCAGACTGCCAGCCAGCCATTGACAGGTCACGTGACATGCCAGTGGCGGCTCCTGCCAGCCAACTGAAGATTGAACCCCTACTGCATTAGCAGGCACATCAAGTTGGCTCCACCCTTCTCTGAGAAAGAAGTGAACCAATGCTTTCTGATGCTGAGGCTTTCCTGTAGCTCAAACAGAGCTGCTTGCAACGCCAAATTCATGGGTTCAATTCCCAGGGAAAGCAAGAACTGATAAGAATGTAAATGTGTACCTTGAAATTCAATGTAAGTTGCTTTGGATAAAAGCGTCTGCCAAATGCATAAATGTTAAAAACTGGGATGTGTCATGAGTGATTGTTCTGACTACAAAGACGCTGGTCATAATTACACACATCCTTACTAATGGCTCTGTCTCCTTCCTTGG
Source organism: Phoxinus phoxinus (assembly GCF_949152265.1). Classification (NCBI taxonomy): domain Eukaryota; kingdom Metazoa; phylum Chordata; class Actinopteri; order Cypriniformes; family Leuciscidae; genus Phoxinus; species Phoxinus phoxinus. The sequence continues at coordinate 32,416,366 of NC_136880.1, read as the reverse complement.
CTAAAATTGCTGTGCCTGGTCGCAATTTACAAGGTGCAGCTCAATCCTTATATGGCTATGAGCCCAAGACAGAGTGTTAATGAGAAGGCTTTGTGATGAAACATGGTTTTCTTAAATTCACTTTTTGACCAGAGGTGGTTTAAAGTGAACAGATAACAAATCTGTCAACTTTCAGAACTCAAAAAACAGGTTTAAAAAAAAAAAAGCATTTTGGAACTAAACTGCAGAAACATTCAAACACATGACAAGGAATATGTTTTTACCAATAACATGTTTCAGGATCAACATCTTTGTTGACCCAGGAACAACTTCCAATCAACCATCATGGTTGAGGGATAGGCTAAGGGTGAATCCCAATTATTTTTCTTTCCCCTTAGTTTTGCATGTTCACGTGAGAGTAAGGGATATCCCAATTCTCGTTTTGATCGAGGGGTAGGACTAAGGGGAAGTGGTAGATACCCCTTAAAACCAAGCATTTTTAAGAATACAAGGGGTCTCCTCTCACATGAACGTGCAAAACTAAGGGGAAGGGGTAAGTTTACAGATCATTTTAAGGCTTAGAACCAGTGTTGGAGCTTCTAAACCATTCTTATTCATCTCTCCTTTCCCTCTGACTTCAGGGGTAAGTTGGGTTAATAGTGGTAGGCAGGGAGAGGAATGTTCCAGGATCAACAAAAGATATTGATCCAGGAATATGTCTTGACTGGTTAGTTACTGGTAAATGGCCTATTACTAGCCTACTATTTGCACCCACAAATCACTTTTGCCCCATTGATGGCCATGCAGTGTTTTATTTGCAAACAACATTCAAATCTCAAATTCTTCTTTTTACTATTGTAGATATTTTTTAGACTATCAGTAGACTATCAGTAGCCTTTTTAAACGTTATACAACAGTTTAAATATAGCAGAACCCTATGAACAACGAACACGTAAAAAACAATATAATATATCAGCTGTTTTTGTATTGGTTTTATGTAGCTAGGCCTACGGTTTCACTGCAAAAGCAGAACGTCGCTGGAAGACGGATGTGTTTACCGAGTGAAATTAAAAACCTTGTGAGGTGTAACGTTAGTTCATTAGGCTTATCGCTTATGTTGCAAGAATACATGGGCTACTTCTTGATTTGTTGAGTTCATGTTGTCCAGAAAGGTTTTTTTTTTTCAGCATGACTATATAAATGTATTAAAACAACACAAAAGGCAAAATAAAGTTAAAACAAAAACAAAAAAAAATCGATAAAGAAAGTCAAGGCATAAAAATAAGGCATAAGAGTTTTCATTTGCTTCTCAGAGATTCTGCGCAGCAGCTAGAGTGTCACGATCTGCCTCGTGATGTCATTGTGGACATCCCATAATAAATAATATTAACAAGCTTAAGCCGTTAAGCGTGGTTTATAGAAATAATGTCGCTGTCAAGGTAACGCGGTCTAGTTTATTAAATTTACCTCAGGTGGTGAAAGACTAAAGTCCAAAAGGGAAGTTTCGCGGTGTTTCCTGTTGTGTGGTAAGCGCTGGGGAAGTGTGTTTGTTTAACTTAGCTAACGTTAGCTCCGCGCGGCTAACTTAACTTAAAGTTTTGGTAGATGGATATGATCCTACTGATGTGTGTTTTCAGTGCAATGTCTCGTGTCGCTTAACCTATGTAAGACAATTGCTCCTTGTCACATTGTGACGCAAAAACCCTTGTTAGTAACGTTAGCTTGATAGTTTGCATGTTTAGTAGTATGAGTGAATCTGCCTTTACGTATTGTGCTGCACACATCTAACGTTAACGTTATGCGTTTGCTGGCTATTCTTGGTAAATGAATACATGGGTAGTTGACAGAAAACATAGTGTTAGTGTTACAGTTTAAAGTGACTAACGTTATATTTTTGAAGCCTTCATCCCTTTACACCTTAAATCACCTAGTGTGGGCTAAATTGCATTGCAATATGGCGAATTATTATGTTTATGTTTAATGTAGTCTCTAAATTAAACTAAAAGTTAAATGTATAATAATAATAAAATGGTGTTAAAATAGTTAGCAGTAAATAGTTGTGAAATACTAGTTTTGCTTGTCAATCAGGGAGGGCATATGTATATATAAATGAATTTTTAGAATTTATTTGATTATTGTAATATTGTTGAACAGTTTTTTTCACCATAAGAATGGAAGGTATGGAAGATGAGCTGCCCTCCACAAAGGCGGAGGAGGGTGGTTCATCTAAGCGGTCACAGAGGCATCAGGAACGGCAGGGGAAACTTCCTAGGAGACGGAAAGAGGTGAAGAGGTCTCTTCGGAGGCCGGACTGTCCAGAACACCTGTCGGGGGGAAGCGTACATCGGTTGCCCGAACAGCACGAATCAGAAGCCTCAGCATCAACGGAGGACACTGCAGAGAGTTGCCCAAAAAGATGGGATAGATGCAGGTATATAACACGCCATTTGATGTAGATCAGTTAAACTCTAAAAATGTGAAGGGATTTAAGTGAAATGTCTGTTTGTTCCAGACGAGGGCACTTTCTACATGGACCATATCCTGCTACTCACTTTGGACCCAAGGCTTGCATTCTTCCCAACCCGACCTCAGTCATGTAAGTAAGTGCAGTCAGGCCTTCTTTAGGTGAGGGGTGAGGTCACATCCCTCGTTACTGTTTAAACATTAAGTCAAGCAAAGGATTGGACAAACAAGTGACAGGACCTTGTGTGCCTGAGGGCGTGTTTTTGGGTGGAGCTGGATTGCTTTGCAGTCGGGTACTGCTGCTGCCGTCACAGGAGCGTTCGTGCTGGAACTTTCTAACGGACCCCTTCCATAAGCCCTCCAGCACTATGCCTGTTTTAAACCCCTCAGGACAAAACACATGCAGAGGGTAATGTGGGGTTTTATGGTTTGATATCTGATGTTGTGCCTTCACATTTTCTTCACATGTTGTTTAGATGTTATGAATGTTAGCTATGTGTCAATAAGGATGATTAGAGTGAATCTAAAAATGACTTATTCTGAATGTAATGCAACATTAGATTTTTGAAATTATAGAAACCAAGCTGTTACTTAGGCTTGGTTATTCCTTGGTACAATAAATAAAATGTGTGTATTAAAGATTTATTTAAATATTTGACAATTAAAGTAAGAAAAACAAACAGCTAATGTGTGAAATAACACACATTATTTGGTGAAAATATTATTTCACATTATTTTAATTTCCTCCCCATTAATCAATACCTAGAATGATCTGATCCTAAATGTGCCGGAAACCAAAAGCAGAAGTCCACATGTACAGTGCTTGCAAAATGTTTGACCATGACTGTAAGTTGCGTAATGAGTGTACAAAGTACATGCAGTGTTTCTCTGTGTGAAGTACAGTGCAGACTCTCACAATGTTTGCCTACTCCGTCGACTTTCCCCGCAGGCACATTCAGGATCCAGCCAGCCAGCGGCTCACCTGGAGCAAACCACCACTCAATGTCCTGGTCATCAGAAAGATCCGAGACGAGACCCTGCTGGAGCCGTTCAAAGAGCTTTGCAGGTTTCTCGTGGAGGTAGGTTACACAAAATCCAATCTAAAAGCAACGCTAGTTGTTGATTTATAGTCTTTAAAGCTACAGGTGCTATTTTTTACCCTTTTATTTTCATTGTGTTATTTAAGATACATGTTTAGATTTGGTTATACAAATTTGATCTAAATAATTTCTACCATCAGGAGAAACATCTGATGGTTTATGTGGAGAAGAAAGTTGTGGACGATGGCTCTCTCATGAAGGATGAGTCATTTTCCGCCATCCGCAATCAGCTGTGCACATTCAGGGAAGGTACTGAAACCTCATAGTTTTGGATTGGATAATAGTGAATTGTCAGCAGGTTGACCAGCAACAGGATTTACATAACCCTGACACACCATTAACCAATAATGGAGTAGGTGCATTAGGAAAATGAGCGATTCATCATTGTGTTTGTTCGTACAGGGTATGATGACATCTCGGACTGCATTGATCTGATTATTTGTTTGGGTGGAGATGGGACTCTTCTGTATGCATCATCTCTTTTCCAGGTATTCTCTCATCTCATTTGTTTGTGCACAAGAGTCTCCTACTAGGTCATTCTCAGCTGCTTTCCATTGGATGGTCTCTGTGTGCTCCATATTAGAGAGAATTTGGAGATGCAAAAGGTAGTTGGAGATTGATTTAAGAATCAAATCATCCGAGATGTTTTGTCTCATTTGTTTAAGGGCAGTGTTCCCCCGGTCATGGCCTTCCATCTGGGTTCCTTAGGATTTCTCACACCATTTAAGTTTGAGTCCTTTAAAACAGAGGTGGATAAAGTTTTTGAAGGTAGAGTGATTGAAAGTTTCTTATATTCTCCATCTTTGAAACTAAACAAACTAGTTTTAGTTTTGGAGCTTGTTGTTTGTTATCTGAAGTGTTTGTGTCTGGCTCTTGTAGGTAATGCTGCCATCATTCTGCGCAGTCGTCTGAAAGTTAAGGTGGTGAAAGGCATGTTCCAGACGAACGAGCAGCTCATCAGCACTCAGGAGAACGGAATAGTGCCTCATAACCACATAAATAACGAGGCAGGCAAAATCACACTGCAGTTACAGGTAACGCAGCATCAAAACATTGGGCTTGAGACAAAGTCTGTCTTTTATTTTGGCGCGCAGGGCAAAAAACAGTACAAAAGGTTGTTTAAATACAAACACTGATAAAATTCAAACTTACAACCCACCAATAAGGACACTGGAAAAAAATCTGATGATATGGTGTCTACCAGTCACATGACACAAAGGGAGATGCCATAAAACAAGCCAAGGGCCTTTTTTATGTCATGCCATTTTACCTAGTAAAATGGCCTTTGTACCAAATAATATGTATATATATATACAGGTGAACCTCGAAAAAATTGGAATATCGTGAAAAAAAGTTCATTTATTTCAGTAGTTCAACTTAAGAGGTGAAACTAATATATTATATAGACTCATTACATGCAAAGTGAGATATTTCAAGCCTTTATTTGTTATAATTTTTATGATTATGGCTTACAGCTATGATAACCTTTTCACAATATTCTAATATTGAATTTGGGGTTTTCATAAAGCTGTAAGCCATAATCATCAAAATTATAACAAATAAAGGCTTGAAATATCTCACTTTGCATGTAATGAGTCTATAATATATTAGTTTCACCTTTTAAGTTGAATTACTGAAATAAATGAACTTTTGCACGATATTCAAATTTTTCGAGTTTCACCTGTATATACATACAGGAGTGCATTTATATTTATAAATGTATACATAAACATTACGGTTCAAATGTTTGGGTAAGATTTCTTTTTGAAGGAAATCAATACTTTTATTTAGCAAGGATGTATTAAATTAATCAAAAGTGACAGTAAAGACATTTATAATGTTATAAAAGATTTCTATTTCAAATAAATTTCCTTTTCTTCCAAGTATCCTGCAAAGAAAAATGTATAACAGTTGTCACAATAATATAATATAAGACACTGCTGTCTTACTAACAGTAATAATATTTAGAAGAGATGTTTTAAAATGAGAATAATAGTAATGTTTATTGAGGACACAATCAGCATCTTGGAATGATTTTTGAAGGATCATGTGACACTGAAGACTGGATAAACTGCTATTCTAAGCTGTAATAATATTTGACAATATTGCTATTTTTACTGTATTCTGATCAATTATAATGCAGCCTTGTTGAGCATAAGAGACTTTCAAAAACAATTGGTAAAAATCTTGTTGACCCCAAACTTTTGGATGATAAGAGTACATATTCATACATATCCACAAACATATACATATAAATGCATGTACCTGTACCTGCTCACAATGAATATACAATTTATTAGCTACCCATAAAATAATTTACAACGCTTTTTAGAACGCAGCGCTCGTATAGTTATTGTTGTAACTATAAATTGATATAAGGGTTGAGGAGACAAGAAGAAAAGGAAAATGTCTTCAAAGCAGATCTTGAAATTTGTTGCACTTGAAAAAAACATGAATGTCTGCCATGTAAGGACACTCTTTGAATATAATGTTTTTTAGGCCAAAGAAGCTAAAACGACTGTTAAGGCCAGTCTAATTTTACACTTGATGGTAAAATGAGTGGTATATGGAAAAAAATTCTGTCCTCCAAGACTGTGTTTAGAGACATTTTTCCATGGTGACAGACAAAATAATAACTGTGATAGGTCTGTATGTCCAGTTGCCATAGCAATAACATGATGTCATTGACAACCTGTTCTTTTATATCGGAGATGGATATTTTTTTACCAGAGTGGCATGTGATTTGTGCAGAAGTACACCTGCTTGTTGAATGCTTTTGTGTGTAATTCATCCATTCACCATCTGTGATATGGATATTATGTGTGTGTATGAAGGTGCTGAATGAGGTGGTGGTGGACAGAGGACCCTCATCCTACTTGTCTAATGTTGACCTTTACCTGGATGGACGTCTCATCACATCTGTACAAGGAGACGGTGAGCACAGATTTACTGGCCTGATCAGTTTTTATCTATCTTAAGAAATTAATACTTTTATTCAGCAAAGTTGTGTTGAATTGATCAAAAGTGACAGGAAAGACACATTGTAATAATGCTGTTCTTTTGAACTTTATATTCATCAAAGAATCTTCAAAAATGTATCACGGTTGCCGTGTAAATATTAGGCAGCGCAATAGTTTTCAACATGATAATTGCAAACATTCAACATTGCAAATCAGCATATTAAATGATTTCTGAAGGATCATGTGAAATTGAAGACTGGAGTAATGACAGTTGAGAATTTAGCTTTGCCATCGCAGGAATAATTTACATAAGAGAAAATCCCGTTTTTAATGTTTATATGTCTATGTGGTGTTTTTTAAATGCTTTAAGACAAACCATGTGCAAATGCATAAGTCAATATACCATTGTGAGTATTTTCTCTTTAAAACTCCAGTAAAAAAAAAGACAGTCTCAAAAACAGTTTCTTACGGGCAGGGGAGTCTCAAGAGCAGCCAGGTTCCATCCATCCATCCATCTTCTTCCGCTTATCCGGGGCCGGGTCGCGGGGGCAGCAGTCTAAGCAGAGATGCCCAGACTTCCCTTTCCCTAGCCACTTCCTCTAGCTCTTCCGGGGGGACACCGAGGCGTTCCCAGGCCAGCCGAGAGACATAGTCTCTCCAGCGTGTCCTAGGTCTTCCCCGGGGTCTCCTCCCGGTGGGACGTGCCCGGAACACCTTCCCGGGAAGGCGTCCAGGAGGCATCCGGAACAGATGCCCAAGCCACCTCAGCTGACCCCTCTCGATGTGGAGGAGCAGCGGCTCTACTCTGAGCTCCTCCCGAGTGACCGAGCTCCTCACCCTATCTCTAAGGGATCGCCCAGCCACCCTGCGGAGAAAGCTCATTTCGGCCACCTGTATCCGGGATCTTGTCCTTTCGGTCATGACCCAAAGCTCATGACCATAGGTGAGAGTAGGAACGTAGATTGACCGGTAAATCGAGAGCTTCGCCTTGCGGCTCAGCTCTTTCTTCACCACGACAGACCGGTACATCGACCGCATTACTGCGGAAGCTGCACCGATCCGTCTGTCAATCTCCCGTTCCATCCTTCCCTCACTCGTGAACAAGACCCCAAGATACTTGAACTCCTCCACTTGAGGCAGGAACTCTCCACCAACCTGAAGTGAGCAAGCCACCCTTTTCCGACTGAGGACCATGGCCTCGGATTTGGAGGTGCTGATTCTCATCCCAGCCGCTTCACACTCGGCTGCAAACCGTCCCAGTGCATGCTGAAGGTCCTGGTCTGTAGGGGCCAACACGACAACATCATCCGCAAAGAGCAGAGACGAAATCGTGTGGTCCCCGAACCTGACACCCTCCGGCCCCTGGCTGCGCCTAGAAATTCTGTCCATAAGTATTATGAACAGAACCGGTGACAAAGGGCAGCCCTGCCGAAGTCCAACATGCACCGGGAAGAAGTCTGACTTACTGCCGGCAATGCGAACCAAGCTCCTGCTCCGGTCGTATAGGGACCGGACAGCCCTTAGCAAAGGACCCCGGACCCCATACTCCCGGAGCACCCTCCACAGGCCGCCTCGAGGGACACAGTCGAATGCCTTCTCCAAATCCACAAAACACATGTGGATTGGTTGGGCAAACTCCCATGAACCCTCCAGCACCCTGTAGAGGGTATAGAGCTGGTCCAGTGTTCCACGGCCGGGACGAAAACCGCACTGTTCCTCCTGAATCCGAGGTTCTACTATCGGCCGTAATCTCCTCTCCAGTACCCTAGCATAGACTTTCCCGGGGAGGCTGAGAAGTGTGATCCCCCTGTAGTTGGAACACACTCTCCGGTCCCCCTTCTTAAAAAGAGGGACCACCACCCCAGTCTGCCATCCCAGAGGTACTGTCCCCGACCGCCACGCGATGCTGCAGAGGCGTGTCAGCCAAGACAGCCCCGCAACATCCAGAGACTTGAGGTACTCAGGGCGGATCTCATCCACCCCCGGCGCCTTGCCACCGAGGAGTTTCTTGACTACCTCGGTGACTTCAGCTTGGGAGATGGACGAGTCAACCTCCGAGCCCTCAGCCTCTGCTTCCTCAATGGAAGACGTGACGGCGGGATTGAGGAGATCCTCGAAGTATTCCTTCCACCGTCCGACGACATCCCCAGTTGAGGTCAACAGCTGCCCACCTCCACTGTAAACAGCGTTGGTGGGGCACTGCTTCCCTCTCCTGAGTCGCCGGACGGTTTGCCAGAATCTCTTCGAGGCCAGCCGATAGTCATTTTCCATGGCCTCTCCGAACTCCTCCCAGGCCCGAGTTTTTGCCTCCACAACCACCCGGGCTGCAGTTCGCTTGGCCTGCCGGTACCCGTCAGCTGCCTCAGGAGTCCCACAAGCCAACCAGGCCCGATAGGACTCCTTCTTCAGCTTGACGGCATCCCTTACTTCCGGTGTCCACCACCGGGTTCGGGGATTGCCGCCTCGACAGGCACCGGAGACCTTACGGCCACAGCTCCGAGTGGCCGCTTCGACAATGGAGGTGGAGAACATGGTCCACTCGGACTCAATATCTCCAGCCTCCCTCGGGATCCGGTCGAAGCTCCGCCGGAGGTGGGAGTTGAAGATCTCTCTGACAGGAGACTCGGCCAAACGTTCCCAGCAGACCCTTACAGTACGCTTGGGTCTGCCGAGTCTGTCCAGCTTCCTCTTCCGCCATCGGATCCAACTCACCACCAGGTGGTGATCAGTTGACAGCTCCGCCCCTCTCTTTACCCGAGTGTCCAAGACATACGGCCGCAGGTCAGATGAAACGACCACAAAGTCGATCATCGACCTACGGCCTAGGGTGTCCTGGTGCCACGTGTACTGATGGACACCCTTATGCTTGAACATGGTGTTCGTTATGGACAAACTGTAACTAGCACAGAAGTCCAATAACTGAACACCGCTCGGGTGTTTTTATTTTTTTCTGTTGATATGAATAAATCGTTTTGTGTAACATTAGCAACACATTATTATATGTTTGATAACGTAGTCTAGCAAAAGGCTAATCATATTAATTACCGTTATGTGTCCGATGTTGTAAAGATACCATTGTGCAGCGTTTACCTCAGTAAAGTTGACCGAGTGGATCTCTAAGCTGGTGTGAATGGAGGCGGGGCGAATTAGCATATTCATAGATTCACGTATACTAAATGAAGCAAAGGTGTAAAATTACATTCAAGCTATTTAAAGACATGAATAATTTTTTTTTTTAAATGGCAATCTGGTGATTAAAGATGAGTTTTTAAGGGATACAATTACAGGGGGACTTTAAAAATTATGTATATTAATAGTAATATATCAAAATATTGCTGTTTATACTGTATTTTTGATCAGATAAATGCAGCCCTGATGAGTATGAGACTTCAAAAACATTAAAAAAAATCTTACAGACCCCATGGCCGTGTAGCTTATCATAGATGCACTTCATCCTAGTGTTTGATTTGTGTTTTCTTCTAGCTCAAGCAGGTACAGGTACACAGTACATTATGGTCTTTTCATTTGCTTTGACAAGAGAGTCCAGCTGCCATGAAAATAGATGTAAATATGTGGCTTTGTTTCTATGCAGGTGTAATAGTTTCCACCCCCACGGGCAGCACGGCCTACGCTGCTGCAGCGGGAGCTTCCATGATCCATCCCAATGTCCCTGCCATTATGGTGACCCCCATCTGCCCTCACTCCCTCTCTTTCAGACCCATAGTGGTGCCCGCTGGCGTGGAGCTCATGGTGAGAATGACATTTGAATGACTACATTTACCAAGCAAACTTGCGTTTTTTTGTTTATTCATCTCATATGAGAGCTTCAGAAGAACATTATTATCTTACGACACACTGTATTTACTCTGCAGATAACGCTATCACCTGATGCTCGCAACACAGCCTGGGTCTCATTTGATGGCAGAAAGAGGCAGGAAATCCAGCATGGGGACAGGTGATCTCTCTTTTACATAATCCCATAAGCAAACAACTTTTACCTTCCTCATAATACAGGTATTCAACAACAGATGTGTTACAGTTATGGAAATGAGCATAAACAGTATCAGTAGGGATCAGCACTGAGCCTTTGTACAGTTCAAATGCAGTTTGTCCCTTTCATTAAGAATTCATTGGCTATGTATAGTAACAGAAAACAGGTGGTTCAGATGAAATCATCACTTGAACTCACAACAATCGTATGTGTTAATCATGAGTTTTGTTTCCCCCCATAGCATTAAGATCACGACCTCATGCTTTCCGGTTCCTTCTATCTGTTGTCACGATCTGGTGTACGACTGGTTTGACAGTTTGGCTCAGTGTCTTCACTGGAACGTCCGCAAGAAGCAAACACGTTTAACAGATGCCAGCGACTCTTCCGAAACGGAGAACTGAAACCACCATAAAAAAAGTGTTCTCACAGTCTGTTGACATTCCAACTGAATTCAGATTTCCATCCTAACTCACTCGAAAGGAGGATTCTTTATATTTACATTACATTGTTATGTCCATATTCATAGATTCATTTCATTATAGCTCACAAGTGCTCACGGTCTACCTGAAAAATAACACATTAACTAGTTAGGTCAGCCTGGATTACTCGTCATTTATCGGTATCTAAAAGTTTGTTTGTTTAAAAGCATCTAAAATCACGATGCATGATTGCTAAACGTCATTAAACAGACAGTTTCCTACATTCTGTTTTTGTAGCTGACGGCTTCTCATAATTAACAACATGCTGAAGAGTAACTGATCCAATTTACTACAGAACAGTAAAAAAAAAAAAAAAAAACATTTATTAATATTTACTAATGACAAAAATGCTTAGTTATTTTCCCCCCCTGCATCGCCGGGAACATTAAATCCATGTTGACATAGTTGTTTAGGAAAACTTGAAATGCACACTCTAGCTGGAAATGTAATCTGTCCATGAGCATAAAACATTTTGAGTTGTATTTACTGTGTATAACTCGTAAAAACGTAGCTGTTGACTAAGTTTACCACAGGCATGAGTTGGGCTTTCTGTGGTTTGCCACAACAGTAGTTCCTCTTGTGTGGAAATAAATTGCATGGGAAGCCATTCTTTGTCAGTTTTTGTGTTTGCAATCAGTTTTGTGCACTCTACTAGACACCATTGCACATTCAACTACTAAGATTAAACACGGTTTGGCAGGCTTTTTCTTGGAGCTCACTTTAGCTGTTCGATTTCCATTCAGATTGACTAACCTGTGCAGAGCCTTTCTGAATATGAATCGTGTTCTCGTTTTCCTCTGTCAGGTTGGCCGTCTGTGTCGAACCCAAGTAGATCTTGAGAAAGAACATGGTAGGCTCCCTGTGGCGACACAGAATGCTGCTACATATACTGCATTTCTTAAGCCACCATGCTTTGTTTAATTTTTACACTACATAAGCTGTGATTTATTCATTTTTACAAATGCACTGTTTTGCATTTCTCACTATGTATTACTGATCCTTTATCTAGGTCATATCACATTATTGCATAAGAACTGGTATAGCTGAATGTAAGCTGTTCACATTTTGATGTAAATAAGAGGTACTATGACATGTATTTGTCTCGTTTGTAATATTTCAATAAAAACTTAATTTCTTTTTTTCATCTTGGATGGTTTATTTGATCATTTTAAATATACTCTTATATTTTACAGACTACTTGTATTTTTTTATTAAATTTACTTGATTTGAAATGTACCATTTAATCCTGCAATGGTACAATCTTGTATTTAATCTTGTGTATAGCAGAATAAATGTAATTGTTTTTGTCTATCAAGCCTCTTAAGTGACACAATCTGTAATGTTTGCAGAGCAATGGAATATATTACATATATTAAAAACTATAATAGCTTGTGTGAAATATATTATAACAACTGAAATGCCTGACAGTTTTCAACAAAACGATGCAAACTGCTTGTGTTCTATATTTTTATTGCAATGAAAGGATACAGATAGTTTTTGACAGACACTTCAATTATTCTCCATATACTGCAAAAAGACAATCCTCAACATTGATCCAAATACGGACAATTAGTTAGTTGAAGATGCAGACCACATAAAAAAAGGATGAGATTTAATTTTTTTATAAATGATATAACTACATTTTTACATGAGTCACCTAATGTCAAATGAAACTTCCTGCAAATTAAAACAAAAAAAATTCATCTGGGATATCAGCATCTTTCTCTCTCATAAAGACAACGGGACAGAAAAAAGGTGAGTGAAGTTACACATATAAAGTAAAAACATGTCTTTAGTTACACGTTGTGTTATGCCCAGTCTATCCAGGTCTTCAAAGTCAATGAAAGAATATTGAAAACATACATAGTATTTCTACAGGAACACTAAGTGTGACCCCTCTGGGGGTTTTGACTGACAAGATCATCTACTTACAGACGTGGTTAAAGATTCATACATTTGATGAAGAGAAAGAGAGACGTTCTCTCAGGCACGAGGGCTTTCCCTGCTCCTCGTCAACTTGAGATGACCATGAATTTTGAGAGATGCGTTTTTCAATATATGAAAATCACCTTTTCAGCATCTTTATCTTGTGCGCTTTTGACAACCACTAAAACTCAGATGTTTGCTGCATTCTTTCTGAAGTCTTCAGCATCGAAAACAATCGGTGGTGTTATAGTATTAGTACAAAAAGCAGTGAAATGAAAAACCTGTCTGACATTAGAGTACAGCTCATGCTGAACCTGAACTGCTGGCATGAACATCTCTGGTAGATTTATAGAATCCATATATAAATGATACATTTGTATTTTATCTCTTAAATATCATCCTCAGTATGAGTCAAAGAAACAGATAATGTAAAATAATACTCTAGCCAATTAGTTTGCAAACCTACGGAAAGATAGCATTGGACCTCGGCCCTGTTAAAATGCAACTAACAAACTATTTTGGACCACAAGCCGCTCGGGGAAGTACACTTTGTCAACTTCGGACTTTGAACACCAGATGGGAGAACCAGAGGCTATGATGCACAGATGTGATTGGCTCTAGAGGACATATACGAGCTACGGCATGACATGATTCCTTATCTGTAAGTTGGTCATAATTTAAATGTACATGAAAAAAGCATCAATATCCCGCATCATTTGGCACGAATGTGGATGTAGTTTCCCCTTTTGAAAGCAGTCGACCTCATAAGACTCAAATGGAGTTTGGTTTTAAATAACTGCCTACCACAGTCAAGGATACTGCTCCAATTTATTAACCCCTCTGTTTTCATTAAGAACTATTTCTTGTTAGGGTCACAACACGTGATTGCAGAAATGTATGTGGCAGACCGTGTCAATTGCACAAAAACACAGCTCTTGTCCCAAACCTGGCAAGATCTCCCAGAGTTCCTCAAAGAAATGTCACAGGTCAAGTGCCATGGACATTTATGACTGAAACGATAGACATCTAAGACAAAATATGTTGGTCCGTAAAAATTATCCAATGTATTTAAAAGGAAAGAACAAAAAAAAAAAAAAAACTTCAACTTCAGATTTGAATCTTTCAGACTATATTGGAGAGCGAACATTCATATGTGGGTTAAAAAAAAAAAAAACATTGTGAAAGTTGACCGATTCAGGCCTTCTTAATACTACCAACATGTTTATACAACAAAACGCTTGACATTAGATAAAGTTAACATGGAAAAAGAGAAAAATCAAGGAACCAGAGAAACACGGGGCTCGGGGAGACTTGCATTGTTGCATCCACAGAGGAGAAAGCATGTTCAGGGAAACCAAACAGCCTTTGCGATATTTCCATTGTCATCGTAGCCGTTTCCTGCTCTCGTCTATCCTTTAAGCCTGTCTGTTTTCACAGAGGAAGATCTCAGCCTGAACAGAAATGGGAAACATCTTCTGAACTTGACAGAAGTACGTCAGCAGGTCCACATGGAGCATGGGAGTATATGTGCGGTGTGAGGGAAACGTTTATGTCTGAACAGTCAAGGGCTTTGTCTCACTTTGCTCTTCTTCATCAACTTCCTCCTCATCCTCCTCCTCCTCCTCTTCTGTGTGCTGCTCCAGCTCTTCTCTGGTGATCATTTCAAAGTCGTTGCCGTTGCTGTGTTGCGAGCCCTCGTCCTCTCGCCTGTCACTGTCTGTGTCTGACTGACGCTCTGCGCCCGCTTCCTCTTCTTTATTCTCGTCTTCATCCTCTTCCTCCTCGCCGTCTTTCTTCTCGCTGTCCGATTTATCCTCGCTATCCGATTTCTGTGCTTTGCTGGAATCCGAGCCCTTGTCAGATTTCTCGCCGCTGGATTTCTTGGAGCTGGAGCGAGGACCCTTGTACTCGTGCGTATAGAGGGGCCGGAAAGAGTCGATAAAGCCCACATCGGCTGTCAAGTTCGGTAGGAACCAGAAGTGATGGCGCCCGCCGGTCACCAGCCAGATGATGAGGAACAAGATGCAACGAGCTGAACGAAAGGGAAAAGAAGGAATAAGGGGATGAGAAAAGATAGAACATGTCATTGGAAATTGGTAGACGATATCAAATTGCAACTAGAATGTAAAGTCTTGAGGTCGTACCAACAGCCAGTAGTAGTATGCTGGCGACGAAGCATCCTGCTGCCACGCTCAGGTAATACACACCAACTCTCATCTCAGCAGGCCACAGAGGGAACAGAGTGGCTGCGATGACGGCAATGACTGCAAACACACACAACGCTCTGAATCAGGACTGGAGCCAGTCAAACGACAGACACTGTAGAAGAAGAGATCCTACCTAGAATCAATCCCATGGCAAAGGTTTTAAAGTGGACTGGATCGTAAATCCAAAAATAAACCTGTAGGGAAGACAAATGTTTCAACTTTTTCATTAGAAAAAAAAAAAAAGACATGAAGAATCTATAACAGTTTATTTTCATTTTATCACAACACAGTAACAATACCCAGCCAGCCTCAATATTATAATCCAATATTATGTTATACAAGTCTATAATATATTACAATAGTCAGGTTGGCTGGGTTCCAAAAACATCAGTGTGAAAATGTAATTATATTATTTTAAATAATAACAACAGTAATAATATAAAGATAAGAAAGACTAATATATTAACAATGTTATTATTAAATATCAAGGTAAATAATTAAATAAATTATTTTATTTATTTTTCAGGGGTTGTAATGCATAGATTTAAATATGGGGGGGGGAGGGTTTATCTCCCCCCCAACCCCCCCACAAATTACGCCCCGTATACTAGCCCTGTGCAACATTTTATTGCTCTATTCCATAAAACAGTTAAACGTGGAAAACAATCTTACTATATAAGGTAAGGTGTATTTTTCTTACACTGTAAGCGTTATTTAAATAACTGTTAGTAGCTCCAGTCCTCGATTCTGATTGGTCAATAGCTGTTTTATTCACGATAAGGCACGACTATGAGCTCTTCACCCAACAACAGTTCTGTGTATCACTGCGCAACAAACATATGTTTGTTCTGATTTGAAGAAAAACTTAAGAATTAAAAGGCTAAAATGTTTAAAGTAAATTTTCATTTCATAGGCAAAATGACAGTAGATGAGTGGTTTGAGGAACAATTTGGAGAGACATGAACCGTCATGCTCCAGTGCTGAAATTATTACAACATGTATTATGTATGAGTGTATTGAGTATTATTGTGTATTGTTATAAGTATTATATGAGAGAGAGAGAGAGAGAGAGAGAGAGAGAGAGAGAGAGAGAGAGAGAGAGAGAGAGAGAGAGAGAGAGAGAGATCAACCAAGCGAGTGTATTACCTGCATCTGATATCCCATTCATTTCTTTTGGTCAAGCTTATATCCGTAACAAAAAATAAGTTGCAATGGCTGTTGAGGAAAGCTATATTCCCTTTAACGGTTAGTCGATGACTAGTCGATGCATTTGTTGATTGTATCTTATAAGGTGCTGTTTAAAGTAAAAACAACGTCCCCGTTAACAACCTTGTTCCAGGCCCTTTCAATATAAAAGTCTTTGCTACCGACTCGCTCATAGACAGTCTTTGCTGCCATCTAATGGCGCAACAATGTAACTCACTCAAGTAAAAAAACAAAACAAAAAAAACAATCACTAACAGACCCTTTTTCAATACAAATTACGGCATATTACTTCTATAAAATAAAATACTATTTATTGAACAATAAAATTTAAATGACCAATAATATTTATTTGTGAGGAACCAATTTAATAATGACAGACTATGAGAACGATTCCAAGTCTGTTTTTATTTGAGCTCCATGAGATTACACCTAGGAACATTCGGTTACTATTCACGGTCAGACTATTTTTTTCCAGTGGAAGGAAGGCATTTAGGGATTTTACTTTATGAAAGTAGCATTGATACATGTTTTTGGCTTCAATATTTGTATTGTGTGGTAACCGGTTTATAACGGCAATAAGGTGCGACAGGCTGTGCTGTGTGGTGAATAAATCACGGCTGAAGGGCGTTGTTAGGAACGACGAGCATTAAGACGACAATAAATTGTTAACTGCAAATGACAATTCATCGTCAAGCTAGATTTATATTTACAAGAATCTGTTAGATGTGATTTTCTGAATGCTACTCATCCTGACCTCACTGCCATCCAAGAACAGTTGGTCCTCATGAGGCTCCAGCTTGAACTTCTTTTTCACATCCTTCTTCTTCTTTGGAGATCCTGGACTGTCATCCTAAACACACAGAAATAAGCCATCAAAATAAAGATTCATGACATGCGCATGTAACAGCGCTCATCCTCTCAGATGTTCTAGTCATACATTTTTTTCCTTCTTTGTGTCCGCAGCCTCAGAATCCTTCTTTTTGTCTTTGTCTTTTTTGCTCTTTTTCTCCTCTTCCTTGCCACTGTCACTTTTAGCCTTTTCTTTTTCCTTTTCTTTCTCTTTTTCCTTCTCTTTCTTTACATCTTTCTCTGGCTTCTTCTTCATCACTTTCAGGGCTCTGTGGAAAAACTGCTTCTTTAGGAGCCTGTGAATAGTAATAATAGTTCAAATTAGTGGTTGACTGATAAAGATTTTTCAAAATACACATTTTCAAATACAGATATAATGGGAGCATACTAATGGAGATGTATCATATAAAATCAAATCAAATGAGATGTACACAAAATTATGGAATTGAAGAATTTTACAAGACATTTGTAATTTATTTAAATAAAAGTGATTAAATTACAAGTCAAAAGTGGCAGTAAAGATTTCTATGTTAAAACTGTCTTCCCACAACACTGTTTTCAACATTGATAAAAATAATAAATGTTTCTAATACGCCAACTCTGCATACACTGATAATATTTCACAATATTACTGTTTTTACTGTATTTGTGATCAAATAAATGCAACCTTAGTGAACATAAGAGACTAGTATCATTTTTCTTTAGCTTCGATAAACAGCTTTGTAATATCAAATACTACTGAAAATTCCCATTCGGCATCATAAAACGAGAGAAAAAGACTAGGTTTACCTGTTGCAGTAGTCCACCGCTGACTCTCTGGTTGTGAACAAAGTTTCCTCACCCTTCTTTGCTTTGGCCCACTTGGAATCCAGCAGACACTCGACTGCTTTAGAGGCTGATGAGCAGAAAACAAACATTTGGTTTAATGACAGCATCTGAAGCAATAAATAAATAAAGTCCCCCAAAGTCCCCCTGAAGTCAATAATTGTATCCCTTAAAACTCATCTTTAATCCCCAAATTGACATGAAAAAAATGTAAAACCTCTTCATGCCTTTAAATAGCTTGACTGTAACTCTACACACTTGCGTAATTTAGTATACGCGGATTTACTAATTTTAATTTCAACAGAAAAATATACCAGGATAGCCTGGCTTCTCTTGAGACTCCACGGCTTCAAAGCAGTCATAGTTAATGATATGCTAAAGGCCACCGACACGTTGACCGTGATTGGTTACAAGGTAGTTTGTGACGTAAGAGAAACAAGTGATTTCAAAATGTTTTTTTTTTAGACTGTCTTTAGATCACAACAGTTTTAAAGAGAAAATACTAAGCAATGGTGTTGACATGAATTTGCCTTTACGGAATAGTAAACACAACATATAGACATAGAAAACAACATTCAAAACTAGATTTTTAACCACAGGGGGTCTTAAAAGAAGCCTTAATATAAACCCTATGCTGAGGGCACAGAAGAAAACAAGACAGGAATGACTAAACTGACCGACAAAGTAATCCACGCGATGTCCCATCATGTTGGTAGATTTGTTGGGGCAGTTAAAGCGCAGGTACTTGGCCACCGCCTTCTCCTCCTTGGTAGGTTCACTGGCCTCCTGAAAAAAGTGATAAAGATTGTAAAGACTTAATGATAAAACTGGTCTGCTGAAGATCTAAACAAGCTTCCATTTGAATCTAATCAGATCACATTAAATATAATGCTATGCAGTCAGGATGTACAATATATAGGTAATTCGGTATCATATTGGTTATCATCAGATCAAATTTGTGATTTATTTATTTATTAATACCATCAGTCAATATTGGATATATATGATACCACTCAAAAGTGTGTTCAGTATAATTTCAAATATATAATATTTTTTTTCTCAAAAAAGATAGACACTTTTATATAAAACAATTATATAGGCCTATAAGATTATATATATATAAAAAAGACAGTTAAGACATTTCAAATCGTACAACATAAATAAATAAATGCTGCTTTTTATTTATTTTCTTTTTCTATGCATAAAAAAATCCTGCAAAAAAAATGCATCACGGTTTCAACATTTTTTTTAAACTATTAACAACATTGATAAGAAAGAAATGTTTCTTGAGCAGCAAATCAGTATATTAGAATGATTTCTGAATGATCATGTGACACTGAAGACAGGAGTAATGATGCTGAAAATTCAGCTTTGTCATCACAGGAATAAATTACATTTTAAAATAGAAAAAGGTATTATATATCGTAATAATATTTCACAATATTTTTACTTTATTTTGATCAAATAAATGCAGCCTTGGGAAGCATAATTTTTTTTTTCTTTTTTCTTACCGACCCCAAACTATTGAATGGTAGTGTATAATTGCAGTAAAAATTTACATGCATATTTTACACTAATAATTGAATAACACTGTTAAATGTTATCTTTAGCAACTTGTTGTAATGCTGACAGGTCTTCAGAAACAATTTGTTTTAATTTTCCATTTTTCATTTCTTCAGACAAAATAGCATACAATTGTAAGCCAAAACTTCAAAAAATAAGTTGTAATATGTGCATCCCTATTATATGTAGAGCCTAATTCTGGACCAACGAGACTTGAGACACCATGGGAGTGGACCTAGATACTAACCCAAGACGTAACAGAAGAAATGACAAAAAGCTGTTTTGTTCCTTTGGCTACAGCCCTTAATTCCAGTGAAAAATGATATCAAGAGAATTCAGGATAACAGCAGTGCAGGAATCCAGCTAACCCCTCTGAAAAAGCTTTGAAATGAACCTCCTGCACTGCAGCAGGACCCTCGTCGATCATGGACTCAATGAATGTGAACTAATTAAAAGCCTCAGCTCACCACATACTGATGTGCTGTGCTCTGTAATCACCGGCTCCTCACTGACCCGCTTTATTAAGCTAAAGATCATTACTTGTGTGACCACACTATACAAAAAAACTCTTACAAATCCAGCCTATAGAGACATCATTCATTTGAGTAATGAATGACTACCAGGCATAACTACACTCATAAGCCTGAGGTTTTAGTGTAGGCTCCACAATCCTTCAGTCATACTCTATTTGGTCAGAATGTCTCCTGCACGGCTCAGAGAGAAACGTTCAATGAAGACCATATAAACATGGTATTTTTGTCTGGGAGTTACTGGCATGTTGCCTGATATTGCTTTGGATTTTGTGAAGGAAGTCAGCCAAATGTTTATGGATTATATTGTCTCAGTCACCTTGGTAAATAATAACTTATCCATAACAGCAAGCCCTGGTGTTGTTATCATTACGATTTGGTGGTCTCTCTGTGAAAGCTGTACTACATTAGACAGGCTGCTGGCTTCAGATAAACTGCTTGAAGGGATAACAACTCATTTCGTCCTAAACCTGTATGACTTACTTTCTTCTGGGGAACACAAGATTATGTTTTGAATATGTCATGGTTGCAATTGACTTTCATTGTATGGACAAAACCCCCCCCCCGAGACATTTTTTTAAAATATCTTCTTTTGTATTCCACAGAAAAAAGAAAACCATACAGGTTTGGAACAGTCTTTTTATTTTTGGGGGAACTTCCCTGTAACACTTGATCTAATAGCCATCTTTACAGTGAAAAACATGCAGTGCTTTATTTGTTTTAGCTTGATACTTTAAAATCTAAAGATTTGATTTAGGTTTCCTATTGATGTTATTAAGTAAATGTAATGCAGGATTTCTCATATATCACTCAGAGTGGAAATGTCATTTTAATTTACTTTGCCTTTACGGTGGCACTTTTATTCAGCAAGGACACATTAAATTTATAAAAAAATTACAGTAAAGAGATTTATAATGTTACAAAATATTTCTGTTTAAAATGAATGCTGTTTTTTTAAACTTTCTATTCAATTAAAGAATCCTGAAAAAAGTATGTTTCAACGAAAATATTAAACCGCACAACTGTTTTCAAATAATAATATTAAGAAGGGTTTCTTGAGCCGAAAATCAGCATATTAGAATGATTTCTGAAGGATCATGTGACACTGAAGACTAGAGTAATTGCTACTGAAATTTCAGTTTAGTATGACAGGAATAAATTACATGTTGTTTATGCACTGAAAGAAAACTGACCAGCAATGACAGTGGATTTCAACCTGTTGCATAAGAGCAAAAACCAACACGCTGAAGGATCATGAAGAGTCACTCTCTTATCAAGACAACACGTCGTTACTCAAAACTCCAGTTCTTTTACATAACCATATTTATTACAGGAACACACACTGGCAGTCTCAAAGCCAAACGAGTTGCCAACCTAACAATGTTTTTTAGGGATGATTCTGACCACGACCAAAAAATAATGTCTAAGTACTAGGTAACACTAGGTTTTAAGTCAGTGGAAGATCCACATAATGTAGCCCTTGCATTTGTTTTAAATATTGAGGAAGCTATAAATTGTATTTATGGAGAATGGGCTTACAGGGATAATTCACCCAAAAATGATCAGATTTCATCTCACTTGTTTGAAATCTGTATATGCATTTTCGCGTGGAAAATTATATATTGATAGGTAAAATGTTATGGACTGACAGTCAGAGTTCACTTTTAATGCAGTAAAAGGTGACTGAGTCACACAAGTCCTTGTGTATTCGACGCAGACAGTAAGTCAAATGAGATTGAAACAACATGAGGATTTCAAATGAAATGACAGAAATGTTATTTTGGGTTGAAATGTCTGTTTAATTACACTGCAAATAGGTACAAATGTGGAGATTGTGCAATCGTTGATAAGTTATGTGTTATGGGCGATATTTGGTCAAATTCGTCAAGCATCTGAGACAGCAGCTGGTTAATAATAAGAACAGCCTGCAAACCGAGTCTGTGCCGAGCTAAGATGGCCAACTCCATCAGCTGTGCCACCAGACACATACTCTTCACAGGGGAGAGGCATTCAGGTCATGCTCACATCAAATACATCGAGTAAATGTATAAGTGTGTATAACCAGCCAAGAGATACATTGCATTCCCGTAGAAAGGCGCAAAAATTGCGCCAACACTGATAAATAATCCACCTCCCATATATGAAAGCACTGCAAAAATAACGGATCAATGTACAACTGTATGTTAGGACGAATAAAACACTAACTCGAGAAATGACACAATGCCAAGCAGAAGCCATCTAAGATTGAGCATCTGATAGCAAATATTACGTGAATTTGGTACCTGAATTCGCTTCTTGTGTCTCCTGCGCTCCGCCATGATTTCTAACTTCTGGGTTCCCTTGACGTGGTCACGAACAGAGTGGGGAGGGAGATCTCGCGATATTTCGAATAGCCCGTGATCAGGATCAGTCACTTCTTCGCTTTGCAGATTAAAATCTGAAGGAGTGAATACTGCCATCTGAAGTGCAGGTGAGGCATCCAAAGTGCGTCAGTGCATTGAAGTCATTTTTAATGCTTTTAATTCCAATCATTGAACGAAGAAAACTGCTTGATGAAAATATACACAACTTAACTGAAACAGGTGCGTTTAGTTTATCTGTCAGTCACAGTATTGTGTAATTCTAACCCTGACAAAACCCACAGTTTTGTTGTGAGAACTAGATGATTATTATTATCTATCATAAAATTAACACATTCATTAATGTTCCTTAAATGTTTGAAACCTTAGAATATATATATATAGGTTATATATATATAGGTTATATATATATATATATATATATATATATATATATATATATATATATATATATATATATATATATATATATATATATATATATATATTAAACTTGTTTGATTTAAGCTGCTAAGGCAACATTTCTCATTTTCATTTAGTTTAACTTGATGATAAACAAAACTAAAATAAAAATATTATAAAACTGATGAAAAAACAACAACAAAATGACTAAAACTTTAACTAAACTTAAAAATAAAAGGGAAAATATAGCCTACAAAATAAAAATTATTTCAAAATATTACTAAAAACTATATACGGTATATATCAATTATCCTAAAATAACAAAAAAAAATTGGAACCAACAACAAACAAAGACAATAAATAACAAAAAATATTTTTTGCAAATATTGTTGTTTGGACTGCATTAATAAATCTTTCAACCAGTCAGCTGTGTTAAGCTAGGCCTATTGTAAGAATAACAATATTCTTATATAGGCTATAATATATATATTGGAAATCATTAAAAAAGTATTAATAACTACAAAACAACATTTGCTACAAACTAGCCAGTGAGTAACAGCTTAATTAAGGTTACATTGGATTTTATGCTTATTTATAGAAAATTACAAAAATCACAAGGGATTTAGACTAGATTCAGTCATATCATAAATAATATATTTTCATTTGTTGAAAAATAAATTAATAGTATAGATTGTGAGATTTTTTTGTGTGTGGAAAATAAAAAACATTTAAACAAACAAAGGAATAATTATTTTTTATTTACTTCACAGCAAACAACACATGAAAATAGAGAATAATTCAAGTTTGAAGTAAAAACCAAAATAAAATTTTACAATAAAAAAGAATAAGGACAAAATGTTTTAATTGATTTGCTAATTTATTACAAAATATACATAATATACGTAGAAAAATCCAGCATTCAACAGTCTACTGAGTCCGTTGGAGCACATTTTGAACCTATTGTATTACACAGATCATTATATATTTGTGATGTAAAAAATGTATGATCAGTATATTCACTACAGAAATGTCAGTTTCTGTCTACCTTATCCATTAGGTGTCAAAACAGTAAAGGATTTTGAGGTGGAATAAAAAGAAATCCAATAGTTGTGCTCTTTCAGGTGGTCTCACTCATCTGGGTCGGTGAAGGATTATCAGCTTCACTAACAGGCTCCGTAGATTTAAGAGCCTCTGTGTCTCTGGGGCTGCTGAGAAGCTCCACGCTGTTGCAGTTGAGGGGGGAGCTGATGTCTGAGGATCTGTCCCCACTTTTCTCAGGTGGAGGCTGCAGGCCAGAGACAGGCAGGGGCAAGTTCATCATGTTGTAGAACATGCTACCCATCCGTCGGGACAACTAAAAAGAGAGTAGAATAACCTAATGAGTAAAAAGAGTTAGAGGTAATTCTTTAAAAATCTTTAACCTTTTGAAGATCAAGGACCCATTGGAGGATAGAAGGAACCCTTAAATTCACCATTACCGGTAACTTTTTTTTTTTTTTTTTTGGAATATTGCAGTGTTTATTATAAATAATTTTATCTGTGCACATGATTATTTTTTTTAAAAAATAATGTGCGACCTCATAATCTTTCATCAAAATAACTCCCCCTCCCTCTTGTGACAACATCTCTTCTCTTCTCTCATTACGTTTACTGGCATGAGGGCAGGACAACCTGTCACTCACATGAGATCGACCAATAGAAAACGTCAACAAAATCAAGTCCCACCCTACATTTTTTCTTGTTTGAGGAGCCTTTTTACTCAACTATACGTCACAACAGGAAAGAAAAGATTATTGCAACTTCTGTTTGACTGAATTAAATTTTCTTAATACTAACTTTAAATTTAATGATTAACCTGTTTATGAGGACATTATATGTAGAGAATCTTGTCCTTTTAAAACATTGTAAATACCTGTGATCGTATCTTGAGCGCCGGCCCAAGCTTTAGCCCAAGTGTGTCCAGGAGATGCTCCTCTGTAAGAAGAGGTAACGTCTCTCCATCAATCATGTGGTCTTTGAATGTCTGAAGTGGATGACACACACGAGAATAAGATTGAAAAACAGCTTTAAAATTATTATTACATTTTGTCATTTTACATTTCTATTACCTGTGCATATTCAGCGCAGCTTGGTATTTCACTGATAAAGTTGAAGACGTCATCAACTGTCCATTTGCGAATATCAGACATCTCTTCTCCATTGAGAAACATATTAGGAGGACCTGGTTGAAAACAAAACAAATTAATAGGTAGCATTGACTATAATGTGTCATCATCATCATCTTAATATTTCTTAAGAGAAATGTATATTGGCTCACAAAACATGCCTGACAAACAGCCAAACACCTGTGTTGTATTGTTAACTAGAACTGTTAAAAATGTTTTCTTTAATTGAAATAAAGCTAAGAAATAAAATATAAATATTAGATTAAAAACTATTAAAAAACTAACTAACTAAACTTTATTAGAAAACCCAAAAGTTAGAAATGTTGCCTTTGCATAACTGAATAGTTAAAAAGTTAAAGTACTAAAGTGACTAAAATTAAAACTAAATAAAGAAATATAAAAAAAGCACGTTAACTTTAATTAAAATGAAAATATAAAAAATATAAGCTAATTTAAATTAAACTATAAAAACACACCAAGTGGTAGAAGTCCATTTCCTGGCACGGGGAGCATGTAGGGCATCCCTGTGAGAGGGCCGGCGGCAGATGGGTACAGAAACTTTTCTTGGAAAGCCGAGCAAGGGTTGGAAATGTCTTTGTCACTGGTGCCGGCATTGCAGTTGGTGACTTCTGCACAACCCTCCTGTCCACTAAGACATGCCTTGCGAATCCCTGGATCTCCTTCCTTAAAACTTTTCCTACTGCTGGCTGAAGACATCTCTGTTTCTACTTTGGTTTGGTGTGGTTTGCTGCTGGGGGCCTCACTGCCCATTTCACCTTTCCCTTCAACTTCCTTCTCCTCCCCCGATGCTCCTCCTGGACTTTGGTCGATGTTCTTCTCTTCTGATTGGCCTTTAGGGAGAGTGATGTTGTTGTCTGAGCTCTTATGATTGGTGGTCCTCCTGCCTGTCCTGCGTCCTCGCTCCCTTTGCAGTGTGCTGATCTGTGGGTAAGGGCTTGACATGAGGAGACTGTTAGCATGCAGGTCTTCAAGTGTGGTGCGGTGGACGAATACATCATGACCATCCGGGAGACGCTGGCGGCCCCTGAAGGCCATTGGATTGGGTTGCATGCCCTGGTACATCATGGGATTCTCCATACCAATAAGACCCTTTTGGTGGGCGTTCTCCAACTCTTTTTGATGCAGGATAGCATTCATCTCCATCCTCGTTAAAAGAAAAAAAACTTATTGATTACATTTGTTAATAGCTTTATATTTTATTCATATTTTTTACTCCAATTTAATATTGTATTACATATCAGGGCAAATACACAGACATTTACCTGGCTATGTTCTGTTTGTGAATTAACTCTTGTCGCCTGGCAACTGTCTCCATGGTTTCAGTTGGAAGGAAGCTGTAACCTGGAAATTAATTAAATTAATAAAGTAAGTTTGCTCAATGAGCTTCCCATATTGTCTAAAAATTAACCTGTATATAATTCCATTCCAACCTGTGCCAGGGAATCCCCTGCCTTGAATAACATTGGAGTTTTGGGGCAGAGGTGGGCCGAGGTGGGCACCCATGTGTATTTGTCTACCATCAGCTGATACCATCTCAGTGGGCTGCACCAGTTCTCTGCAGATAAAGAGGATTCATCCATTCATTCAAGTCCAGCTTACATCTTGTTTGACTTTATTCTGCTATCTAATATATTTATATTATCTACATTGTGTTGTAATTCTATTACTGTTAAATGTTATTCTTTGGCATGTTCTATTTTTTCTGTATTTCCTGTTCTTTCTATTACCAAGCATGTCATACTGTTTGTGGTTGTGTGTGTGACAAACAAAATTTGAATATCGATTTAAGTATGTACATTTCTAGTCTAGTTGAAACTGCATAGTTTATTCACTGCATTTTTTATCTTACTTTTTAAAATCGATTATTGTACTTTTATTGCACACATAATTATTGTACTCAGCTTGAAGTGAGTGTACCCGGTCCTTCTCGACCCGCAGGATTCGAACTGGGGGTCTCTGGCGTGGGAGGCGGGCGCAGTAACAAGGAAGCTAAAGACCTCAGCCCCTTGAGCGCCTCTTGAGGCCAAAGGAAGTAAGTTTTACAAGGTCTTACTGGCTTATGTCAGTTACACTCACCCCCCTAAACCTCACTCACACCTGGGTCACGGCACCAAATGTAACCGGTCCTACTCGACCCGCTCAGGGGTGCGTTTCCCGTACAACTATATAGCTCACTGCTTAAATACCATAGTACGATGCATCGTTGAAGAAATCAACTAGCTCGTCACGACTGTTTCCCGAAACCATATGTCGCAAAGTATCGTTCAACCACGTTGGTTTATGACGTCTCTCACGTGGTGGACTAATAAATTATTTTAATTAATCTGTTTGAGATCGAATTAACGCTAGATTTTGTCATATAAGTTACAGACATGGCATCTGAAGACCATTTCTAATTTTTCTCAGTTATTTTGCTTTATTACCAGACTCAATATTTGGCTCGTTCTTACATAGTTGAGCACGTTCGCACATGCGCAGTCTTAAAAAACGGTGTTTTAAATCTCTTGACAAACTAAAAGACGTAAATTACATTTGTATGTATTCTAAATAAATAACACGGGTTGTACTGAATGTCAGCTTGCTTATTTTGCTAAAGATAAGGATTTATTCAGTCTATATCTCATGTAAACTAGGAACTATGCTTCAAACCACAGCTCGAGAGATGTTGTTCCAACCACACAAGTTTGCGATGCTGTTTGCGAACGTTCGTTGGAACGATGGTTTCGAGAAACACCAAATCGTTGAACTATGCTGATATACACGGAACTTGCGACCATAGTTGACTAACGATGCTTTCGGGAAACGCACCCCTGAGCGGGATTCGAACTAGAGTCTCCGAGGGAGGTGAGCACGCTAACAAGGAAGCTAAAGACCTCTAGCGTCAGTTGTTAGAGCGCCTCTCGAGGCCAAGAGAATGAGGTTTACACACAGGTTTCTTACTGGCCTACATCCGTTACAAGAGTACAGTAATAACTGAAATTGTCCATTAACAATTAAATCTCATTCTTAGTATTAAAAAATACTCTTTTACTGTCTTGCTAGTTGGCTAGTTTTAGAGTTGATTCTAACTGACCTCTCCATGAAGCGGGGATCAAACTGCGCAGGAACACCCTGCAGTCTCTGCTGCCCCTGAGCCAAGATCTGTGGAGCCATGGCCATCTGGTTCCTCATCATGAGCTCCTGCCTTTGCCGCAACTCTGTTTCACATGCAGAGTAACAGATAAAGGTATCAGTAATAGTATTAGTTCATTCTTAGCCATACCTTTTCACATTAAAGGGCACCTATTATGGAATTTTGAAATTTACCTTTCATGTAGTGTGTAACATAGATCTAAGTGAACAAAAACATCCTGCAAAGTTTGAAATATGAAAGTGCACCGTATATAAAGTTATTGTCTTTCAAAAGTAAGAGTCGACTCGGAGTAATTTTTATGAATCGCTAGAAGACCAAAGCTTTTTCTCTGACTAGATGACGTCAACTTGTCAAGTTATTTGAATACAATACGCCCACTTATTGCGCTCCAAGGCCAGGGAAAACATCATGGCAACGAGACACTGTGTTCTGAACTGAAGTGCGACTCAAAAGCCAACTTTTTTCATCTGCCCAAGGAGTAGCATTTGAAGACTAAGTGGCTACAATTCATATAACTATACCACAGAAGTGTAGTCCGAGCCTTGTGCTTAGTTCGCGCCATTTTGAAGACGATTGCTTTTTATTGATATTGAAGGAAGGTTCATTTCTAAGTGTATTTGCATCAGCTTCCTCCTCCGTATCACAACCTGTAAGTGTTATTAATAATTGTTGCTTTTATGTTTTATGTAGCATGCTTAATTATTATTTTGTTTGTTGTGTAAGCACCGTTTAGCTTCTAGGTCTTCAATGACAATTGTATTGAGATATGTGAAGTGTTTGTCGTTGTTTTCGGAGTTGTCTTAAAGAATAGAATAATACCTCGTAGTAACGTAACTGCATTTTTTATTTTTTATTTTAAACGTTATGTTTATGCATCGGGCTAACGCAAACAAAGACTGATTGTGCTTTTACAATATGAACTCTGGGCTATGCTCGCTAACATATTAAATTCTTTATCTTACTTTTAGTTTTTTACTACAAGCTACAAAGCAGTGGACTATAATCATTATTATAACACGATTTAATTGATAAAAGCATAATTGTACTCCGTGTTAAACAATAAGTATTATCTCTGCTGAGTCATCTGACCAATCGCAGATTAGCGTCGCGCAAAGGAGGGGTTTGGAAAAATGAGTCGTTGAACGAATCATTTGGGAGTCGGTGAGCAAATCAGGTAAAAATAAATGCATATTATACGAAAACAAAAGTGTTTTTTGACATTGCATGCATGTAAAACTGTTGTTGGGGACTCCCAAAACAACATTAGGAACATTTTAAATGTCATAATAGGTTCCCTTTAAAGTTAAAGTGTTTCATGGACAGTGCCGTGATGAACTCTCACCTCCAGCAGACATTCCATTGACCAGTCGGTACCAGTGTTTCTCATCTAGGGCGCTTTGCTCTCCCAGCGCTGATATCTTCCTTAGCTGGTCACGTGGGGTCATGACACTGTCTCCTCCTTGAGTGTAACAAACATACACATTATTCTCTAAAAACTTCTCTAATAAAAAAAAATGAAAAAACACTGCATTATAGAAAAAAAGAAAAAAAAAAGAAGAAAAAAAACAGGTCAATGGGAAATTAAACCTTTTGGTTATCAACATTCTTTAAAATATATTTTTGTGTTCAAAAGAAGACAGAAATGCATACAGGTTTGGAACAACACGAGGGTAAGTAAATGATGACAAAAGTTTCATTTTTTATTGGCCTGTCCCTTTAAAGGGATAATTCACCCCAAAATTTTAAAATTGTCATCATACTTACCCTCATGTTGTTCCAAACCTGTTCCTTTATTCTGCTGAACACAAAAAAAATTATTTTGAAGAATGTTGGTAAAATATCTTCTTTAGTGTTCAACAGAAGAAAGAAACTCATACAGATTTGGAACAACATGAGGGTGAGTAAATGATGACAAAAAAAATTTGTTTTGGGTGAACGATCCCTTTAATGCACAGACTATCTGGAACATATGGAACATTATGTACTTGGCATTATGTAGTCTACCTATTCACAGTCACTACTGAAATAGCACAGAGACAAATGACACAGAATTCACACACAAACGATCACAACGTCTCTTGAGGACTAATAGAGCAATAGTGTTTTTTATTATCTAACAGTCCTACAAAATATTTTCTTTTCTATACAGGTCAGTGAACACGCATTTAAGATTCAATAAAAACATACCAAGAACTCAAACATCAATGTAATAAAGGATATAGATGTGATGTAATAAAGTACCTGTTCACCTCTCCTTTGCTTTATCTTCACTCACTCAGGTGTAAGATATTTCTGTAACGTTGCTCCTTTCAGTCTGATATTGAGAAATAGAGAGAGGAAATGATAGGCTGTAACAAATTTGTGAACACCTGTTATTTCCTGTGTAACTTTAGAGCCAAACAAAAAACAGGGCTATAACAATTAGGATAATGTATATATTATATTATATTATATTTGTCATGTAGGCTTATTGAGTGTCTTTTTCTCAACCTGCAAGAATTTCTTTACTGGAGTAATAACACGGTCTGGATAATTAAATCTATACAGATCTTTATTACTGGATAATTCTCCTGTGCTCTGCTTGGGACTGCCTCTGTGCGCATTACCCGTTATGAGGAGCCGTTCTAATCTGAGTCCAGTAATCCTCCTGTTAGTCCAGCAGTCTGCCTGCTACATCTGCTGACCTGCATGCGTGCGGTCCTGCTGTCAGCCAACCCCCAAACTACCTTCAGGGCCCCTATTCCCCCCTCAGATCCTATTAGCTAAGTCCTGACTATACAGCATTTTAAAGGGATGTGTTGGAGGTAATCCCAGAGTTTAGAGTTTTACCCTCAGCAAACCTTGCCTGTAAGCATACCGGACAATACACCCTAAGTGCTAAGCCTATTAGCCTCCATTAGCCCCAGAGATGTCCTAAAAACACCTTGGGGATAAATCTGGGATACAATCGGTTTATGTGTTAAATGTGGTGCAGGCAGACACTCTGTCAACAGTGTTAAAACCCTCCCTGATACGCAGAAAAGTCTGTTTATTGTAAAATGAAGGAATGATATATAATTTGAAAATTCATAAACATAGGTGAATGTTGATAAACATGATTTTTTGGACAAACA
This sequence comes from Phoxinus phoxinus, assembly GCF_949152265.1. Lineage (NCBI taxonomy): Eukaryota > Metazoa > Chordata > Actinopteri > Cypriniformes > Leuciscidae > Phoxinus > Phoxinus phoxinus. Next base: position 32,385,094 of record NC_136880.1, on the reverse strand, counting down.
ATGTTCTTCATAAAAACATGACCCCCTTTTGGAATAATACATATATTATTCCATCACTTGTCACACATGTGACAAGTGATGCCATATCCAAGTCACAGACTTGAACTGGATGGATTTGCTTGAGACTAATCTCATTAAAGGAATAAATTAAGGGAAAACTGCTGACGACTTAAATCAAGCCTTGCATTTGGGTAGGTCATAGTAGAGTAGATAATAATCATCTGGTCTAGTGTACTTCCTTTGTAGGGTAAGAGCACACAAGTCTAAGACAGGTATGAACAGAAGTGACAATGATCCGAACACTATCAACTACCTTGTCCTTCACTTCTTTGGCACATAACAAAGAGTTAAACGGGATATTAACATGTAAAGGAATAAAGATGGTTAAAATGAATTGCATGTTCTAGTCAAGTCAAGCCACTCTTATTTAGACATTACAGATTGTTTCAAAGCAGCTTTACTGTGATAAACAGGGAAATGATTCAGTGAATCAAACAGAATTAAATTCAGCTGTAAAGCAGCTCAAAAAACAACAACAGTGTCATTATCTTAAATCAATTCAGTGTTGATTTAAAGTTCAATTATGGAATGAGTTCAATTCAGCTATAAAGGATATCTGCAGGAAAAAGTTATGTCTGTTGACTGATCACTGTATACTGTTAAAATTCTATACTGTGCGATGAAACTGTTGCACACCATTGCAATGAATCCACAGTGAAATGAACATGTTTAAAATACAGTCTAAATCATTAACCTTACATTACAGGTTAAAGATATACAGCATAAACTGGAAAAACACCAAATGGAAGGAAAAGTGAAGCCATAAAGACAGATGAGACATTAGACTCACCTCTGAATGTCGGCCAGAGAAATGGGAATCTGTCCAGGCTCTCAGTCAGGAAGTAAATATCAATACATTCATTCCAAACAAGAAAAATTATTCCAAAATGAGCACGAGACCCGAAGCTGCAACAAGAAAGGAACTCTCAGGACTCTCAAGACTTCAGTGCTGCCGCAGGTGCCTTGGCCAACAAGTGCCAGCTCCTTGTCTTAACTAAAAAAGACCTTTAATTACAGATTCATGTTATCTCTATTAGCTTGGCTTTATCTGCCTGCTTAAGCCCCCCCTTACCTGACATCACTATGATCTCTCGTCCAACTGCATGCAGGACACTCTGCTGAAATGTAATTAAGAGCACTGCCTAAGCACAGTGGCTAAACCTCTTTCAACATTTACCTCAGTAATCCCCTGTTAGCACTTTAAGACAGAGGGTAAGACACCTAAACGCTCAGCTTCCTTTTCCATGGAAAATACAGTCGATTGAAAGCAAGCAGGATGTGCATGTGCCTTTCAAGTGCAACTCATAAATCATTCTCATGGTGTTAATCAGAGACTATATCAGGTTGCATTAATTGGGCGCCTGCCCTCCTGACTATGTTGTGGATGATCATGTGCTCAGACTTGTTAATCTGACAGTTTGTGCTCACCACCCGCTTACAGCATCGTCTGCAGTTCCCAGACTTATATTTTTTAACACTGAGAGGATCAGGGAGAATTAGTACAGGGATAGGGGTGCGCACAATTGGGCGGCATATGAGCGTTTTGCTGGAAAACAGATTCTTGGGGAGACGCAGAGATTGGCGGCAAGTGTTCACCTCCCGCGGGGATAAGCTGACAGAGGGCTAATAAAGCTGTTTTGCTGATTATTATAAATGGCCCCACACACACCACCTCCTGTGCCATGCAGAGCTTTGTAAGAAATGAGTAAACAAATGCTTGTGGAACCGCAGGAATCTTAAGTGCTTATTGATGACATTACTACTATAGTATTTCATCATAATAGCATTTGAACTTGAGGCCTTGAAAATTACAATATACAATGTAGACTATACCATTTGAAAAAAAAGTTTGGGGTCAGAAATTGATGCATTTATTCAGTAAAGACATTTTACAAAGATTTCCCTAAAAAAAGGCTGTTCTTTTGAACTTTCTGTTCATTAAAGATTCCTGAACAAACAATATGACAGTTTCCACAAAAGTATTAAGCAGCACAACTGCCTTATATTTGTTTCTTAAAATGTTTCTTGAGCATCAAATCAGCATATTAGAATGATTTCTGAAGGATCATGCGACTGAAGACTGGAGTAATGATGCTGAAAATTCAGTTTTTCGTCAGAATAAATGACATTTTAAAATTGAAAAGTTATTTTAAATTATAATTATATTTTACAATATTACTGTTTATTTTATTTTATAATTTTAAAAATAAATAAATGCAGCCTAGGTGAGCATAAGCATTTGAATTAAAACATCTTACTGACAAGCAAAAATTATTTGAAGTTGATCATTATGCAGTTTCTGATTTTTTTCACACACACAAAAACAAAACAAATTAAATATTATTATTGCTAATTTAAAAATATATATAAGTCATTCACACAGGTTTGACTAAACACTCAGAATTCTACAAACAATATCTACAATAAAATTCTGAACGAACCATAGATCTATTAATTGCATTTTAACACTTTTTGTCTCGATGGATCAAAGTAAAAAAAAAAAAGTAATCGATTTACTTTTTCTCAACTGAATTTTTGTTTGTTTGAACAAATTCGATTTCTATGGTCAGTTGAAACTAAAAATTGAAACAAAGATTTTTTTTTTTTTAAACATTAGATCGCAAATTATCACAATCTTTTTGGATGAACTTAAATTTTTACATTGTTTTAAATCAAAAATCCAAATAACTACACACCAATGTGGCATAAATTAAACAATCACCTTAAAGTCGGCATGAAATCAAAATTGACCCTATTTACTTTGTTAGCGGATATTACTAGTCTTGTGGTGAACAATTAATCCGTGCAAGTTAATACACGGAAAAAAAAATGTTTGCCGAAGTTATCTTTAATCAAAGTCTGAAAAGTCGTTTGCAACTTCCGGTTCACGCGGACTTTAAGAATTAGTGATTTTACTGTGTGAAATGTCACTGAATTACTGTTTGGAAAAAGTTTTTTTTTATGTGGTCCCCCTTTTTGAATCTAAAACTGAGTCAGGTGATTTGCAGTGTGACATCAGCCGTTCTTGTTGGTTATCAGTAGAGTGTTTGCTGAGATGCACGATTAGACCAAAACGTTGCACATGTTGTGGACTCATATCAGCCAAAAAGAGAGAATCACGAATAAAGTGCTTAGACTTCGAGAGAGCAGAGTATTAAGACATGTAAACCACTAATTTAAGAATCTGTGTGGAGTAAGCTTTTTAAGAGGGATTTCTGCCCGGCCTGTTTGTGCACTGTATTATAGAGTCACAGTGAGGCAAAGGGATAACAAGGGGTTTAACCCCAAAACAACTCTGTTTGTGAAGTCCAAATTATGCTAAAGGATAAGGGAACTCTCCATTGAAATTAAACAGATAAATAAACGATAAATAAACACAAAGTGTAACCACACAGTGACCACTAATACATGCCAAATACAGAAGACCTGTGACCTCTGCCCCCTACAGGACATCCCGTTATTTACTGTGTACATAGACCTATGAACTATGGCGTCTTTTAGACAGATGGATATACTGGTTTAGTTTTATAATACATTATTTTCATAATTCTTTACACAGTAAAATAGACATGTAAACTCTGCAACTAGCCTACACTTCAAAAAATGCTGGGTTGTTTAATTTAAATTTTAAACCCAGCGATTGGGTTTGATGGGTTGAAACGACTCAACATTTTAAATATTCTTTGCAGACTTCCCAGTGACTTATAAATAAAGTTAATATAAAAATAAAAGTCCAGGCCTGTTCCTCTCTCGCTCTTCACTGTCGTCGCTCCTCCTGCTGAGAGATACGAGACCAGTGCGTGGCGCAGGTGTTGCTCATCAGTAATCACGACACCGGCCTCGCGCCGTTCTCTCTCCCTCGGCCTCGTCCACAAGCCTATTCTCTCAGTTTCACCTGAATGGATATAAACACCAAAAAGTAGTTTTAGCAGTTTTAGTCAAAATCATTTGTTACATTATCTAATTAATTATTCAACTTTCTTATACTGTGTAAAAGTAATAGAGAAGGGGGGCATTCTAACCTACTTGTGATCTTGGATGTGATCTTGATTCTAGAAGGATAAAAAAGCCATGCTATGGCAGTAACCCTTGGACTGAGTTTGGGGCTCTTCACATCTGTTCATAGGGGGCTTGTTAAACACAAAGGTCATTCAAACAAACATTGATCCTTTCATTCTCTAATAAGGGGAATGACACACAATTGTAGTTGTCAAGAACAGCTGGTTAGACATTTAATCACATCCAACTGACATTGAAGAATGAATAAAAAAATGACATCTAGTTCTCAATAATTGTCATAAAACATTACTCTGAACATTGTGTAATCGTAGATTACATAAAAAGTTATTTTTGCATGTTGTGTAACATAACTGTTTTTTGGTCATGCATCCCAAAGTTTTCTAGTTAAATGCCCTTATCCCTTCCTTTGAGCCCAACTAAAAATTACAAAGACAATTTGGTAGATTATAGACATATTTATTTCAAGGGTTATAAATGTGGCCATATAGAAAATGTCTTCATATCATTTCAAATAAGACCAATTCATAAATTGATTTTATCTTTGCAAATGATTTGATTGCAAAGACTGAATAATGTTGTTTGATGTAAGTTTATTTTAGTGTTATTGTGCAATTTAGAGAATTGTGCTATGGTCAGTGGGGTACAGCTGAAAGCCACTGTATCAACTGTACCAGAATTGTCTCGGATGCTGTTAAAGCCTAGACATGTGGGATGAACAACCTCATCTAATACCACAATTAGTAACTGTTGACTAAAAAAAAAAAAAAGAGTATGAGTGAATGAGTCAGTTAGCCTACTCCCTTACTGACTGAGTGAATGCTATTTGTTTGCTTTTACAGTGAGCTGGTTTTTAATAGTTCAATATTTTTTGTAATTTTGTAAAAAACTGTTGTTCAGAATTTTAGAGATTAGCTATTACTAATTTGAACTCTTAATCTTAATTGGTCAGTTATTTACTTTAAGGAAAAAAGAGAAGAGTTTAAGTTAAATTATTTTTAATATCAGATTTGTTTTGGTCGGATTTCACATATTTGAAGTGGAGATGTGGACACATGCAAGTCAAATCATAACTTAAAGCTACAATATGTAATTTTTAAACCTAATCTCTTACAATAACAAAGGCGTAGGTTATGACGCATAAGCGGAATTATGGAACTTGTCGTCAAGCTGATGGATCTAATAATGTTTATGGATGAGTGAATACATTGATGTTTTTAACATGACTGTGGTGAATCAGGGCGCGATTGCTAATGGGAGACATTATATCAGTACTGAGAACAGGCGCGCTCAACTCCCAAACCGTTTTTGGGTGCGAGTATTAAAAAATGTGTCAAATAAAGATGAAAAACCGCATTCTATCTCATATATTTATTTACACCATGTCCACACAGACGCGTTTCAGCCTAAGCCATCAACACACTGATGGTGGCTTAGACAGATATCAGCACCACACGCGAGTCCCACGGATATAAAGGAATAAAGACGTTTCATTCTACCGAATTACATGCAAGTGCTGAATTAATACTCACACAGGTCAGTTTATTAGATGAATTAAACTAACACAGCACTGTTTCACTTGGTCTACAACACTATCACACAAAACTGCATTTGAGTGTGTTGAAAGTTATAATGTTATGTGTTAGTTTGTCTGTATGAGACTAGTGCAAGCTAGATCAACATTAAAATAACATACTGATCATATTCTAACATTTCATCATGTTGAGCTATATAACATTGTTTCATGTACATTTGCTCACCTGTCTAATAAAGTTCATGCAAGAGTGGCGTCTCTGTCAAGTCGAACTTTGTCACGGATGTGGAGCTCTTGGCATCTCGAAAACGCCACGCCAATATTGTTCCTCGTTTTATTTCTCCTTTTGTCCCAAAGTCTGCTTGCCATGGTCCATAATGTTTGAACGAAACAACAGCGTGAGCGTGCCGCTAGACGTAACGTCTATCCTATGCGTCTATCGCCTTGGTTACTATGGCAGTACGAGCTGAAACCAGGAATAACGCGGATATTACGTCACTGACAGGCGACAAGTGAACAGGGGGCCAGGGACAATCCATTATTTAAAATGGGAATTTCTCTGAAATTAAAAATCTTTGGGAACTACACAACTGCAGGAAATATATCACACTGTGCAAGTGATTTTTGGATATTTTATTACAAAAATCTTACATGTTGTAGCTTTAAATGTGACAAATAGAAACATTAACAGAGCCGTTTTCGACATAGGCCTATTAGGTATGCAAATGAGTATGCGACTATGCGTGAATGTGTGCATATTAAAAAAGTGTGAATAATTCAAACTGATTACAATAAATTCTAGTTCCCTTTCGAAACGGTATCACATTAGGTGAATCAGGCTGTGGGGGGTTGGACCTCCATTTTCTCCGAATTTGTTAACGTTTGCCTATGGTATTTCAGCCTGCCAAAACGAACCTTTCTGTGAGCAGAATAGGTTTCTGAATAGGTTTGGTGATGGAAAAGGAGAAAAAGTGAAAAGCCTGAGTTCCATCGCCTCAAGGTGGACCATCGCTGTGTCACACCTGTGGCCCCTTGGAAGGATCCTTGCCTATATTGGGCAAGCATTGCCTGAACTACAGAAGGAAGGTTTTCACAACAGATGCCTCCAACTTGGGTTGGGGAACTCTGTGCGAGGGCAGACTGGAGTTCGGCTTCTGGTCCAGCCTGGAGCAACGCCTGCATATCAACTGCCTCGAAATGATGGCAGTTTTCTGGCTCTCAAAACCCTCCTGCCAGCCCTAGCACCACGTCCTTGTCTGTTCGGACAACATGGCGGTGGTGGTCTTCATAAATTGCAGGGTGGCCTTAGGTTGTGGTCACTTTACAAAATGGCAAGACGTCTCCTCCTATGGGCACAGTGCAAGCTGGGCTCCCTGAGGGCAGTGCACGTGCCGGTCTTGACTGTGTTTGCTGAGGCTCTAGCCTCGTAACTAGCCTATGTTTCCTAGGGTCCTCGTATTGGCTCCAGACTGGGCCCATAGGACAGCTTTTGTTCTGCGCTTGTAGCACGGCGCTATGGTATATTGTTCCCCAAAACGTGATTCACAAAATGGGAGAGAGAGACCGTTTCGAAAGGGAACACTCCAGTTACTAATGTAACTTTGGTTCCCTGAAATAACGGGAAGGAGTGTGCTCTGCCGTGCTCTACAGCTGCATGCGAGTCAACGCTGCCGCTTCTCAGTCATGCTCATTCCCATTATCTCAGGAAACCAAGGTTATGTTAGTAACCCAGCAAAATCATTTAATGATGTTTTAAACAAAGTTCGGGAGGAGTATGTTCAAATAATCAAACAATTACCATGTCTACCCTATCAGCATGAGAGGAAGCATATATATATTCACTCTGTCAACTCACCTAACATTCCTTGACAGTTTTCAGCATCCTTCACCACCCAGACTCCTCACTCTTGGCTTATTCTTTCACAACCAGGAATACCGGGGGAGTACTCTGGGTTCGCATTTATTCTATCTGACTTATTTGTAAGTGTGAACTCGTGAACTGTTATTCATAATTAGGGCTGGGCAAAAAAATAGTTTATTACCTAAAATAAAAAGAGTTTAATATACAGGTTTGTGGGTGGCTCTATTTCTTTTTATTAATTAACCACTCGTAAACTTATGTTCACCGTTTAAAAATAAATAAATATAGGATTTGTATTAAATCTATATTCATTGAGTCGAATCGGGAATCGAAATCGGATTTAGAATCGAAATTGAATCGAGAATCGAATTCAGAGCTTGTGAATCGAAATCGAATCGAAACATCTGAATCGATACCCAGCCCTATTCTTAATGTGTATTTTGCTGTAGCCTAACTTTTAAAATCCAACCTATGTAAACTTTATTGTGTAATCATTTTCATGAAAGAAGTGCCTTTGGCTTCAGATGTCAAATCTTGATACCAATGGATAAAGAACTTCTGTAAATAGCAGTGAGGCCATTTTTTCAAGAGCCTGTCCCACAGTTTAATAATATTATAAAGAGACTTTATAAAAAATATGTTTCCTGTGAAGCACTGTGTGAACTGTGTGGTCAGAGAAAGTCTACCAAAGCAGAGATCCATGTGTCATAGATCCAAGATTATTTTAATGAAAGAAGTGTGATACATTGCATTCGCACAAAGTAATACTGTGAAGAGAAATTTTACAAAAAAACTACAGAAGCAAGATCTCGTAACTTATACCTACACAATATACTCTGATTCACCTCAGATAAAAACTATAATAAATCATTATAAATAGTTGCTGATCAAATACTGATCTGAACAATTTACATTTGCTCGTTCATCTCTCCAGGAGATGCTATTATTATTAGTTACCATGATCTGGTCTGTTTTAATTCATATCTATATTTTATGTTCACACATTTATATTTTGTATGAGGTTTTCTATGAGCTAAGTCAACTGAGTTTACATTGCGACACTTTCTCATGCCACAAACCAGTGATTGAGAATATGTTGTGTGAATATGACGGGGAACAAAATAATAATAATGTATTAAAAATAAATAAAATCGACCACAACACATCTCACAGTAGCTCATTATTCAAGGCTGTATTAAGGCATGCCGCTGCACAGTCCAGGTCTCTGGTCGGTCTCAGTAAAAACATTAGTATTGATGCCTTGGGATTTGAGGATGTCTAACAGCTCAGAGACGGTCTCCTTGGGAAGTGTGCGTGTCCTGCTCATGATCCAGGAAAACTCAGCGTGAAAGAGACCGGCGAAATCAGAGCACGAGTAAACCAGGGTGTATTCATCATAATCAGTAGCCAGCACCCAGTAAGGGGCATCAGGAGCGTCTGAAAGAGAACATCATGGATAACTCAAATCAAAGATTCCTAAATAAAATCAAATAAACCAGCTGAAAATAATGCTTTGTTTAGACTTACTTTCAAAGAAGCTGACTTCAAGTTTGGCAGGCTCTGATGCATCTACAATCTTGGCAGTTCCCTCAATGAAGTTGATAGTGCCATTTGCACTGTGAGGATGTTCAGAGAAAATATATTAAATTCATTTGAGCCATTTCAGAAGAAAGTGCAAAACTCAATGATTCACAGCAAAATTCAGAATAAATTTTACTTTATTTATTATTTTATTTGTAAATATACTTCTTATTTTCCAAATTAACAAATTACCCTGGACCACAAAACCAGTCACATGGGTCATTTTTATTTTATTATAGATTTATACATCGTGAATAAGATGAATAAATAAGCTTTCTATTGATGTTATTAGGATTGGACAATATCTGGCCGCCGAGATACAACTATTTGAAAATCTGGAATATGAGGGTGGAAATAAATAGCCTGACTCCGCCCTCCTACGTACTTCCGCTCAATTTTCATTTTCCTTAAGTACTACGTCTGGGATTGTGGTATATTCTTGGGTTTTCTCCAGTCATTTTTTTACCGGTCCAATCGGCGAACAGAGGGCGTGGCTGAGAACGATGACGTTGAGGTCGTGTGCTAGTTTGAGTCGTCATACGTCACAACCAAACATTAGCGATTGGTTATGGCAGATCCAGAGTGACTCTGGGCAGATCCAATAGTTTTAAACTTCAACAGAGTACCCGCCTTCAAGGAAGTTAACGCTTGTCAATGGAGAGAGACCAGACTCTCTATACAAATGAAATGTGTTTTCAAAAATTAAATTTCTGTTTATGTCCACGACTGTGCTGCACTCACTCACAAAAATAAATGTTTTATATATTTACGGTAGGAAATTTACAAAATATCTTAATGGAACATGATTTTTACTTAATATTCTAATTATTGTTGGCATAAAAGAAATATCGATAATTTTGACCCATACAATGTATTGTTGGCTATTGCCACAAATATACCCGTGTGACTTATGACTGATTTTGTGATCCAGCGTCACATATTATATTTTATATTGTAGGCTACTATTTGCTCATCAATACTTACAGAAGCTCATCATTTCGAACCAGGACAATGCCGTCACTCAAAGTGTAAGTGGCCTGGCAGCACTCGCCCAACTGGAACGGGGCTGGAATCTTCATGATCTCATGCCATCTGCCCATGTACTATAAAAGAACAAAATGATAAGAAGTTATGCAACAGGATTTTTGTATAAATATATATGATTAATAAGTCATGGTAACTTATGTTTTTACATTACTTTAACTCATCAAAATAATATTTTTTGTAAGTTATATGCGATTCAACTCGATTTTTTAAAAGTCTGTTTAATGTAATTTAAGATTAAATGACTTGTACAACCAAGTTAATTATATAGCCAGCAGCTGAACTTAAGTTTTTAAATAGATGGATTTTTTACAGTAAGCAAAAGTTTACCCTAGTAGGATCAAAGTTTTGCTGAACAGGAGGTTCTGGACATTTTCCAGAGCTGATGGACTGAGCGCTGACCGTCAGCACGGACAGCAAAGTCAAAGACAGAACCTGAAGAGCCTGCATTCTTTCAGTTTGAACCTGAAAAAACAGAAATTCATACTTAATGAGCATAACAAGAAAATGTACGTTAAAGGTTAATAGTTGGAGACTCAAAGCAATCACCCTGTTTGGACTCAAGAGTGGAAGGTAAAGAACAGTGACAAAGTTTAGTATATATAGACCATTACATCTTTTGGTTATATCACTAACTCCACCCCCTTCAACTTAAAATAAACCTCATTAGAACAGGTTTGGGGAACCTGGGCATCTGCTCAAACTGATGTTGAAGGTTAAGTAAACACACCTTGAGTTGAACTTCTCAGAAGAAGGTGATCAACCAGTCACGGGTATAGCTTTCCACATCTTTGAAACTAAAGCTTTAAAATAAAACTCAAAGATTTTCAGAGAATCAATGTGCCGTCAGTATTTTAGTGACCAATTATTTAGCTTATTTTACATGATTGTACATTTTATATAAGAAAAAATTAGAATTTATTTTGTGACAAAACATAAAAGCTTTAAATTGTGTGAATGTGCTTATCTAGGCTAAGTCCCATTTCTGTCACGTAAGCAACATTTTAGCCTGAAGAAATGTATTTTAAGCTAAAGACAATCAAAACACTGATAAAAAAGGTAGCAATTTATCATTTAAAGTTTAATTCTCCAGCACCATCTCTGAATCATTGTGTGATTTATCGGTGATTTACGTTTTCCTGAAGAAACTGCTGGAATCCATCAAGCTTTTTACAATTATGTTGGTTTAAAGCACTTTGCTTTGAAGTCTGATAACTTTATTATCATTACTCTATGAATTTGGATTTTATGTTTTGTCACATTGCATCTTGCAACCTTAAGGGTGAATATTGTTTTTCCTTTTCTAGAATTAAATTACACCCAAAATGTTTAAACATTTGGACTTTATAGTCTTCAATGAAGGTTCGAAACTTTGAAAATTCCGGTTTAGTTTGTTACCCATGATATATTAAATAAAAAATAAATTGGCCAATATATCAATAAAACTCAAATGTTTTTGAGTTCTTCACATAATATCCATGAAGTTATTCAATGTTTTTCCATTCATCCTTTTGTTACGAAACGTATGTCCTCAATTGGAGGTTGAGTCACACATGTGTTCTTATCACACTAGTGTTGTTTGAGTTATCACAAACACCTGCAACATGCAAAACACACAACACGTGAGGATACAGTCATTATGTAAAGACACATGTCTACTGCATACATTTTGGGGAGAAATAGCCTGCACGTGGCAGTTTTTATATAAGAAAGAGTTCATGTGTGCCTCCCCCATTCCCTCGCTCCTAATGGGCCAAGCTTATAACAATAACATAGGACCTTGAGAAGAGGGACAATAGAAAGTTCCTCAGTTTAATCAATGCTCATGTCCCACAATAACGGTTAATTAAGAATTGATTCAGAAATACAAATAAAAGCTAGGATGAAGTGTCACCGCTTGTTTTTGGCAGCAAAGCGTTTGATAAGACAGAGATGAGCATCCTCATAAAATATATGTCGCCCTCTATCTGTCAGCATCAGAATTACATTCATTCAGCTGCTAAATTTAGAAGCACAGGTTCATTGTCACAGATCATCACAACTTACTTTTACTTTCCCCCAGACAGTTATGCCCTAAACTTGAACTTCAAAAACACAAATGGAATGTTTATAAAAAAGACTGTTTAGACAAAGCGACACTGTATGTTTAGTTTAGATATTCATTAACGAAACATCACTTATAATAATAATAATAATTCATTACATTTATATAGCGCTTTTCTGGACACTCAAAGCGCTTTACATAGAAGGGGGGGAATCTCCTCAACCACCACCAATGTGCAGCATCCACCTGGATGATGCGACGGCAGCCATATTGCGCCAGAACGCCCACCACACACCAGCTTACTGGTGGAGAGGAGACAGTGATGAAGCCAATCAGTATATATAGGAGGATGATTAGGAGGCCATGATGGACAGAGGCCACTGGGCAAATTTGGCCAGGATGCCGGGGTTACACCCCTACTCTTTCGAAAGACATCCTGGGATTTTTAATGACCACAGAGAGTCAGGGCCTCGGTTTAACGTCTCATCCGAAGGACGGCGCTCTTTGTCAGTATAGTGTCCCCGTCACTACACTGGGGCGTTAGGACCCACACAGACCACAGGGTGAGCGCCCCCTGCTGGCCACACTAACACCTCTTCCAGCAGCAACCTGGTTTTCTCAGGAGGTCTCCCATCCAAGTACTAACCAGGCTCAGCCCTGCTTAGCTTCAGTGGGCAACCAGTCTTGGGCTGCAGGGTGATATGGCTGCTGACCATATCACTGATATGGCTGCTGATCACTTACTTCATGTTGGGCATAAACTGTAGTAGGCTAATTCATAACTGAATGTGAGGAGACAAGAATCATTTCATGGAGCTGTTTTCGACATAGGCATATGAACGAGTAAAAGTGATTGTGTGCATATATTAAAGGTACGGTAGGCATTTCTCGGAGCGGCTAGCAATATAGGGCTAGCTTAGTAAAATCCCACCCTCCCTTCAGAGCGCTCTCTCCAAGCCAAGCCTCCTTCAAAAACACATGAACGCATAGCCTACAGCAGGGAGAAAACAAAACCGAAGACATAGTGTTAAATTACCTGTTAAATTATGTCTACATACAGTAATATTACAATAATAATGAAAGTAAAGAGCACTGACCTGTACCACCTGACTGTTGCAGATTTATTTAGCCATTGATAGTGCTGCCATTGAAATGCATAAATTCGATGAACAAACCGCTCTGATAACGTCTCAGGTTTCCATCTCTTCCAAATTAGAGTACCGGTAGTTACGGTGTGAAAGCAGCATAAGCTTGTTGCTTTGGTCCAGGAAGAACTGTAAAAGGTTGCTCCTGTTTCAGTTGCGGTGCCTGATCTTACTCTGCATAGCTTGTGTGATGTTGGCGTGAGCAGGGTGCGCGAAGGTATGAAAATACCTTGTTGTTTGATATAATGTTGACAGGCAGTTAGCACATATCATACCATATCACCTGCAAGTGTGCACTTTGCAGAGAAAAAACACAGAAGGTTACGTTAATTCAACTTTATTATAACTGCATGGTAACAATTGCACTTCCAAAAGTCTTTTGTGAAAAAAAGATAAAAATTTAATAAACAAATATACACATTTCTTTTGAGTATAATAAATCATAAAAAGCAAAGAACAACCAAACCGGGTTCTGTACATGGCAGACAGGGAGCGTAGTCGAAAGCCGGGCGATAAAGGTTGGTAAGGATTAAAGGATGAATACTAAAATAGCTAACGTTAGCATACACCAGTAAGTTACTGTAATTTACGCAAGATCGCAAACTCCATGAATTATCAGCTAACGTTATTCTGTCCCTTCAGTTAGACAGAACAATTATGTCACATTAGACAAGGAAGTTGTAGGTTGTGTTTGAATAATGAAGCATCTTATTTAATTGAGGTAAAGGCAATATTCACATATCCTTGCTCGATGAAGAAGGAGACAACACAATGAGCCCAACGGGCGGTTGAAATTTAAAAGGCTGATTCACGCTGCAGGGCAGAGTATGTCATCCAGTGGTTGTCCAGACACCCTAGGCACAACCTTAAAGCAACACTACAGAAAATGTTCCTGTATCAGGGGTTCATCAAGTCGTAACAGGGTGAAAGGCACTTCTGGATTCGCTTTGCAGCCCTAATCTGCTGTATAACCACACTATGTAAGTTTGTCAGATCGGCTCGCGTTTCTTTGACTTGCTTTACGTCAAGCGTTACAATAGTCATTATTTAGTTTTTCTTCGTTTCTGATGTCGCTTAGGGTTGCCACCCGTCCCTTAAAATACGGAATCGTCCCGTATTTACAAGTAAGATGATGCGTCCCGTACAAGCGGCAACCTCCCCGTCTCTCTCTTGAAACCAACACGGAAGTGAATTAAACGGCAATTCATCGACTGGCCGCTTGAGGCTGGCTGCAGAAGGGAGTCAAATCTGTATCTCCCCCATGTTAAAATGCCCAACTTTACAGCAGAACAAAACATGTTTACAGCCTGGTTCTCTCTGTGGCTTTGGTCTATAAAGCTAACTTTGCCCTTCATAACAACTGTGAGGGGGGTGCATTTTTTTATAACTCGCCCGTGTAGTTGATTAATATTTAAAGTTCTGCAAAATTAAGGGTGTGTCCACTTTTGAGTGACAGGCGGATTCCCGCTGATGTAAATGCTAGCCGGTTAGCAGTCACTTCACTTCAGCAAATTCCAGCAGCTGAATTTGCCATCTCTGCCGTGTTTGTGCTTTTATTCGGGATTATTTCATATAATTTAATACACCCGTGACCCATTACTTCGCCCAAGGCTTTGGATTCCGCCGTTTTTCGTCGAGTGTCGTTCGAGAGAACAGCCAGCGCTGTATTCCAGTGGTTTTCCTCTGTGAACATGCACTAATGGATGTGATGTCTGACAATTTCGTTGCTTTTTGGAGTTTTCAGATTTAAAAACGTCTATAGATATAAAGGCTACACTCGTTCTGCGGTGCCGTTGCTCTGGGACAGATTATAACATGCTAATGTACCATCAGATGAGATCCTGCAGGTGTCTGTGTTTCTCCGTTCATGCAATA
This sequence comes from Phoxinus phoxinus, assembly GCF_949152265.1. Lineage (NCBI taxonomy): Eukaryota > Metazoa > Chordata > Actinopteri > Cypriniformes > Leuciscidae > Phoxinus > Phoxinus phoxinus. Next base: position 32,369,933 of record NC_136880.1, on the reverse strand, counting down.
AATGCACATCCTTGAATGAGCGCGTATTTCTAGCGCATTTACTTGAACTTCATAGGTAATAAATCTATGTTTTGACTCATTTGAGAATTGAGATGCGGCCAAAATCAGAATTTAAAATGGACTGAATAATAAAGCTCTCTACGAACTTGACGAGCGATGCCGCGCTGACGGACCAGAGACTGTAATAAAGAGTGACTGACATGTATGCACATAATCACGGTCACACACACTCTCAGAGTAGCCTAATATTGGTCTGATGCGCGTGATGGGGGGCGTGATTGGATGATGACAGGTGTTGTGATCAGCACTGCTGTTGTATCAGTCAGTGGTTAGATCAGCGTAGCAGTCAATAAATGGGAAAAAGGAGGTCACGTAGGCTCAATATACGGGTAGCAATGTATTTAGCTACTTTTCAAATACAACATGTAAACTTTGTGTGATCAGTCACAAAATATGTCAAAAAACTTCTGTAAATAAAGGACGGAGACTCTTTTCTCAAGGGCCTGTCCCACATTTTAATAATATTATAGAATTTATAAAAATATGTTTCTTGTAAAACACTGTGTGAACAGGACTGTCATGGAGTGGGCTTCTCCTCCTGGCCTCAGTTTATCACTTCATCCCACTTGTTCCACAACATCCAGTATTCGTCATCAACCCATCATGAGACAAAGGATCGCAAAGCACTATCTTATCAATTTCACAGCTGCACAACTCAGACATATATCCCAAAGAAATATAAATGATCTGATTAGAGCAGTGATTGAGCTCAATTTAGAGTATTCATGGAATGCAGACCATGGAATTTAGCAGATGATCCCACAGGCCGTGCACTCCAAAAAAAGTTCCATTTACAAGGTGTCTTTCTATGTTGGAAACTTTCTCTCTGAGTAAAATTGAAAGGATTATGCTACAAACATAGTTAGTTTGATTTGCAATTAAGTTAACAGAAGTTAAAAGGTATAATTTTGGTTGAAGCCAAGGTTAAGGCCTTTGAGAGCAGTTCATTGTATCTTATTGGTAACACTTCTTTTTCAAATGTATGTAGTATTAATGTAATTTGCATGTCATCATTAAAATAGTTAACTATTGGCAACATTTTAGAAAGGATGCATTTCTTGCAAGAGAATAACCTACAAAAATTCCACAATAGCTAGTTGAATATTTGCATGATTAACTTTATAATGTCAACTGAAAAGTAATTAGACCACAACACATCTCACAGTAGCTCATTATTCAAGGCTGTATTAAGGCATGCCGCTGCACAGTCCTGGTCTCTGGTCGGTCTCAGTAAAAACATCAGTATTGACGCCTTGGGATTTGAGGATGTCTAACAGCTCAGAGACGGTCTCCTTGGGAAGTGTGCGTGTCCTGCTCATGATCCAGGAATACTCAACGTAAAAGAGACCGGCGAAATCAGAGCACGAGTAAATCAGGGTGTATTCATCATAATCAGTAGCCAGCACCCAGTAAGGTCCAGGAGGAGCATCTAAAAGAGATCATCACGGATAACTCAAATCAAAGATTCATAAAAAATAAAAAAAATAAACCAACTGAAAAGAATGATTTGTTTAGACTTATACCTTCAAAGAAGCTGACTTCAAGTTTGGCAGGCTCTGATGCATCTACAATCTTGGCAGTTCCATCAATGAAGCTGATAGTGCCATTAGCACTGTGAGGATGTTCAGAGAAAAGATGTTCAGAAGAAAGTGCAAAATTCGTTTGAATATTCTGAATATCAGAATCCATTTTTATATTTTTTATTTGTTATTTTATATACTTGTTATATTCTGAATATTAACAAATGTATGATATTTTATTTATATTGTACTATTTTCTCATCAATATTTACAGAAGCTCATGATTCCGAACCAGGACAATGCCGTCACTCAGAGTGTAAGTGGCCTGGCAGCACTCGCCCAACTGGAACGGGGATGGAATCTTCATGATCTCATGCCATCTGCCCATGTACTATAAAAGAACAAAATGATAAAAAGTTATGCAACACGATTTTGTCCTGTGATGAAAATGAAGTTTCATATGAACAAATACTAATTATATAGATACTAATCATTTTTGTTATCAATATGGGATTTATTTCAGTATGATAAAGTTATATGAGATTCAACTCAATTTTTTTTAAAAGTCTGTTTAAAGTAATTTAAGATTAAATGACTTGTACAACCAAGTTAATTATATAGCCAGCAGCTGAACTTAAGTTTTTAAATATGTGGATTTTTTACAGTAAGCAAAAGTTTACCCTAGCAGGATCAAAGTTTTGCTGAACAGGAGGTTCTGGACATTTTCCAGAGCGGGTGGACTGAGCGCTGACCGCCAGCACGGACAGCAAAGTCAGAGACAGAACCTGAAGAGCCTGCATTCTTTCAGTTTGAACCTGAAAAAACAGAAATTCATACTTAATGAGCATAAGAAAATGTGCATTAAAGGTTGGATAGTTGCAGACTCAATTTTCAAGCATCACCTTACCTATTTGGACTCAAGAGTGGAAGGTAAAGAACAATCACAAAGTTTAGTATATATAGACCATTACATCTTTTGGTTATATCACTAACTCCACCCCCTTCAACTTAAAATAAACCTCATTAGAACAGGTTTGGGGAACCTGGGCATCTGCTCAAACTGATGTTGAAGGTTAAGTAAACACACCTTGAGTTGAACTTCTCAGAAGAATGTGATCAACCAGTCACGGGTATAGCTTTCCACATCTTTGAAACTAAAGCTTTAAAATAATACTCAAAAGGTTTCCTTTGAATCCATGTGCCGTCAGTATTTTAATGACCAATTATTTAGCTTATTTTACATGATTGTACATTTTATATAAGAAAAAAATATAATTTATTTTGTGACAGAACATAAAAGCTTTAAATTGTGTGAATGTGCTTATCTAGGCTAAGTCCCATTTCTGTCACGTAAGCAACATTTTAGCCTGAAGAAATGCATTTTAAGCTAAAGACAATCAAAACACTGATAAAAAAGGTAGCAATTTATCATTTAAAGTTTAATTCTCCAGCACCATCTCTGAATCATTGTTGTTACATCCACCAGTTGGAGTGCCGCAGCCTTTGATCAACACCACTCCTCTCGGATGTGCTTTATCATTGTGAACTTCATTTCCCAGTGTCCATTGCCTGTTCTCATGATTGTTGTGATTATGTTCAGCTGTTTCTTGTTATTTTGGTTTTATGTTAAAGGATAATTCCGGTATTTAACACCTTGAGTCTATATTGTAGTTTGTTTTGGGTGAACAAGAGTGGTGGACAAATTTTTTTTGACAATGGTTCCTCTCTCGAGTTTTTGACTATAATAGAATTGGCCATGGACACAACATTGGAGTCAATGGGCATGTCCGAAAATGTCATTAAAACAGCCAATAATGTTCGTTTACAAAACTGTTAAACTCACCGAGTGGTTAGTGGTGTTCGTTGACGATTATAAACAATATATCGTCGCAATATATGATTCCAATCCGTTTATTTTGCTATAGTGGAACTATTTTTTCAGACTCTTCACAACTGTGTAACTTCCGCTCAATATTTGAATCTGAAGCGTTAGCACACTTCCGACCACTTGATGGCGATAACCGATGTTTATGTCTCGCGGGACACTCACGGTCACAGTCGAGTTCAACTTCATATTGCACTGGTCAGTGGTCACGTCTTTCAATATTTTCAAGGTTTTGTTTATTTCGCTTACTCTCCCGGAGCACAGTTGCTCTGCTCGCTAGCCTTATGAGAAACGGAAGCGAGCAAAAAGACTACATCGACCAAATGTAAACAGCCCCCTTTCCGTTTCCGGTAGCGCATTTATATTAACGAGCACTCAGTCCTTCAACAGAATTCAATGGGATTTTACAAAATGACGAATAAAACACGACAGAAACTGTATTTCGCAACACTTTTTGTTTCTGGAACATCAACTAACATCACTAATCACTCGGTGAGTTGCACAGTTTAGAAAACTAATGTTAAAGGTTGTTTTAATGACATTTTCGGACATGCCCATTGACTCCAATGTTAAATGGGTCCATGGCCAATTCTTTTATAGTCAAAAACTCGAGAGAGGAACCATTGTCAAAAAAATGTTGTCCACCACTCTTGTTCATCCAAAACAAACTACAATATAGACTCAAGGTGTTAAATACCGGAATTATCCTTTAACCAAGCATTGCAGCTGAGTGGGTCTGCTTTGACTGTTGGTGTCATGGATGAACGCACCATTCATGATCTACCTGTCACGCCAGAGTCCCTAATTATCACGGCCACCATGCAGTGTCTCCAGCCGTCATGAGCGCCACACCAGATTTTCCTGTTGTCACGGCCAACATGCCAGAACCTGTAGCCATCATGATCGACATTTCGGAACTGAGGAAGACTATCCATGGGCGTTTGGGGTCGATTTCCCGTGTGGCAGACCCACCGCTAACATCAGTACTCGTCGCTCATGAACTCTCTGTTCACTCCAACATGATTACGGAAGTCATCGATGAACAATCTGTCTGCCCTGATACGAATGCAGAGGGCATCCATGAACTTCGTCTACCCAATCATGACCACGGGAGTCGCCCTTGAACTCCCAGCCTGTCCTGCTATGGCCACAGAGGCCATTGCTGAACTTTCTGCCTGTTTTGACAGTCGCAGATGCCAACCTTAAGCTTTCTGTGCCGTTTGTTATAGTCCTGCTTGCTCCACCGTGGTGGGCCTCAGCTACGGTCTTCTGCTCCACCATGGGGATCTTCAGTTCCTTCTACTGTGCACAATGACTTTGCTTTTTCATTGTGAACTTAATTTTCCAGTGTCCATTGCCTGTGCTAATGTTGTAATACGTTCAGCTGTGTCTTATCTTGTTAATGTTTACCTATATAAGACCTGTTTTTTTCTGGTGTTGTCGATTGTGGATGTTTTGAGTATACTTTCAGTTCAGCCTTTGTTTTGGATTTTCTTTCCTTGTTGTTTGGAGTTACCTTGCTGCTTTCGCTCGGTTTGGATTTACTTTGGATATGTTTGTCAAAGACTTTCTTGCAATTGGATCCTATAGCCATAATTTCTGGACGACCACACATAACAATTGTGCACATCTATGACTGACTGATTTGTTTTTCTCAAGAAACTGCCTGAATCCAACAAGCTTTATAGTTCCACAATTCAATAGAGCTTCTGTTGGTTTGACAAAGCTTGGCTTTCAAGTCTGATAACTTTATTCTCATTACTCCATAAATATGAATTCTGTTTTGTTTGTTACCCAAGATATACAAAAAATAAATAAACAATTGGCCAATAAATAACACAACTACATTGCATTTTTTATTTTTTGTATTTCTTCTCATGGCATCAAATATGTTATTCTCTTTTTATGAAAGTTGAATCCTCAACAGGAGGTTGAGTCACACATGAATATTTCACTATGTTCTTATCACACTAGTGTTGTTCAAGTTATCACAAACCTGAAACATGCAAAACACGCAACACGTGAGGATAAGGTCCTTATGTAAACACACGTCTACTGCATACATTTTGGGGGGAAATACAGTGGCAGTTTTGATATAATTTAAGAAAGAGAGTTCATGAGGTGTGCCTCCCCCCGTCCATCTCTCCTAATGGGAGCCAATGATAATAACAATAACGTAACATACAGGTCCTTGAGAAGAGGGACAATAGAAAGTTCAGTTTAATCAATGCTCATGTCCCACACGAGAACAACAGCAGAAACTAAATATTAGTTTTAAAAGGGTTAATTGAGAATTGATTCAGAAATACAAATAAAGGCTAGGATTAAGTGTCACCGCTTGTTTTTGGCAGCGAAGCGTTTGATAAGACAGAGATGAGCGTCCTCATAAAATATATATCGCCCTCTATCTGTCAGCATCAGAATTACATTCAGCCAGCTGCTCAATTTAGAAGCAGGTTCATTGTCACAGATCATCACAACTTACTTTTACTTTCCCCCTGACAGTTATGCCCTAAACTTGAACTTCAAAAACACAAATGGAATGTTTACAGAGAAAAAAGACAATTTAGACAAAGCGACAGTGTACATTTAGTTTAGATATTCATAATGGAACATCCTCTCATGACTTCAATTTGCCTAATCACTTACTTCATGTTGGGAATAAACTGTGGCATCACAAAGACTCTTTCATGACACGTCTTTTCTGCAGTCACATGATCCCAGAGAGAGAATGATTCAAATAAATACTCAGAGCTCCACAGTCCATCTAGTATTCAGCACATCTTTAAGAGGTAAGGATTTGTATTTGTCAAACTGTCTTCTTTACAATGGTTGTTCACCAAGAAATGTAATGGGTTTGGGGTCAATAACATTTTATGCATTTAAATTCAGCAAGGATGCAATAAATTGATCAAAAATGACATTTCAGACATTTGTAATTTTATAAAAGATTTATTAAAAAAAAAAATATGCTATTCTTTATATATTAGAATGATTTCTGAAAGATCATGTGACTGCAGACTGGAGTAATGATGCTGAAAATCTATAGCTTTGCCATCACAGGAATAAATTACATTTGTAAATACATTCAAATAGAAAATAGTTATTTTAAACTGTAATAATATTTCACAATATTACAGTTTTCACTGTATTTTTGATCAAATAAATTCAGCCTTGAGCATAGGAGACTTGTATAAACTTGTACTTGTATGAGACTTCTATAAAAAAAAAAGTTAAAAAAAATATATGCATCACAGAAGCCTTAAACTATGATATACAACTTGAATTAATAATATATAAATTAAGTTGAATTATATGTATTAAATTATAAGACAGGTAAGTTTAGAAAATGTTTTCCGTTATTTGTGTCAGCTGTTAAAAATGCATGCAAATATTTAGTTATTAACACAAATATATTTTACTATTATATTCTTTTCTTTTTTTGGTAAAGGGCATTGCAAGTAAAATGAAGGCTTTTCTGGTTGTTCTGGCCCTTTTTCTGCCCATCATAAATGCCCAGGTGCCTCATTGGGGGCCGTGCCCAGAACCTACTACTCAACCTGCCTTTAACCTAAAGAAGGTAGCGTATTACACCTCAACATATGCAATGACCAGGTCTTCTATTCTGCTCTTAATCTTTTTTTAAATAGTTTGCTTGTCTGCATCCTATTGTAGTTTATGGGCAGGTGGTTTGAGATCGCTAAACTTCCAGCACAGTTTGAGCGAGGGAGATGCATTGAGACTAACTTTACTCTAAAGCTGGATGGAACGGCTCACGTAGTGAGCTCAGAAATTCTGTGAGTACCAACAAGTCAAGCAGTATTTAAAAGGTCACTTTGAATATAATTTCATAACATTCATATTATGCTTTACACAATTGTATAATCAATAAAATAAACTTTATTTTATTAGAAAAGGAGAGCTAAGAACAATTGACGGGACAGCTGTGGTGGAAGACAAAAAAAATCCTGCAAAGCTTGGAATCAGTTTCTCTTATGGTACGAAGCTGATTTTCTTTTTTTGAGCATTTGCTAGATCAAATGCTATGCCATTGCCATGTATAGTTTTCATTCATTTCGAATCGTATTTCATGTTTTGCTTCTCTACTTGAATTGACAGTTTTGCCCTACACTCCATACTGGATTTTGTCCACCGACTATGAGAATTCAGCACTGGTATATTCATGCACTGATGTCTTGAGACTGTTCCATGTAGACTTCGCTTGGATTCTGGGCCGCACCCGATCCCTGCCTGCTGCCACCGTCGACCATGGAAAAGAGGTTTTCACCAATAACAACATCGATGTGAGCAGGATGATCTTAAGCAGACAGCAGGGATGTGACAAAGACCTTTAAATGACTGTCTTATACTAGAAAATACGGTTTTCAATGTTGTGATGTTTTGTGTTGAACAACCTGCGGTCTACAAAAGTAGTATACTATTCCTTTTAAACACGGCTTGGATTATGAAAGTGTTTAATTTAACAAAGTCTTGGATTTATTACTTTACCCAAGTTTCTGCGAACCAGAAATGTAATCCATCTGTTTTGTACTGAATTGAAAACACAAGTTTCCAATTGATCAAAATAAATTAGAGCACTAACCAAAGCCATGTGAACTTGCTTGCCTTGATTCTCAGTGACATTTTAACAAAGGAAAATATGTATCTATGAAATAATCTAGTACCTTCCATTCACATGCACTCCTTAGTACCATTTGGAAACGAGAAAACTATATATGTCATTGTGTGTGATTTCAGAATCATTGATATATTATAGTTTCTGTTTTAGTAAGTTTATGTTGGCATTTTAATTAAAAAACAATAATAATTAATTACATACTATATCCATATAGTTTTAAATATTTTAGTACTTTACCTGAATTTTTTTTTTTCATATATATTATTTGATTTCAGTTTCAGATTTTATTTCAAGGAATATTTTTAAAAATAGCTTTAGTTAACGAGTATAACCCTACATGGAGACAAAAGAAAAGAAAAAGTGGTCAATCATTTGATCACCAGAATTTTATTTCAATATTTGAAACTTTTTTCCACTGATTGACAGGGTCACAGATGTACAATTAGTTATTTAGTTTAATGAAACGCAAGAATACAGGCTGTAGAGACCTTGGATATATAATAGAAAGGACAGTCACAGAGAGATTAATCACATAAGGTATTTTCTAGAATTTTCTGATCTCAAAGTTGTTGTTACTTCATCTTATAAAGGAAAAGTACATGTGAGAGAGAACTGAGAGCGTATTTATTTTCATCCATGCTTATGCAATGCATGTTCAACGGAACTGCAGTGGGCTGACACGCAATCCAATCACATCTTTACCAATCTCGGTTACCTAAAAAAACAGGAGAGAGACAGCCAATGAAATGGATTCTTCAATTTATAGCACCGCATGATGAGATAAACCATTGAACAAGGGGAAAAGTAAAGTTGTTTTCTCACTTATTGACAACATAAGACTTTCTCACTTCAATAAACCAACACTTATTAAACACTGACATTACAAAGGCTTAGAACTAACCTGTGTGACCCTGCAGACCTCTCCTTTGTATTTGGGGCAGTAGCAGGCTCCAGACAGGGGACATTTCTCTACTGGCCGCCCACGGTACAGGGGAGTGTAGGAGGCAGCGCAGATGTCAAAGGGATTGTGGGGGTCGTAGTTCAGTTGGTGAGCATCTGTCAGGCTCTTCTCACATGCTGCAAGAATCTTTCGTGTCTGAGTAAGTAAAGACAGGGAACAACAGGTTATGAATAACAGATAATGTACACATTGGGATAGTGTTGTCAAAAATATTGATATTTCAGTATGTATCGATATTGAAATATCTGAAACCAATCCAATAATGCTTTTCTGCAGTATCGATACACCGATACCAGTTGCGCACTTACTCTCTCTTCTCTCTGTCGGCGAACTGACACACACCAGCCTCCTCTCACTCACTCCGGGTGAATAGTGCTTGTATTACACATAATTTTAGCCCGCAGGTTTTGCGCTCGCAACAAAAGCATGCGCATCACTGATCTATATAAAACTTGTGCTCTCATAAAGCTGCCTCAAACAGATCGAAAGTCCAATTTAACTTTTTCGTGACTTTTTGCGCTTAAACGGTCAAAAACACACATCTGTATCGAAGTAAATAAATGGTAGTTTTCCCCATGGTATCGAAAATGGTATCAAATACCAACATCTTTCAATGTATCGTATCGACGTTTGAAATTCCAGTATTGTGATAACACTACATGTGTAAAAACGACAAGATAAAAACAACAAAAAAACACCACATTTTAGCATTCATCTTAGAACTAAGGTCAAGGGCTTGAAAAACATTCCTATCTACCAATCATTTCCCTTCTGATATTATTTTTCCATTTTATTCATTTTTGCATCAGTGGTTCTCAGGCCCACTAGGGGGCCTCAGCACACTTCCAAAGGGGACACAAGATAGTTTAAATATTAAGAAGTCATATTTTGTAATAACTGCAAATGACACAACAAGCATTATTTGTTTACCTGTTGTGCCACTTCTGGTTTGGGGCCCAGCTCAAGCAGACGGCGAGCAAAGCCCGCTGCTGTTTTGAAGTTACGCAGTTTGAAGAAAAGATTGAGAGCTGTCCTCAATACCAAAACCATGTGGACAGGTTGCAGACTGCAGTGTGTGAAATATGCTGCCATCTGAAACAAACAAAAAAAATAATTTTAAAATGTACATTAATACAATCTATATATTTTAAGGTTTGAAATAAAATGCACCGACCTCACAAAGTCTCTTTTGTTGTTCCAGAGAGTCTTTAGGAAGTTTCTTCCTCTCTGTTTCCATGGTGAGGCCAACAATATACTCCCTACAGATAGTGATCAGCTGCTGTGCCTAAGTGAAAGTAAAGAGAATGTTTAGTACTCAAACCCTACAAAAACCCTGATAAAGTACTCATGTTGAATCGCAACACACCTCTGCAATCTCTTGTTTGTTGTCAACCACAAGCAGTGGTACGGAGAGAAGAATGGCTCTGAAACGATCGACCGCATCCTCAAAGCGTCCTGCTGTGGTCAGCTGATAGCACTGCTGCAGGCGTGAAATGAGATCAGCGAGACGCAGGCCCACCGCTGGCAGACCCCCTTTAGCCCCGCAGTCCTTCCAGTTCCTATGGGGGTAACTGTGCAAGGAGGGCAGAGACGGCAGGCCCAGGTAACAGGTGCGGCCACGAGACAGAGTTTGCATAAAAAGCTGCTTATAGGGTCCAAACTGAACCACACCAACTTGGTCATGTAGTAGCTGTGGACAAGAGAATGAAATGCATTAGAGACAGCAGAAAAACCTCTGGCACATTTCAGTTTTGTAGTTTAGGTGCATCACTGACACTGTATATTCATTCCTGCCTCAAAACCCTTTAACTTCACATAAATTTGTCAACTTTCCTGACATTTACTAACAAATACATGCGTTAGGGTGAACGTGTTTGTATCTCTGTAAGTTCTGCGAGTTTGTGTTGCTTATATTGTGCATATGAGAATGCAACATGCCCTAACCATTTTACCAAACTTGTAAAGAGAAGAGCTTATAAACTGGCTGATGTTCCTGTAGTTTTCAGACAGAATAGAAGCTTGATGGTTTAACGTTTAAAACTGTATTATATATTATTACATAAATATTAGTAATATAATTAATGTACAATATCATATTTTCTTAAAAAATTGTCAGTGATATATTAAAATACAAATATTTTGTTTAATATTTTTATTTAAAAATCGTATTTTATATATATATATATATATCTTATGTTTACAAAGCCTGCATTTATTTGATCAAAATACAGAAAAAAACTGTAATATTGTGAAATATTATAACTATTTATAATAATGGTTTTCCATTTTAATATACTGAAAATTTTTTTATTTTTGTGATGCAAATCTGAATTTTCATCAGTCATTACTTCAGTCTTCATTGTCACATGATCCTTTAGAAATCATTGTTATATGCTGATTAATTATCAATGAATAAAAAGTTAAAAAAATAACAGCATTTATTTAAAATTCCTTAACCTTAAAATTAAAATTTGAATTTCCCCCCTAAGTTCGTGTAGCCCTAATCGGTTTTGTGAGATCCTTTTACCCTCATAGCAGTCTCAAAAGAGCCAGCCAACATGTGATCCACAGCCAGCTGAGAGTTGTTGCACCACATCTGGGTGGGGCTTGTGCCCTTGGTAGGCGGCACAAAGAAACCATCGCCCTCTCCACCACCTCCTCCGACAGAAGGTACATCCTATTGGTTAAAGGAAAGACAAGATGAGGTTACTTAAGATCTAGTTTAATTTACAGACAGAACTGATTTTTATTGCAGTTTTACACAAAACTTACCAGTTCTGGTGGGAGATCTAGATCTTCTTCAACCTCCCAGCCTCCTCCCTCATCTTTCCCAATAGCTCCCTCATCGCCCAGTCCCTCTTGAGCATCCATGAATCCATCTGAGGAGAGCATGAGAGACGAATGTTTAGATCGTAAGACAGTGGGTGTAGGTGGTCGCCAGGGTGTTGCTATAGTGTTCTAAAGTGCTTTTTACTATAAAATACTACAGTAAATACCTTCATCCAGATGAAGCTCTGCATCTTCTCCCCAGCCTTCATCTCCTGGAGCATCCATGTCCAGGTCAGCAACCATCTGCCCTGCTCGTCCTATTCAAGCATACACAACAATTCATGTTGATATTCTTCAAAAATTAGATCTATCCAACTTTATAAATCCAGGTAACACACTGTAAACAAGTATGAGCATCTCAAATAATAGTCTGTCACCTTTGGCAGCAATGGCTCCCTCGAAGAAGCCCTTGGAGACGGTTAGCAGAGGCCAGTTAGTGTCTAAGGGGTTGATGGGAGGTGGCGGCTGCAACAGTTGAGCATTGAGGTCTACCTCTGGCACCTGTACATGAACCCACCGTTCAATCATTCTGAGGAATCATTAATCTACGAATATGTGCATCTCCGTTAGTAATGAGAATAAAACATAGACGTACCACTTCTTTTTCCAGGTCAAAGGTCTCCTTCAGGGCTTCAGCTTCCTCATCCATCCCATGAGTGGCAGCAGTCAGGTAAGCCAAAGACTCTGAGAATGAATGTGATACATTTTCATTAAATAAATCGCATTAAACCAATCATGACATGTGAATGAAAATGTGAGAGCACTCACTCTGTCCACAGTTCTTCAGGATCCGCACACGCTCGCTGACGTCACCCAGGTAAAGAGCACCTTGATAGTGTCCACTCATGTCCTTTCTGATCTCAGCTGTAACAAATCATTAACATCACTCAAACAATCCACAGGAATTCATTCTAAAAGTCTTATTCAAAAGTCTGGGGTCACTAAGATTTTTTGTTGTTGAAAGAAGTTAATACCTTTATTCAGCAAGGGTGCATTAAACTGATTAAAAGTTAAACTGATTACATGTATAATGCTACAAAACTTTTTATTTCAAATAAATGTTCTTTGCATTTTTTGTTTAACAAATAATCCTTAAAAAAAATATTAAGGCCCCGATATACTTCAAGCATAATCGAAGAATGAACAGGTGTGTCAATTTCGAATAAAATCAGGCTAAAACAAAGTTCGTTTGGAGTTTGAAAAGTTCGCTCTGGCTGGTAAACACTTCGAACTACCATTGGTCCCGAGGCGATTACATTATGGGTAGATGCACTCTGGTGCTCCATCCTCTTTATTTTATTTTATTTTTAATTTAACCTTTATTTAACCAGGTAAGCACATTGAGAACACATTCTCATTTACAATGGCGACCAGGCCAAGATAAAAGCGTCGAGGTACAAAAAACGTAGTTTGATGTGGAAATGTTCTCCGGTTCATTTCCTCTAAAGAGTCGGTCAAGGTCAGACATCCGCAAATGAAAAACACTGGAGAGCTGACACAGTTTTTCATGTTTAATACTTGAAAAGCTGTTTGGTTTAAATGTTTTGCTATATAAATAAACGTGATTTTACTTGACTGAAGTGCTGAATTGCAGAGCTTTTGCAAACATCCACATGTTTAAAAGCAGTTTATACAGCTTTCTTAATTGTGGTTCTCACTGCTGTCATTTTTGTTGTGCATTTATTTTGTAATTGAGAGGAAGCGTGAAGCACATATTAACATTTATCTACACACCGCTTTTAGGGAGTCTGGATGTTTGCTAACAGTACACCGCTGCAAAGGTATATCAGTATATCAGGGCCTTTACGGTTTCCACAAAGATACTAAGCAGCACAACTGTTTTCAACATTGATAATAATGAGAATAGTTTCTTGAGCAGCAAATCAGCATATTAGAATGATTTCTGAAGGATTATGTGACACTGAAGACTGGAGTAATTGCTGCTGAAAATTCAGCTTTGCCACCACAGGAATAAATGATAATTTAAAATATATTAAAAATGAAAACAGCTTATATAAATTGTAATATTTAACAACATAACAGTTTTAACTGTATTTTTGTTTAAATATAAACAGCCATATTAAACATACAATACTTCTTTCAAAAACATCTTATCACCCCCAAACCTTTGAACGGTAATTTACTGCTATTTTCATCGTCACTCACCTATCTTCATCATCTTCCTGAGCTTGGCCAGGTTTCCAGTGATGAGGTACAGGAAGGTGAGCTTGTCGAAGTTCTTGGTTCTCTGGTAGCACATCTCCACCACCTGGTGATGGCCCTGTAGAAGCGCAGCCTCGCCGAGACGCTCCCAGCAGCTTCGTTCATCCAGGGCTTTTGCAGCCTCCAGCGCCACCTGCAGGAACAAACAAATCAAAAATAAACACCTGTTCAGGTAAAAGTGTTGAAGCCTTCAACCTCCATAAATATCACTAATGTATACCTCAATGTTTCCACACTCAAGTGCCAGGCTGAAACGGGTCTTCTCATCTTTGACGAAGTGAAGCGCAACCTCGGGGTAACCTTTCTTCTGTAGGTAAGCAATGATGGACTGACCAACCAGTTTAGCATTACGCACCATATGAAGAACCTGAGGGTGTTGGGTAGAACAAAAGTCATTAAAGGCAAATCCGAATGTGCAATATGACTGACAGGCAGAGTTCTTGACTAAATAAAAAAATGAAAAATCTTAAAGAAACAAAACGCCTGGTTCAGGGACATCTGTCAAGTAATAGGAACATTTCAGCTGTGGCATTTAAAAAAATAAAAGTTAAAATGGAAAATTAAAAATGTAATAAAATTAGAATTTAAAAAAAAAATAAAAAAAATAAAACGAGTCTCATGGCTGAAAATACACACTAACCTCCTCGTATTTGCGATTGACCAGTGCCAGTTTAAAACGGTACTCAGTGGGGTCAATATTTAGCACTCGTGGTCTGCACTCACGATCCAGGCAGTACACACTGTTGCCCCTGACTCTTGTCACATAGATGGGTAGATCCAATGTACGGATTATACCATGATCACTGTGAGAAAAAAAAAAAAGGAATATGAATAACACGTCATTATCAGGTTAGGCAAGAACAGTATGGTTTTATTAATGGAAAGAGTTGTGTGCCAGGCTATTGGAGCTTTACCCGGAGGTGAGAGCATATTTGATATGGTTGGAGGTGGTGTAGATGAAGACTTCATTTTCGGCCCAGGCGCCACTCTTCACTCTGATGTTCTCATGGATGTTACACAGGCTCTCTAACTTCTTGTTGCAGATCATGATGGCTGAACAAGCAAGAGCAGAGGGTCAGATGTGCGTGATATGATGTGGGATTATTTTGTTAGTTACAATGCAAAAATGCTTGAACAACCCTTAAGGGTTGAGATTTTTGATATGCTGAAGCCTATGCAACCAATGATAGAGTTTGCAGTACCGTGTTTGGCCAGCAGGGCTACATGGTTGGCATCGGAGCTCCACACCACATATTTTACTTTAGCAATTTTAACCGTGGCAAGGGAGCGCTTCTGCTGCACATCAAACAGCGTGACTCCATCAGCATCACGCAGCAGCAGTGACCCAGTTCCAGCATAAAAGATCTCCTCACAGCTTGGTACCTGGACCTTCTTCACAATCTCGTTCTTCAGGTTCTTTATCAGGAGCTGCGGTGAGACAAAAAAAGTTGTTTGAGTACATGGTCATAACTCCTTTATTTAATGCTGTAAGGATGACACATTTTTGCACAAGCTCAAGATATTTTACCCCCTTGTGATATTCTAAAGCTTTTACTTGTCTTGAAAAAGACAGTTAACAACTTGCTAAACGGGACTAACAGAGGTTGTCAGGAACATTAAACGCCATCATGTCAAAAAAAAAAAAATCTACTCACTAGTCCGCTTTTACAGCCTCGCTGACTTTATACTTGCACTATTGCAAACTATTTTAACTCAAATAACAATGTTTTTACAATTACAAAGCTTGGTGTTTAGTGTTGAAGTCATGCAATCGTCCTGTAGTTTGTTTATAGCCTACGTTTAGCTTTTTACTTCTGGCAGTTGTATTTATGCTTCAAAATTCATAAAAGTTGTGTTCATTTGTGATTAATATCACGATGAACAAAAATCAAACTTTTCACAGAGTTTATAATAAATAAACCAAAAGCCAATGGAAAAATCCTATTTATTTTGTAGAGGGATCCAGGATGTTGCTAACTTCCGGGATGGCCTACAAAAATAAGTCAATACTGCAATACTCTTTTCTCTCAGATAAATGTTGCTTGATTCACTTACTGAGTGCATGCGGTCAAGAACGGCAAACCGGTTCCTGGCCACCCAAACTGCAGTCAGACCAGAGGAGCGCTTTCCCTCAGGAGCTGAAAAAAGGCAGAAGAATTGAACATTTCGTTTTGCACATTGGATTAAGGACTTCTAAAGAGAAAAGATCAAATGTTACCATCAGGATTCTGGGAGTCGCTCTCTCTGGGAATGGAGTATAGATCATACGTGCTGTTTTCCAGGTTAGTAGCTCTCTGGAGGAGAAAGAGGAAGAATTGCACAAGTACAAAAATGCACCTTAATTTAATTGAGGAGACTAAAAAGATTCTACAATACTCACAGTGCACAACAGCACAGCATTTTCTGCGGGGTTGTAGGACATGCTGAACACTGGGAATTTGGATCCACTGCGAATATAAAATAAACAGTTCAACTGAAAAGTTCAAAGCTGTTGTAGGTGCACATTTAGGGTCTTCAAACTCAAAGTAGAAAAGACACTGAAATTCACAAACCTGCGTAGCTGCATGACGGCTGTATCCTTGCTGCTGTTGAAGTCGAGCTGACGCAGGAAGCGATCCTTCACATAGTACAACATGTTACCATACACAGCGTAAGCGGGACGTTCTCTTTCCAGTTTAAACACCAGCATCCCACTGTCATGGCCTGAGAAGTTACAGAATAACACATTAATGCATATCATGTCATCGCCAAAACCATTCGTCTGTTATTAACAGTAACCTACCAGCAGCAAACAGGTTGAGGTTGGGGTGAGCCCCCAGCACCCAGAAACGGTCGTGATCTCTGCGAAAGGTCTGGACGCCAGTCCTCTTGGACATGTCCCACACACGGATGCTCTTGTCCTCAGAGTTGGACAGGATGAGCTCCTGGCGAGGGTGAAACACCGCACAGGACACATTGTTGTAGTGCCCCCGACAGGTGTCTAACTCCCACGCTTTAGACTCTAGAAGAAGGTATAATTTACAAAACAAAATATTATAAATAAACCAATTTTTTCACTTTTTATTCATTGTATCAGAGGGGAACCGTCAGGGAACTCTAGGCCCTCGGAGAGGGCATGCACTATTGTAAAAATAACATGAACAAACTTTTAAATTAAGTTTAAAAAGTTAAAACATTTTCATATTAAAAAGTCAAGTTCTAATGTTATTTTAGGAATTTATAATTTGACAATAAACAACTAAATCTTTTTGAGGAAATAAACCCTTCAAATCTGCCTATTCAGTTTGTGTTGTGATGTGCAGATGTCTGTTTTTTCCCAAATTAGGATTCTTCTCCTAACACTTTCAGATCTGTGATTGGTGGTCCAGCTATGAAATTACAGAGGGCCAAGCCATAGCAAGACAATGAGACTAATTTCAAATGACAGAAAAATTTACCAATCATATTGTCCCTCTAAATGGGTGGGGCTTGTTATCATAAGGCCTATGACGGATGCCGCCCGCTGTGAGGAACTCGATCAGGGAAAAATAAAATAGCTAGCGCTATTCGCTAAGGAAACCGCAAGCAACATTGATGAAGAGGACATTGTTGCTAATTTGTTATCCACGCCATTTTCAAGATTAACTTTTAAAGAAAATCTGGAGTTAATTGGCAAAGGAAGAACTACACTAGAGTTTAATTTTGTGCAGAAAGCCAAACCTCCTTTTTAAAGCATTTCAACCACAGCATTTAAGCGATACCCCTGGATGACCGCATCAATCAAGAAGCTAAATCTTTACAGCTGGAATAGTTTGCCACTTGGGTAAGTTATTTAAAATCGAATAGGTTAAGTGACTGATTTTATTCTGCCCAATGTTTTATATGTAAAGCTTTAGCTGAGAAAACACTTATTTTGCAGTTACACGTACCGTTCATCCTCCAGATTTTGACCTGCCGATCATCTGCTCCTGACACAATGAGAGGCATGCTGGGATGGAAGGCTGCCCAGTTTACGCCTCGATCGTGACCCTGAGACCAGAGCAAGAGAACACAAACTTTTATTCAAGCAAACAACATAATTAATTTGACCACAAATCACACTTTCAGCACCAAGACCACTACAACCATATTCTTACCTCCAGAACATGTTTCACAACAGCATCAGAGGCCCCAAACAGGTCAACACCAGAGATGCCACGCACCTCTGTGTCTACAGCACCCGGAGACAAGTTCTTCTTTCTCAGACCTGGAAGCAACATTTACAGTCCGACACGCACAGGGGAGCCATTTGAAAATTACACAGGAACACCCACATACCAGGGAGGGAAAACAGAGGAACAACATTAAAACTGCTACTCAAAGACACATGATATGTGAGACTGCAAACACACAAACATTTTGTTGGGCTGCTAAACATTTGCAGGTGCTCGAGAACACAAACACAACATATGTCCTCCATTAGGTCTAAACCTGAGTAAAGGAAGTATAGTAAACTTCATCACCACCAGACTAGCAGCAAAGACAACAATCAATCAAAACAGAATAGTCTAAAGGTGATCACAGAGCTCAAAATCACTTCCGATTGGGTTTGATGCAAGTAAATCAACAACAGGAAGGTGATTGGCTTAACTCAGGTCAGGACGCAGAGAAAAGGAAAGGAGAGCAGAATGTGCATCTATAATCTCAGCACTCCAGGTGTATGCTAAATGAATAAAAGCCCAACAAAAGCTGCACCAGAAACCAATGTACAGATGTGGATGTTTCCAGAGGGGCATAGGAGCTGTACAGGAAGAGAGCAGGGATGGAACTGACTGGTGGATTGATGGGGTGGAGCGTGTCCAAATGTTCTCTGGAGGGGCGTTGGATGTTAGAGGAGCGAGAAAAACTCCAGTTAAGTCATGCATTTGTTACTACTGCATATTTGAATGCAGTAATCGTGGCTTCAATCATGCATTCATGTTGTGTTAAGAGTCAATTGAATGATTAAATGACAGATCTATGTTCATGTTACAGATCTAAAAGTTTCATTCGAGTAGATGCATCAACTTGGAGGTTTTTAACATTAACATTATCTATGGATGGCAAAGGCCATCAAGCAAGATACGAACTAGGGTCCTGTACATGTGAAAAGATGATAGTTTTAATGAGACTTAATGAGAAAGATGTTAAATTGATGTAAAAGATTTAAAGATGTTAAAACCATGGTTCTCAACAAGGGGGCTGGGGCCCACTAGGGGGCCTCAGTGAACTTCCAAGGGGGATACAAGATGATTTACATTAATACAAGATGACAAAACAAGCATTAAAATAAGCTAAAACAATTAAAAATCAAGAGATTTACTATTTTAATTTAACCCCAACAAATGTGTTATCTATAAGAAGCATAAAAGAACCAGGATTCCGACTGTCTAGAAAACCTAGATAAGTCTACACCTTGAAAAGTAATGCAAATTACTAAAATTGTATAACTCCATTGGGTATTAAAAAAAATAAAATTAAATATATATATAAAAAATGTATTGGGTAAAAAAATTTTAAATCGAATATTGCCTTCAAATATTGTTAGGACAATGGGGGACCTTGGGGTGAAAAAGGCTGAGAACCACTGTTAAATTAAAGAAAATTCAAGAAGAATTATTAGTTTTCAATACCTAATACAATTACATTGCATGTATTTGTATTATCCATGCAGTAACATATTAATTTAATATTTTATGTGAAGGGAAAATAGGCAGAGAAACTTGTGTTAAGGCTTCAAACTTGTGTATAGTGTTAAGGAATGAGTATTTGTTCTCAGTCAGTGCAGACAGCAGTGGTTTTAAAGGTTAATGATCAAGAAAGAGGTTCAGAACAATGAAAGCAAAGGACACAGACATTGACAACATCATTAAAACATGCAGCATCTCAAAAACACCTCTCACATTCAACTTTCCTTAAAATAAGACTTTTTGAACCTTTATTTTAAGTGTTTCATGCATTGTTTGTTCCATGTAAACATCACCTCTCAGTGATTTGGTCGTCTCAACATCACAATTTAAATGGATAGTTCACCCCAAAATTAAAATTGTTGTCATCATTTACTCACCCTCAAGCTGTTCCAAACCTGTATGAGTTTCTTTCTTTTGTTGAACACAAAAAGAATGTTGGTAACCAGACAGTTGACGGCACCCATTGCCTTCCATAGTACAATAAATAAATAAATACTATGGAAGTCAATGGGTGCCATCAACTGTCTGGTTACCAAAATTCTTTAAAATATCTTCTTTTGTGTTCAACAGAAGAAATAAACTCTTACAGGTTTGGAACAACATGTGGTGGAGTAAGTAATGAAAACATTTTCAATTTTGGGTGAACTATCCCTTTAATCTTCCCAAGAATAACAAAAATTTGTATTAAATCACTAGACAAATGCTTGATGCATGAGTGTGAGAGGTGTTTTTGCTTCAAGCCCACAGAGTTTTGTTCTGTACACACTGTAGAGAGAGGACATAAGGAAGAGAATGCCATTGGGCAGCCTCTATCTTCCTCCATCCTCTCTCTCTATTCCCACCTCCCCAGCCGTCCCAAAACACTCAATCCTGTCCCAAGCCTCCTCACCGGAAATATCCCACACGCGCACAGTCTGATCCAGGCTGGCCGACACCACCAGGTCCTCAGAGGGATGGAACTGAGCGCACATCACATAGTGATTATGCCCCGTCAGCACACTACAGAGAAGAGACAGCACAGAGAACATGAACAACTCAGTTTCACTTAGCTAAAGGTAATAATAGTGTTGCTCAGGTCAAACAATTTGTTTTTAAAAGGGTTGAGCATTTTCAGGTAATTTTTGTACATGAAATTTATTTTTTGGTTTTATTCGCAAATGTTACATAATTAATAATGGTTCCAAAATAGGTTAATTTCAATATCCTAAGAATTAAAATAATTAATTAAATTTGGTAACACCATTTCGATGGTCCATTTTAGACAATTCAAAAAACATAAGTAACTTTACAACTTGTCAACTACCAATCAATCATACGAGTATTAGTAGAGTGTCTGCTTAATATCTGCTCACATTTTATTTTGATGTTCCCCCCAACAGACATTATACTATAAGTAACTACATGTCAACTTATTCTACTAACCTGAACACCTGATTCTAACATAATAATCTCTACTAATAAAGTTAGATTAGATGTAGTTTCAAAGTTATTTATAAATAATTAGTAGAATGTCTAAAGTGGGTTAACGGAATTAAGTGGAACTTAACATTCTTGATTACTTGTGCACATCCACTAGTTCATGAGCTGTCTAAAGACTTACCAGACACATGTTCTGGACTGCCAGTTCCAAATGCGAATGGTCTGATCATCTGAAGCACTCAGGATCCAGGGATACTCCTGAAAAAGATAGCTAGAAGTTAGTCTATTGTGGCAATAATTAAATAAACATTATTCAAATAATTATTAAAGATCATCACAAAGTTGGATGCGAGTAGGGCTCACATGATGGAAGAATGTGGTACGAATGTAGTCGAGATGTCCAAGAAGAGTGAAGAGACACCGACGCAGCTTGTAGTTCCACACCTAATAATCAGAGTACAAATAACTGTCAGTACATCAAAACATGTGAGAAACACTCAGTAAGACTTTACAAGAGAGGTCCAGGCTCTATATTTCCTTCCCAGCGGAGGTCAGAGCATATATATATATATATATATATATATATATACACACCGGTATATATATATATATATATATATATATAAAATAAACTGTAATGACTTGCTTTCGGTAACGCATCGTTTAGTACCCCCCTGGAGCCGTATGGATTAATTTTATGATGGATGGGTGGATGCTCTCTTTTGGGCTTCAAAAAACAAGGTACCATTCATTCACTCCCATTATATAGCTGGGAAGAGCCAAAATATATATATTAATATAACTCTTATTAGGTTTGGCTGAAATAGGAAAGTCATATACACATAGGATTGCTTGAGGGTGAGTAAATTATGGAATACAGAGTTAAAATTAAAAACTAAGTTAATTTTAGCTCAGGTCCATTAACACACTAAAATTTAACAAATGCTTTAGAACAGTTCTTCATTGTTAGTAACAAATGGAAACTCTAACCTACTCCATCCAACTAGTAGTTGTAGCAGTGGCCAGGTGACATTTCTTAAACAACAGTATTGGGAATGAAACAAGCAAACCTTGATCTTGTAGTCATCTCCTCCCGACACAAACAGTGGCTGCTGCTTATGGAAGTCAATACCTCTGACTGGACCTAAATTAATTCACATCATCATTAGACCATTCAGAATAAATGACAGGAGGCAATGAAATAGTTGATCGGCGGTTTCATACCATCATGCTCGTCAAACTTGTCGATAAGAGTGCACATGCGATAGTCCCACAGCTGGATGACGCCGTTGTGCAGACTAGCGAGAATCCAGGGCCGTTTCGGGTGGAAACTCAGCCCTACAGAAAAAGATAAAACAATCAATTCAGCTATTTATTAATATAAAGACAGTCAACAAGACGGTGTTATGAGAACATAATCATATTGTCATTAATTTAACCAGAATATTATTACTTTAGAAATGATAATAATGTCATCAGCGCGTTCTCACCGAAACAAAAATACTGAAACATCAGAGAAGAGAATATTTTCTGCAACGTCTAATGGCTAACAAGTAACAACAAATACTAGCGTTGTGCTAACGCCGAATGACATAAGTTATAGTATTCAGCACGATTTTAAATGAATGCTTGCTGAAAAAGATATTCAACAAAGATTAATAATAGATGCAAATCAGACAAACGTACATAAAGAGAAACATAATAAGTATTACATTAAAAAGCAGTCAAGGGAAGTTAGCCAGAGCAGATATCTTACCTTTCACTCGGGCCGACTTGGTCTCGAATTTGGTCAACATTTCCACTGACAATAACCGAATAGAAATACGTTATGTATGTAGATTTATATCAGTTTACGTTAATTTAAATCCTAAAACCATCCCCTGTTAGGAAGGGATTATGCGTGTATGATTCTGCGGCTCCACTTCCGTAGCTGACACGTCTACTCAATCCACAGCACCACCCGGGCCGTGGCGTGTTCCCGTGCGCGAGCAAATAAAGTTTGATGATTCAAATGCCAACATCACAAAGTCCACGTCATGGAGCCTTCGTCATCTGCATTTTAAAAAGATGAAAAACGCATTTTTATCAGTCAGCCACTTGACAGACCACTGTCAATAAACGGGAAAATAATCAGGAACACTGCGTGTATAATAAACAATGGTCTTTGTTGCGGTTTTAGTCATCATGGTGGTTGTTTCCATATTTTTAGTTCCAATATTTATTATAACTTAAAATAAATCTCATGATCACATTATTCTAGAGAAAATAATTTTTACTCTACTTTACAATTCCGGTCGCTGGTGTCGCAGCAATTTTTACACATTTCACCTGGAACTTTGGAACATTTTTGCTGTCCCACTATTTGTTTCATTGAATCAAGATATTAGAAGAAAGAAAAATAACACAAACTGCTATTAAAGTCAAATTATTTTTATGATAAATTGTTTGGTGCATAACTACGTAATAGAAACGTGATCAAACGTGACGTAATAGAAACGTGATTTAACGTAACGTAATCATCATAATGACGTAATCATTCACAGCAGATCTAAGTATTTATCTACATACATCATATATAACAGGGACATAAACAAACCACAAAATGTCCAAATGTTGAAAACCTCCTTGCTGGTTATTTAAAATAGTTTAAAGTGTTAAAGCCACAAAAATTGTAAAATGGTTAGAAAATAAATTAAAAACCATAGACAATTGTGTGTAGTCAATGGTCTTATATGTGACTGGAATAAAATCGAGCAGGCAAATAATAATGTAAGTTTATAACATTTATTAGACTTTCATGTAGTGAAAAGACCAATGAACTGTACATTTAAGGGAATATTTAACATGATGAAGAATATTGATGAGCTGATTAAGTGCTTGGGTGTTTGAGCAACCCCTGAGTGTTGTAACCATTGGATATTTTTGTCCTGTTCATCATACCTATTCTATCCTTCTCATATTGACCAGATAATACCATACCATACTACATATAACCAATGACGTGTCAAGAAAGCAAGTCAACTATCAATTCCACACTTGATCTTGTGAAAGGATCCCACTTCCAAGCATTCAAACCTGTTTGCAAAAGAAGCCTGTAAACATCCCCTCAAAAGCATATGACTACAAAAGTAACCCTTTTTCAGGTATCCTGGGATTTAAGGTGACGTTCTCTGAGTGTTAATACAGAGTATTAATTTTGAACTGTGAAACAATATTCTTTTAATCAAGGCAAATTAGGACTATTATTATGACAATAGCACATAACAGAGGCACCACCACAGCAATGATTTAGATCTACATGGCATTTCACTACTCCAAACTGATCTATATGCAGACAGATACAATAACTATTGGAAGACACAAGTAGAGAATTATTCCACTCAAACACAAATGCAGCCTATGTTTGACACAATGATATTATGGATATATTATGAACCTGGATCTTAAGTGTCTGCAGTTCGTTTTTTTTAAATGAATCTTAATTGGAGAGATTCATTTGTCACTGATTAGTTATCAAATCACAGAAATGAAACTAATGATATAGTATGAGAATAGAATAGATATTACACTTTATATTAAAATGATTTCATCAATCTGATGAAAGCTATTCGTAGCCTCTGACCATTCTTCTGAGATTTTAAAAAGTAAAATTAAACTGGAAATACTTTTCCTGTCACTCCATGCATTTGTGTCTACTTACACAAAACACAATTCAACGCACAAGCTGTCAAATGTGCTTGAAGTAAATTCAGAAGACCTTGATTCTTTCTTACTAAGCTGTCGGCACACTTGAGATATCAAGCTTCACTCAAAACATTAAGAGCTGCTCTACAGTGACAACAGTAAATGGATTAGGGATGAATATGAAAAGAACCTCTGTGGACAAAAACTACAAGGTCAAATTAATGTAGTGAAGTTCACAGTTTCAGTGCAGACACAAAACAAACTCCTTTAAAAGCGGAGCATGATCCACTGTGTCCAATTCAGGTTCAGATAATTAGCTCAAAATTGTATCGTTTTTAAACATACATAAATTTGACCTCATTGAGATCACATGACTGAGCACTGCTCTGCTCCAGGAAGCCCTTGTGATCCAGGAAGGTGCAGAGCTTCTGGGTCAAAATTCAAGCCAGGAGGCTGAAAATATAAGAGAACAAACATTTTGATTATGTAAATGACATGTCTATTGTAAAATAATAATAAAAAATTTAAATACTCACTGCCTCTCCAGCAAGCTCTTTTGGAGGTTGACCTAAGTCTTGCAGCTAAGGGGTAAGACATTATTAACAAAAATATTAACATTACTGTTACTGAAAGGTTATATTAAGTTATATTATTATGTTTTTAAGTAAAAAGGGTACAAGAAAATATTAAGTAATGCATACATATAAACAAACCTGAAAAGATGGCTCTAAATCATTATAAAAATAAATGGATTACTCAATTTTATAATTATATGTTTTTTTACCTTTTGCATGAGTTCTAGAATGTTTTCAAATGTGCTGTCTTTGTCTCCATCCTTCTCAAACTGGCTGCATATCTCTCCCATGATCTTGTACTGTTGCTCATACTGCATGAACTGGTCTGGGGGGAGGGACTGCCTGTTGCCCTCCAACCATTCAGGGTACTAAATGCAAATTACGTGATATTAGTACAAAAAAAAAAGAATAGTGTTGCAAGATTTTCTGAAAATAAATATTTAATTGATGATAGGCATATACACTGGCACCAGAAAAAGGTTGGACAATCAGTAAGACAGGCAGGCAGATGCTGTAAACAACTCACCTTCTCCGTTATCTCTTTAAGAGAAGGGTAGAGAACTTCTTTAGACAAAAGGTTCTGCATGATGGACTGCATAATTGGGAGAATATTGCCATCTTCTCCTCCTCCCTCCCCATTTTCATTCAATCCCAGGTTCTCCAAGGTCTTTACCAGATCATCTCCAGCCAGTCCTGCACTCTGCATTTAAAGGTAAAAGCAAGTGGTGCTCACTGCACAGCCAAATGACATCTAGATCCCCCTCACTGGCCGTCATGGGTTGAGCTTGACCAAGTCCCGGTCTACCTCTGTAGAACTATGGGGTGGAGGGATTGGGTTATGGGTAGGATTAGGGTGTTGTGGGACCATCTAGCTCCACATATTACATCCAGAGAGGGGGAGCTGGACTTCACGCTCTACCCATGACTCTGCAGTGAGCAGCCTCTTGTTAAAAGGCTGACTTTTGTTCATCACATTTTTTTCTGACATACATTACCTTTCAAGTTTGGGATCAGTAAGATATTTTTTAGTTAATATTAATACTTAAAATAACAATTAATACTCTTATTCAGCAAAGTTGTATTAAATTGATCAAAAGTAATACCAAGTACTTTATAATGTTACAATATTTATATTTCAGATAGAAGCTGTCTTTTGGGGGTTCTAAACCTTCCTCATAGTTTTTTTATTTTACTCATTAAAATCAAAGATGTTCATCAATGATTGTATATCAAGAGAAGGGAACAGGGACAACGGCATTAAGTGATAGATTGACGCGCTCGTCTGTGTGAAGAGTGTGCACGAGCCAAAAGAGAACATTCGGCCACTGATAACATTGGCAACGAACATTCAGCATGATTTCAAAAACAACAAATTACAGCCCTTAGATTGGCTCTTATTTAATACAAATGAACGTCAACTGGATATGTTTAATTTGCATTAGGTATATCCGTGCAGCAAGAGGTTTTTAAAAATGTGGTGGGGACAATATCGACCCTGGCGAAAAGTGGTGGGGACATTTCCCACCCGCAAATTACACCTATGTGAAAAATAGTATCACGGTTTCCATTTGATTCTGATGGATTTCTGAAGGATAATGTGAATCTGAAAACTGTAATAATGGCAGCTGAAAGCCATTACAGGAATTGTAAAATTGTGATTATACATTTACTGTATTTCAGATCAAATAAATGCATACTTAGCAAATCATTAGACTTCTTTCAAAAACAGAAAAAATATCGTACCGATCCCAAATTTTTGTAGTGTATCATTAAAACCACGTCACACCATTTCCTTGAATTAATGTACATTGCAATATGAGAAACTCAAAGTGGGTTTACCTGCAGGTTGTCTGCATTTTGCGCCAAACCACTAAGGGTCTCTTTAAGACAGGAGGTGAACTCTTGCTGTGAAGCTACATCTGTGCCTAAGTAAAAAAAAAAAAATACATTTGTCAAAACAATTGGAACATAGGATAATAGCTTGTATATCTTCATCCAACAGTGCTCCATTTCAGATTACTCACCTACTTTACCTGCTGCCTCAGACAGCTTATGAAAATGTTGTAGAAGGTCAGGTTCTTCTTGCGCTAGCTCAGCCATGGCTTTCTCCCACTCATCGCGTGCTTGATTGGCCATCTCACCATCAAAGAGAGTCTCAAAGAACTTACTGTCCTCCAGCAGAGGGGGCTGAGGATGAAATGAACAGAGAAAAACATTTAATTAACCGGCAACAATCATGAAACAAACTTACTGTAGAATTCCAAGAGTGCTGGAAAAATCTGGCCACTACTTGAATTGCTATAAAAATTTAAATGTGTGTTTATTAGCCTACCTTCTCGTCACTCGTTCCTGCATCAGCGGCAGTGGGGGCCTCAGGGGGAACACTGGTCTTGTCGAAATCATCAAGAGCACCTGGAGTTGAGGTTGAGGAAACACTAACATTGGTGTACCAGAGGTATACGTGCATCTGTTTTGATTATATATAATCATGTGACTGATTTCATTACTCGGTATGAATAGCAAAGTTGGATAGTAAACATGCAGCTCCTAAAGCTCCGTTTAACTTCAAAACCCAGTTTTTATGGACCCATAAAAGAGATAGACTGAGGATCTCTAATTAATTAAACCACGAACAGTGTAATGATTTCACATGCCTAAAAAAAGACAAGCATGAGCACATAACGTTAGTAGCGGAGCAGCAACTGCACTGTGACAGTCGCCTTCTAAAACGCTAGGTCACTAAAGAGTAACATTACAAAAGGGCTCAAACATTCGCACATTTTAACTGCCGTTATTTTATATTTAAGTCATTCTCAAAACTTACTGTCTAATAAATCGTCCAGTTCGCTGTCTGGAGCACCCTGATGTTCTGATGCTGACGCCATCTTGCTTCTCAATGACAAGACCAGCAAATTTGTCGCAAAATAATGACGTCCAATAAAAACATCTTTGAAAGTTTTTGTGTGTGTGTGTGTGTGTGTGTGTGTGTGTGTGTGTGTAAATGTATCAGATTTATCAGATCAATATTTTCATATATATAACAATTGTGTTCGTGTTCAATAATAAGTATGAGTATACCATTATTATCCTCGTGGTTATTAGTTTAATTTATAGCCTACGTTTTGAATTTTTATTATTCCTAATTGTTAATAAATGTGTTCTACTTAAAAATAATAAGAAATAAAATCAAATAAATTAATATGATACAGTTAAAAGTAGACTTTAAAAAATGTAGGCTAGCTTAATAGGCTAAAACACCACCAATTCATATCATATCTAGACGGATTTTTGTTGTTGTTGAGGATTATTATAATATTATATGGCTTTAGAATTCGAGTAATAGCCTACTTTATTTCTCTGGTACAGTGCCCCCTACTTGTTTACTAGATTCAGTGACTTCCGCAATTTTATCTGGTTTCGATTTTTAAATCCATCAAGTCATATCAGTGTTCGTCACTGTTGAGCTTGACCTGGACCGAGAGACCTTGATAGAACAGCGTTTTAAATATGTGTGTATAGATAACGCGCGCTCACGCGAATCGATTAAAGCAGAGCCATGGCTCTAAGGAGAAGAGCTTTCGGAATTGTTCTTATAATTGCTTCTCTTCTTTTATCGGTGAGTTTAGGCAGCATCATGCACTTGTTTGTTTCGTTTGTCATATTAATAATACTAATGCATTTGCCATAACTAGGCTACTTATATATAATTGCATGTTTTCTCTAGAAGTGTGGCTTTATATGTTGGTTTAAAACACAAGTTTTATGAATGGCCTTTTTGAGAATTCTATAATCCAAACTAAATTTCAATAGCATCATATTTTTGTAATAGCTATGGTATAAGTGAACACAATACAGACAAGGGTCAACAATGATAGAGGTAGATTTAAAATGATTTTTGAAATGTTGAACTGTGTTTTTAAATGCCCTGGGAAATGTTAAAGTGTAACAACTAGCCTCGGATATAGCCTATTATATAGGCCTACACCTTGTGTAATATGTATAGGCAACAAAAGTATTATTTGTATGTGTTACTACAGTGAAAAGAAAAAATAGAAAAATGTGTGTTTTTCTAAAACCGTGACATGACTGCTCACATGTACAGCACATGACAAGTTATGGCTTTTAGGAAATACATCTGCTGTTTTGTTTCCTCTTGTTTTTCAATTCCTTCGTTCTTTACTAGCTGGCTGGGATTACAGGTCTGGGTGGTTCATTCTTGCTGCATAAATACAGAGATTACAGTCTGTTCTTTAGCAGCTTTTATATAATTCTCCCTGCACTGCTGGCTGTTGTCGGAGGAGCCATCCTCCTTATCAGTGGAAGCATTGGCTGTCTGGTGTCCAACAAAAAACCTTCATGTCTACATGGATTGGTGAGATGAAAAAAAAGCCTTGTATTTTTATGAAGTAAAAACAGGACTGAATAATAATAATTTACTCATAAGAATGAGGTGTGGTGTTTATATTTGTATATCTCTTGTCTTTCAGTTTGTGTATTGTCTCATTATTGTGTTTTGCGTTGTGGTTACTACTGTAGCATTGGCATACACTCATAAAAGAAAGGTAACTGGAATTTTAAGTTACTTGGCTATAGCCTACAAAAGTATTTTTCACTGAAATGGTTTTAATATAAATTTCATCTTTTTTAGCTCGACGTGGACTTGGCTCCCCTTAAAGATGTGTTTCAGAGCTACAGTGGTAATAGCCAAGATCCTGATACCAAAGCAGTAAATGCCCTTCAGCGTGAGGTATTTGCACAGAAATCTTTAGGATTTCTATGTGTTTGGTAAAATTAGATTGTAACACTTTTTTTTGTGTGACAGTTGCAGTGTTGTGGTGTTTACAACTACACAGACTGGTTAGAAACACCCTGGTTTAATCACAGTAGGAAATACGAAGTTCCTCTAAGCTGCTGCAACAAAAACTTTCACAACTGCAATGGGACTTTAGACTCACCCCTGCTTCTCTATAATGAGGTACAGACACTAATTACATTTGAGCTACCCTGTGTATATGATTTTTTATATTTTCTTGCTAGCCTTACAGCTAAGGCTCTACCATTATGTTTAAGTTTGAATGCATTTTCTAAATGCATGTTAAATATCTGGTTGTGAATGATTCATCCATGTATGTTTCTTTTTCTTTTTTCTTTTTTGTTGTTGTCACAACTGGACCTTCCGGTCCAATCAACAACCGATGCATAGAACGAAGCCCCCATCCTATATTTTGTCCCTTTTAAGGCCTGTTCACACCAAGAACGATAACTTTAAAGATAACAATAACTATATCAGCATTCACACCAACGCACAATATCGTTCTGTTTATTCTAAGTGTGTGCTGCAGTCTTGTTGTCTGATGATTTAAATGCGAATGTTCTTTAAAGCAGGATGGATTCTGATTGGCTGTCAAAGTTTTTGTCATTCATCAGATGAAAATATTTCTGAAAGTGATTCCAACGACATCGTTCCTCTGTGCCGTAATCACTATATTTGTGGACTCTGCTATTCTTTTATATTTAGACATTTTTTTAGAACTATATCATTGCAGTTATCGTCCTTGGTGTGTACGAGCCTTTAAACTCAGATGTACGTCACAATATGGACAAAGGCTTGGCGCCTCGTTACACTGCTTCCATTTTAAAAACTCGGCGCTCCCATTGACAACTATTGGAAATATTCGCTAGCCTCAGGAAAAAAACGCTTGACATGTGGACACATGGCCTAAGCGTCTGAACACCAGTGGGCGGGGCCTGTAATGCGACAATGTATAACTATTCGTCGATTTCATGCTCTGGAGGTAGTCATATGCAAATGTATTTGCCCGTGTGACGACACAGATCCCACAATATCAAAATTACCGGTAGCCATTTTTGGAGCTTGATTAAATTGGATGAAAAACTTGATAAAATGCTTTGTTTATAATGAGGATGATGTTTTAAGCTATGAAATTTGCAGGATGTTTTGGTGCACAGACCTCTTGTATGTCAAAAGATCAAGGCAAATTTAATTTTTCATGTCATGACCCCTTAACTTATATTTTACTTGAAATATTTCTATAAAAAGGTTTAAAAATGAACAAATTAGGCTTTATTTGTGAATTACTGTAAATTAGATTTGCATATGAGCATTATAAGCCAGATTCAACATTGTTTTCTTTCTATTCTAGGGCTGTCAAAAAAAACTTGAGGAGAAGTTACTACTTGTGTTGGACATCATCATAATGACTTCTTTTGTGGTTCTCTTTGTACTGGTGAGCTCTGTGACTTGACTGATAATTAATTTATTCCCTGATCTTTTACAAGATTTATAATGTCATCTCTGACCCTTCCCTCATCAGGTTATGTCTTGGATTATAGTGGCACAGCTAATGGGACATCAACCCCCGCAAGAGTATCGAATCCTGGACAAAGAATAAAAGCCACTGTTGGAAATTCTATCTTGCGACTTTTCTCATGAATGTGTACACAATGATTATATATACCGGTCAGAAGTTTGGAAACATTACTATTTTAAATGTTTTTGAAAAAAGTCTCTTATGCCCATCAAGCCGCATTTATTTGATCAAAAATACAGAAAAACAGTAATATTGTGAAATATTATTACAATTTAAAACACAAATTTTCTATTTTAATACAAAACTGAACTTTCATCAGCCATTACTCCAGTCTTCAGTGTCACATGATCCTTCAGAAATCATTCTAATATACTGATTTGATATTCAGTTATTATCAATGTTGGAAACAGTTGTGCTGCTTAATATGTTGGAACCTGTAATAATTTTTTCAGGATTCATGATAAAAAAGTGAAAAAGAATTGATTTAAAATATAAATATTTTCAACATTGAAAATTAATAAGCATATTAGAATGATTTCTGGAGGATCATGTGACACTGAAGACTAGAGTATTGCTGATGAAAATTCAGCTTTGTACCACAGAAATAAATTACATTTTAAAGTATATTAAAAATAGAAAACAATTATTTCAGAAAATTACTGTTTTTTCTGTATTTTTGATCAAATACATGGTCATAATAATGATGAGCATAAGATACTTCTTTCAAAAACTTGAATACTTCTTTTTTTTTACCGGTACTGTATAGTGTATATATATTTTTTTATATTTCACTGTTACGAAATTCGAATCATTCTGATAATATCACCCAGTTAACGTTTTCCTAAATTTCCACATTGATCTAAAGTAGCCTATGTCTCTTCACAATACCTGTTCTAATAATATTTTATATGAACGCACAGCAAGGGCGTTTTATTTTGCACAATAAATCTGTTAATATTTAATAATATGACTGGTTTTATTATTAGTGACTGTTGATCTGTATCTGAATGGATTATGGAAGTGGGAGGGGGCTAAGACTTCCGCTTCCTCGGCATAGTTCCATTGTGGCGTGTTTTTTGTGTCACGAGAGCGCAGCGCCAAAAAGCCACGTTCTGCTAAAGCTCCGCGTGCATCCATTCTACTGCAGAATCGGATAGACTTTTAAGTTGGTAAGGCGCCATGTATATATTTTAAACTAGTTTTTTTTATCATGATGCATTTAAATTGGTTTATTAAGATCTAGTAACGGTTATAAATCTGTTCGGTGTTTGAGGCCTGGCTTTATTTGAGTTAGGCCCCTTAGCGCAGCCTGCTCGAGTTTGAGCTCGAGAGTTGCATGGGATTTACAGAGCGAGTCATCGCGAAAATAAGGGGACGGTGTGTGGGGAACGAGGCCTCGTGTTGTGTGGTATTTTAATGTTAGACCTATTTGAATCGCTGATTCTTCACAAACATGCTGTGTAATGCAGCAAGGTTGTTGTCCTGTAGCTACGATACGAAACCGTAACAATGGCGAGGTAATCTACACAAGCATGAGTGATGTCCTGCTGCGGGGTAACGTTAGTTGTAAATTCCACGCCCCCACGACTAGGCAGAAGAATTACAAATGTCGTTTATTCCGTTTTCTCAACAGCCTACGAAGTCCTGAACAGTGTTGTAATTTTTTAATGATAATAGTACATTTTCGTTCTGATAAGTGTAATAAGCTCAACCGCCCGTGTAAATGTCGTATACATGCAAATGATTCTCGTGAGTGAATGAAAATAATAAAATGTTAAAAATGAAACGAAACTGTCCCCGGAACACTCTTTAGGCCATCAATTAGTTAATAAAATATATTTTATGCAATACCATTTTACAAGGTAGACCTAGTTTGTCATAGTTTAAGATTAAGGTTTATCAAATCAGCCATGTTGTGTTTAAAACAAGGTTTTTAACCTATTATTAATATGATTACTTTCATTCGTGCAGTCAAAAATAGATTCACAGAATTATCCTATGTTTTATGCCATATAGATTTGTTTAAAGGGATAAAACAAAGTGATGACACATTTTTGCTTTTAAACTCTAACTATATAGTATTTACACTGTAGTATTGTAATTCTTGGTCTTTTCTTTCCATTTATACAAACTATAAATTCTCTCTCTATATATTATATATATAAGTTTGTAGTGTAAAGAAATGTAACAATCACACCA
Source organism: Phoxinus phoxinus (assembly GCF_949152265.1). NCBI lineage: Eukaryota > Metazoa > Chordata > Actinopteri > Cypriniformes > Leuciscidae > Phoxinus > Phoxinus phoxinus. The sequence continues at coordinate 32,335,920 of NC_136880.1, read as the reverse complement.
TTTTTATAATGTCAACATTGAGATGTTGTGCAGGCAGTACAGACTCAAAGTGAGGTGCTAAAAATACACGCTGAAATTACACCAGTCTTAATGGCTGATGGTTGTTATTCTTTTTCCACAGGTTATATCAGAAGGTGGCTCATCTTATCTTTTTGCCCTTCTTTTATTTAATTTTATTTATTTTACTCTGAACCCCCCAAACCCGCCTTTGCCTTCCCTACCACCCCTTTTCGTCAGCGTGTATTTTTATTACCTTATTTTGTTTTTGGTATCTTCAGAGTTGGGATCTGTGACGGCTCTTCATGGCAGTCAGAAGGGGACACGTTAGATACTTAAAAGTGAGTAGAATTTGCGTCCATCAGGGACTGAATGTGGATTTAAAATATAAACTGAACCTGTAAGCTGGAGTTAGTAGTGTTTAGTGCTTGTAGGCTGTTTTCGTTCATGTAGTGCTGTAGCCTGTGTGAAGCGAGTAATACTTGAGGTTTAATGCTGTCATCTGAGGTAGACTTTTCACTGAATGCACTAGACATGTTATTAGGTGTTGCATAATGTCAGCTGAAGGTATCTGGCCTGGCAAATGCTGTAAAGTTTAACCATGTTTATAAGGACCAGCTCGCGAGTCACGATCGGAGTAGTCGGATAGAGAGTGACCAGAATTGTCAATGAGTGATTCAGACCACTTTATCAAAACCTCCAATGATGGGTTGTGTGGGAGGGACTGTAATAATGCCTGTTTGTTTCAGCCTTGAAGGTTGACTGGCTACTCATGTGGAATACACAATAAGTCCCCTCTTCCAACGTGAATGGTAGACACTGTCCGATATCAGAATAATCATGGTGACCACAGTGATCGGTTCCTCCTTCACCTAAAATGCCTTGAAGGGGTTAGACATCCAAGAGCCACTTTTTAATACCATTAGTACACCACCATATTTTATTGGTTTTGTGTTGAATGAATTGTGGTCATGTGCAATTTCAGCTAGACTTCATTGGAGGCAGTGTTGATCATAGAATGTAAAAGAACAGCAGTACAGTGAGTCCTGTTGACCGTTACATCTGTCCTTTTGCTCACATTTTTGACTGTTTTAGCTTGGTACATATTCTTCACTCATAGTTAATTTTTGTGGTAGCTATGTTGGACTTTCCTGTTTGGTGATTAACAAACACTGTAGTTTAGGTCTGGTAGTAACATTTTGAAGATTACATATTAATCAGACAAAAGTAAAATATGCTCTGAAAGGGAATGTTAATGTAGCCTATTGCTTTGTTCTACTGTCCCAGTTCCTTGTTAACGATATGTAATGTTTTTTTGTCGGTAAGTGACTAGGTGTGTTTTTGTCCCCCTCTTTTCTCATTTGTGTAATGTAGAGTAGAAATGTAGCCAAACTGAGGTGTAATTAATGAAATATGTTTCAGTGGAGATTTGTAATTGAGGCATTGAAGTCATTAGAAGAACTGTCTTGTAGATGCTTGTAGTTGCATTATTTCTTTCCTAGGCAAGAATATAAATTCCTTAATTCACAAATTGGATGCTTTTCTGTCTTTAACATTTAAGGAAATGCTCCATTATCAATTAAAAAAGCCAATGTAATTTAGCTTTTAAGTGTAAGCATAATGTAATCTCACATAAATGTTTTTTTATTTGATGTAAAATTTGTTTTTCTTTTCTTTTCTAATTTTCTTTAATTGCGTGTTTCTTTAAATGCGTTTGTCATTATATTACTGGCTTGCCAGCTGTAATTGAAAGCATTTTCAGCAAGATCTAGGCCTAATTTTGAGGCTTTTTACCTGTGCAGGTACAGTCAGGTATCAACAGCAAGTAACACATTTTCATGTAAAATAAGTGCATAATGAGTTTGCTGTAATATTCAATATTGTCTAATAAAAATTGTATTGGAATAAATGTATAACCCTCACAGAAACTTGTTTTGATTTTTCTAGGAGGTCTATGACATGTCGAACGGTTACGAAGATCACATGGCCGATGAGCCTAAAGATGCCAAAACAAACCTCATCGTCAACTACTTGCCTCAGAATATGAGCCAAGATGAGCTGCGGAGTCTCTTCAGCAGCATTGGGGAGGTGGAGTCTGCTAAACTTATTCGTGACAAAGTAGCAGGCAAGTATTTATCAACACTTGGCACACTGGTTTCAAAGCAGACACACAAAATGTTAAGAGAGAATATTGTTTGTCTGTTGGTTTAGGGATGTAGTGTCTTTATTTTGCAGGTTTTGCATGTAGCCATGTCAATTTAAAAACAGAATTAATTTATTAAAAGTTTTGCGCTTTTAGACAAACTTTTGAAGCACTGGAAGTGTTTCTTCACAATTGTGTAGCCTTCATTTCAGTGTTGACAGAAAAAAAACTTGCTCAGGCCTGTCCCAAGTCAACGTGGATTTATTTGTTGGCATCAGTTTTTTCCCCAGAAGTTTAACATTTGATAGTAGGATGTTTTTTTCCTTTGTATTTGGAACGTTTCAACTTTTTTTTGTTTTGTTTGTTTTATTGTTTTCCTTTTTTTTTCTCTAGGCCACAGTTTAGGGTACGGATTTGTTAACTATCTTAACCCTAATGATGCAGAAAGAGCAATCAGTACTCTCAATGGACTGAGACTACAGTCTAAAACTATCAAGGTAATGTGACAAAAGGTGCTCCTGTGTAAAGTTAAATTGTGTCATTGCTTCAGACCACCGGTTGTGAGAACAAGGCAGAGAGAACAAAGTAAAGTTGTTGGAGTAGAATTGCTCAGACCTGATGGAATCTTGGTTGTGGCCTTTTTATCAGGCTTTTCAATATTTAGATTCATCTATTTAAATATTTTACTATCCATGGTTTACAGGTTGCAAACATGTTGCTTTAATGCTGTTTGAATTATATGAAATAGTTTTTGCATTTCTATAAAATTAAACATATGTAAAGGACCCATGGCAAACTATTTGTTGGGTGGGTGTTCCCTCTTTGAAAATAATTTACAATTTTTAATATCAATTTAAAAAATGTACAAAAATTGAAGAATCTAAGTTTGCATCTCTTTAAAAAAATGTGTATATAGCCGTAGTTTAAGAGATTTCCTAATAATCGCCAGGGGAGGTATTTCTTCAGGATCTGATCTTTTAACTTTGCTCTTTCTGACAGGTGTCATTTGCCAGGCCAAGCTCTGACACCATAAAGGATGCCAACCTTTACATCAGTGGGCTGCCTAAAACAATGACGCAGAAGGACGTAGAAGAAATGTTTACACGTTATGGCAGAATAATCAACTCCCGTGTCCTCGTCGATCAAGCGTCAGGTTGGTAGATGAGCAAAGTTGTTTTTGACTCCTGGAATGTCCTGTAAGCTAGTGTGTATTAAAGCGTGTGCCTTTTTATCCTCATTGCAGGACTCTCTCGTGGTGTGGCTTTCATTCGATTTGACAAGAGGTCGGAGGCAGAGGACGCAATTAAGGACTTGAATGGGCAGAAGCCGCCAGGCGCTGCAGAGCCCATCACTGTCAAGTTTGCTGCTAGTCCCAACCAAGTGAAAAACTCACAAATTATTTCCCAGGTCTACCACACACAGCCTCGCCGCTTCGGGGGGCCCGTCCACCACCAGGCACAGAGATTCAGGTGAATGAAGTCCAAGATTTGCTTGGTTAGCATATCCAGGGGTGCGCATGGATGGTAAAAATAAACGAGGCGCAGCAGAAAACGTGGAGGGAACGCTTTAGAGTACCAACATTTTTGGGGACAGGAACACGTTTACTTACTGGAGTAGGATTTTTCTCCTTCTCTGATAAGATGGCAATCATGATAAGTGTGTTCATTAATTTTTAGGGGTGCAACGAATCGCACATGAATTGAGGGCACGTGAATTAAAAAAAAGTAATGAAGTGCACTGAGAAACCCCTTATATGAAATACCACAGTATTCCAGTAAAATTTTATTTCCTGATGACTTTAGAGGGATATCTCACCCAAAAATGAAAATTCTTTCAGTTCCAAAAATGTATGCATATCTGATGAATGTCCTAAATGATGCTATTTCTTGTCTTCAGGTTCTCTCCTATGAGTGTAGACCACATGAGCGGCATGTCTGGCGTTAACATGCCTGGAAACTCCTCGTCAGGCTGGTGTATTTTTATCTACAACCTGGGCCAGGATGCAGATGAGGGCATTTTGTGGCAGATGTTCGGGCCCTTCGGTGCCGTCACAAATGTCAAAGTGATCCGTGATTTCAACACCAACAAGTGCAAGGGATTTGGGTTTGTTACCATGACAAACTATGAAGAGGCTGCCATGGCTATTGCCAGCCTCAACGGCTACCGCCTCGGGGACAAGATTTTACAAGTGTCGTTCAAAACAAGCAAGTCGCACAAGTAGAAAGCAGGGTTGCCAGGAAAATGAAGGAGAAGGGTGTTTTCTGCGAAGCCAGAGAAATCGGCGCCGTTTTGAAAAAGAAAACTATTATTTTTAGTGTAATCAAGTCTTCGCAAATGTTCACGTTTCGCAGTCTCGTTTAGACAGTTTCTTTTAAGATTCAAGCTGTTGGATGCTTCAAATGCAAGTGTTTTAGGCGTTCTGGTTTATCCCAATATATGACCAATTTTTCGTTTAATACAAATTTGTCTCTTATGTCAGCCTGGTATTGTTGCTATGTGCCATATGTGGTCGGACACCTCATTCACCAGATGCTGGATTTAAAACTCAGATTCGTTTCTTTCTTTTGTCAGTATCTACATAGCTCTTCAGTATTTACGATGCCTTAATTTGATGTCATTTTTCCACTTTGCCCTCAATAATGTAGCACTTTTTGGTTTGGCCGGAATCTCATTACCCATCTCACAACAGTTCATTTGTTTATTAAAATCTGAGTCCTAAAATCCAGCATGCTGAGTGCTCCATAGAAAAGAAGAGGTAACGGCAAATAAAATGCCTGTTTTAGTGAGGGGGAAATCTTTAACTAAATGTTAATCTTTTGTAAGGGACCCTCTGAAAAGACTGAACTAAGAAGGACCAAAGACATGAATGGAAGGTTTAGTTTCTCCCGGCAGAGGTGCATGTTGCACATCCCTAAGAATATTCCAAAAATATTTGGACATTAAATACTAGGTACTGAGTATTTATGTAAAATGTAATCACATTTGAGCATCAGCATCTTCTGTTTATGGTTTGCGTTTTCTTTTGTTTTTGTTTCTCTAGGCTAATACATTAAGTTTAGTTTGTTTATTTGAAAATGGATATCCAGTACTAATGCAAATGCTTTTAAAGACTGCCTTGTGATATTTGTGTTTTTTTTCTTTTTCTTTTTTTTTTGCTTTTGTGTTTCCTTTGGAAACCTTTCATTTTGTTTCACATGGCATTTACAATCATTAAATTTTATTTTGTTTTGCTCAACTTTTTGTTTTGTTTCTTTATTTTATATTTTAATTAGTTCTTTGCTTTTATCAATTTTATAGGTACAATGCAGTGTAAGTCAATTCAAGACTATTTACATATTTACAGATGCAGATGGCTGAGTTTAAGGCCCTTTCACACCAAGAATGATAACAATAATCATAATTATATTAGCATCCACACCAGTGGTCAAGAACGGTTTGTTAAGTCTAAGTGTTTGCTGCGGGGTTTTTTTGTCTGCCACTTTAAACGCTCAAGCTTCTTAGAGGGATGGTTAACCCAAAACTATCCTTATTTGTTTTTTCATTACTTACTCGCCCTCAAATTGTCCCAAACCTATATGTCTGTCTTCTGCTGAACACAAAAGAAGATATTTTGAGGGAATGGTGGTAACCAGACAGTTGATGGTGCCCATTGACTTCCATAGTAGGAAGAAAAAAAAAAACATGGAAGTCAATGGGGCCCATCAACTGTCTTGTTACCAACATTCTTTGAAATATATTTTGTGTACAACAGAGGAAAGAAACATTGGAACAACATGAGGGTGAGTAAATGACAATTTTAATTTTTGGGTGAACCATCCCTTTAAAGTCGGGTGGATTCTGATTAGCTGATTCTGATATTTATGGCTTATCAGCTCAAAATCGTTCTTAAAGTGATTGCAACGATATTGATTCTCTGTGCCGTTATAGTTGTGGTGTGAACCATGCTAATATATATGTAGAAGGATTTGTTTTTCTTTTAGAATTATATATTTGTTTATTTATCTTATCGCCCTTGGTGCGAATGGGTCTTTAGGCCCTTAAAGGGATAGTTCACTTTAAAATTAAAATTCTGTCATCATTTACTCACCCTCAAGTTGTTTCAAACCTGTATTAATTTATTTCTTCTGCAGAACACAAAGAAAGATATTTTGAAGAATGTCAGTAACCAAACAGTAGTCTGTACCCATTGACTTCCATAGTATTTTTTTTTCCTACTATGGAAGTCAATGGGTACAGACTACTGTTTGGTTACTGACATTCTTCGAAATATCTTTCTTTGTGTTCAGCAGAAGAAATAAATTAATACAGGTTTGAAACAACTTGAGGGTGAGTAAATGATGACAGAATTTTTATTTTAAAGTGAACTATCCCTTTAAGACCTCATGAGAAACACTAAATTACCACATTTCATGGTTTTAATTTTGAGTATGAGATCTTAAGTATTTATTTTTCAGGCATCGGACCAAATCATAAATATACAATCTGACAACGTTTGACTTATTTGATTTGGCCAATGGAGTGCCATTTATTTAGCCTTTCTCAGAGGTTAATATTCAGCTTTTTCCAGAGGTTTTCAGCTGTAGTTCTCATTAATGAGCGGTGGGGAAGATAGAAACTCTAACAGTTGTAGTCATGTTCCTCAGCTTTGGCTCCTCTTGAGGTCTTCCAAATATTAGTTTGTAAAACCCTGCATAGGTTCTTCTGTAGTTAGACAAACCCATACATTTCCCAATATGCCTCTTGTGTAAATTTGTCATTTTCAGCACAGACAGTTCTTAGGCTCCCTCTGCTACAAGACTTAAGGTTGGTATTGTGTGTGCGTGCATATATTTATATTATTGGTGACTGACATTAATCCTAATCCTAAATGTTTTTGTACAGTGACTCACTGTTTTTTGTCAGGTTTGTAATAAGCAGTTTACTATACTTGCATCATCTGTTACTTTATGGTTCATGTGAACCTATTAGCAGCTTTACAGCCACTGTTGGTTACACGTCATTTATATGAAACACTTGGCATTTCTCTTTTTGTGCACGTTTCGGCATATGTGCAATATTGAAAAGTGATTCGTAATGAATAGTAGTAATTATTATAGCAACCGTTTCCCTTTCCATCTTTTTTGATATCCTGATGTTTAAAAAATAATAATATTGCCCAATGTTTGAGTCAACTGAGATGCCAGTTGTAAGAAATATCAAATAGGATTTACTGGATGGTTGCTCATTTTAAGCCTTAATTTATGTAGAATATACTGGAAGTTTATTGAATGGTGGAATTATTTATATAGCTTGTGTATGGTTTTATGTGTTGATATTGATGAGTGTCTTAATTTTTTTTAAATACTTTTTGATTCTACATTGAACATCTGTTATGAGCTACTGTCTAACATGTAGTTGTGAAATAAAATATCAGGCATTGCAAAATAAGAACATTTGTGTCTTGGTATTAGTGAACTATTAGTGAAGTAGATCTAGGAGTATAATATTCATAAAGATTAAGCACATTTTTTTGGTTTGATTTAATAGGTGGTTTTTGTCACATTTTAGAAGGTATAAACTAACCATATTTAGATTTTTCTTTCTTTCGCAGTATGAATAATGAAGGCCAATAACACAAGGTTAATTTAACAATTTTATTAAGAAAATAAACAAACATAACCAATCATGATAATCTATATTCCATCCCACTTGAAGTGAACAGTGATTGTGTGCTCTCAACATAAGTAATAAAGATACACAATCGCTGTTCTTGCAGTCATTAAAAAAAATCAGTTTGTTGTCACCGTACACTGTATGACAAGGCAACTGATGATCCGTAATTGGAGCCCCAGTCGACTGTAATGTTCCTGTTTGTATATGGTTATGTTATTGTGGTCTATTTTAGTTTTACTGTCATTAACTATTGCATTTTAAGGCAATTCTAAAAGATGAACATTAAAAAAAAACATGTTTTTGTAATTTACAAAACCTCCAAGTTAAGGTGTCAAAAGCACTCAAATGTCCTCAATTTTTAAGTTCACCAAAGGCGACTATTGAGGTAACAGTAACATCTGTGATGTTAAAAGACAGAATGGCACAAATATAAATATATATATATACATATAACAAAGGGGAGGTAATGGGGGAAGGTTTTTGTGAAGTCAAGGCAGCTTCTGTTCCTGCTTGGTATCGTCTGTCAAAGTTAGACTTGGCAGAGGTTGTAACATGTCGGCTTCTCGATCACCTGATCGCCAACAACCTCTAAGATGTAGTCCCTATTAGCCAGTAGTGGAGTTTCAGATGTGGGAAAACTTTGCACGCTTTGGTTTCCAAAAGATATTAAAGTATCTCTCTGTAAGACACAAAATGCCGCCGTTACACAGTTGTCAAATATGACAGTTTTGACAATTGTTGCTGGTGACCAAAGGACCACTACTGCACGATACTTGCTAATCCATATTTCTAACTAGAAAATATGTAAATAAGCACATAGTGGATATATCTTACTCTCTCTGAGTTGCTTGTGGATGCAGCGTTTTTCTGAAAGTCCTTCTTGCACACGTGAGCCATGATTCCTGCGGCTAAGGCGTCTCCAAGCACATTGATCATCGTTCGAAATCGGTCCCTATTAAAAAAAAGACGTATGAGATTGACTTTATTTCTATTGTGGGTTATAAGTAGTAGTACTCATGCAGTGTGTTGTACTTACAGGATCCAGTCGATAGCTACAATGAGTGAGATGTCATCTGGAGGCAAACCCACGGAGGTAAGCACGATAACCATGGTAACAAGACCAGCTTGAGGGATTCCAGCTGCTCCAATGCTTGCTGCTGTAGCTGTGATACTGAGAAAAGAGTCAAAGTCAAGTCACATGAGGCGCTCACTGGCAAGTGCAGCTTTGTTACTGTATACTATCTGTCAGAGGTTTGGAATAATTCAGGTTTTTGAAAAATGCTCATCAAGGCTGCATTTATTTAAAGGGTTAGTTCACCCAAAAATTTCTATCATTTATTACTCACCCTCATGTCGTTCCAAACCCATAAGAACCCAATAATGGGCCTTCTGATGTAGAACCTGGAAGTGCTGCACTGTTTATACTGTGATCAGCGTAAGAGACTGACACAGAACTGAAGAAATTGTTGAATATAGGGTTATTATTATTATTATTATTTTTTTACATTTACTGTTAAAGTTACATTTTCTAATTCTTTGATGAATAGTACAGTATTTGTTTGAAATGGAAATCTTTTGTAACAAATATCTTTACTGGCACTTTTGATCAATTATGATCAGACGTGTCCATGCTGAATAAAAGTATTGATTATTTTCATTAAAAAAAAATCTTACCTCAAACTTTTGAATAGTAATATATCATGGTTTCCACAATTATTAAGAAGAAAAACCTGTTTTCAACATTTATAATTAGAAATGTTTCTTGAGCAGCAAATCAGCATATTAGAATGATTTCTGAAGGATCATGTGACACTGAAGACTGGAGCAATGATGCTGAAAATTCAGCTTTGCCATCACAGGTATAAATTACATTTGAAAATGCATTCAATTAGAAAAGTTCTTTCAAATAAATGCAGCCTTGGTGAGCATAACAGACTTCTTCCAAAAGCATTACACATCTTAATTATTCCAAACGTTTGACCAGTAGTGTACATAATTCTGAATGTAGCCAAAATACTTTACCTAATAGTAACAAGTTGTCCAAAGTCAAGCTCGTACTCATTGACTTGTGCAATGAAGATGGCTGCCACTGCCTCATATAGTGCTGTGCCATCCATATTGATAGTAGCACCCACAGGAAGTACAAATCGAGCGATTTTCCGATCCACATGGCAGTTTTCCAGTAAGCATTTCATTGTAATGGGCAGAGTAGCTGAACTGGAGAAAGATGAATAAATTGCATATTTAAAATGTTATAATTTAAAATGTAAAGATTATGGTAAGATTCAATTTGTGAATTTTCACATGGAATCCCTGGGTAGAATAAACACTTAAATTATTCAATTTAATATGATTCAACTGAACTACTCTCTGAAATAAATCATGAATTAACTTGTTCTATATTGCAGTGAGCTAAAAGCCTGTATAAAATGGCTTCCTTACCTGGATGAAGTTGCCAATGCGATAACCAGAGCCTGGAGGAGGCCACGTATGTAGCTAAAAGGGTTTTTCCTGGTCAACACGAAGAAGAACAATGGCAGCAAAATCACACCATGCACGAACAGCCCCGCCAGAACAGTGATGAAGTACATTCCCAGCTTCTCTGCAAGGACTGCAGGGTCATGCATGTCCAGGATTTTCCCAGCAACCAGAAATACAATTCCAAATGGGAAGTACCTGTACAAAGAGACTGGGGTATTAAAACGATATTTATACTGTATGTATACACACACGCACGCACACGTGTGACTACCACACAACCAGTCACATGGGTACGTTTTTTAAAATTGAGATTTATACATCATATAAGCTGAATAAATAAGCTTTCCATTGATGTATGGTCTTTAAGTATAGGACAATATTTGGTTGAGACAACTATTTTTAAAAGCTTTCTATTTCAGATAAATGCTTTTCTTTTGAACTTTCTATTCATCAAAAAATCCTGGAAAAAATATTGTACACAACTGTTTTCAACATTGATAATAATAAAAAATGTTTTTTGAGCAGCAAATCAGCATAATAGAATGATTTCTGAAGGATGATGTGACATTGAAGACTGGTAATGATGCTGAAAATGTTTTGATCAAATAAATGCAGCCTTGGTGAGCATAAGTGACTTCTTTTAAAAACATCAAAAATCTTACCGATCCCAAACTTTTTAACAGCAGCGTATATATAGTTATATAGAAGGTGCATTCACTTAACTGATTTAAATTCATTACTGACTGACCAAATCAAGCTTTTCATTTCACCTAACTCTTAAGCACATTTCCACTGCCAACGTTTAATAGAATAAGGAAGCTTAAAGCGGCTTTTAAACTATTACCCTGACGTATTGTAGAGCGTGTTAAAGAGATTGCTTAGTTGGCGCTCCACTTGTTTTGGTCAGAGATGGTACTTTATTTGACAGTCACATGCTTCTTTCACATGTTTGCATGATAAAACAAAATGGCTGTCCTAGAAGTGATGTAATAAAGTGAGTGTTTCTGTACTATATTTTAAATTACAAATCTCTAGTCCCAGTTAAGTAATTTTGGGCAATCTGATCCAGATCTACTCACCACATAGCAGCATTGATGATCTTCATGACACATTCATTGACACAAAGACACACATTCACCAGGGGTGTACCTCTGGCTCCCATTCTACCAAGCAGAAGACCTGGGGAACAACAACAAAAATAGATTTATCAGTAAATATGTTAATGTTAAAAAAGTTATCTAATATCAAATAAATGCTGCTATTTTTAACTTTTTAGTCATTAAGTAATAATGTTTTTTAAACATTAAGCATAAGAAATGTTTCTTGAACATCAAATCAGCATATTAGAATTCCTTAAGGATCATGTGAAGACTTAATTAATGCAAATAAATTACATTTACAAACATTTAAATAAAAAAGCTATTTTTAAATTGTAATCATATTAGGCCTACTGTTTATTTTTTATCTAATGCAGCTCGGTTGAGCATAAGAGACTTCTTTAAATCTAAATAAATAAAAAAATCTCACCAATCCCAAACTTTTGAACAGTTATATATATATATATATATATATATATATATATATATATATATATATATATATATATAGACATCACAAAGCCCTTCTATTTTCAATAAGTCAAATGTATATACATTTTCAAATGTATAAATCAATGCAATAAGTCCCGCTCTACATGTTTTCTCATTTAAATATCTTGTTCAGTAAATAGGCTGCCAAAACTCTTTCATATTGACTTAAATGCTTCAAATTGTACAATAAATCTTTGCTTCCCTGCTGAAAAGATCAATAGTCACCATTATATGTTGTATTTTGGACATTAGTCTCCAACATGGGATGCTGATGTTCCCAACAAACTTTTTAACTACGGTAGTTTATCCAGCTATAGCTTTACTGGAGAACACTTTTGCCAGCACCAAAGCGACACTAAAAAGCTTAATCTGGTCTATGATGATCTTTTCAGCAGGGTTGAATGGTGATATAACAGTTGCAATCCATACACACCCATAGTGGCAGAGAAAATGACGATTCCTAGCACATTCATCCCATTGCTTCTCCCTGGTATAATCTTATAGTGGATCTCAGGAGGAGGAGTGATTTCCAGAAACACTGGGTGACCCATCTTGGGGTTTTCATAGTCTGGCATAATGTACACAAAGTTGGCTTGTGATGATTTTGCACTGTTTTTAAAATTAGGCACAAGTTCTGTTTTATACTGAAACAGAAGAGCACAGATGGACAAGGATTAGGTACAAAAACAGTAAAGGATTAATTCCTCTGTTCTTCATGTGTTTCTCTCACCTGCTGAAATGTGGCTTCAATCAGATTGGATGGAATCATGTTCCTGTTGGGGAAACAAAATCCATCATACGCGAGACCATATATTTAAAACTATTTACTTCATAGATATTTCAGCAAAAGAGCTAATTTTCCTGAGTATATGTTCTTAGCCTGTTTTCTGAGGCCAACGCATTGCAAGAATGGCTCTTGTTTGTTTTCAGAATCACTGGATTTGATTATTGTACAAGGCTGTGGCACGGCCAGCTAGCTAAAAAGTAAAGAAACAAAAAACAGATCTGCTGTAGCTCAGCCTAAAGACTTGGAGGGCAGAGGCTATTGGCTAATGCTTTATTTATAAAGTACCAATTCAACTGCTGTGTCCCTGACTAAAATCCTATTAAATCTGGTCCGGAGCTCAGGAGCATCTTTCGCACTCGAGAAAAGCCGTGTCATTCACATCACATCCTCTTTAGAGGCTTTCTAAATATACCTAATTCCAATCCTTCTGTCCGGTGACGGGATAGCACAAAAGGGAAGCTTAAGCCTTGCAGACTTGATTGCAGCTTGAAAACAGTTATGTAAGTTCAACATGTTTCTCAATGTGTTTTTTAGATTGATAAATAAAACTTGTTTAAAGTTCATAGTTCAGTTCATAATTCAAATGGAAAGAATAGTACTATTAGGTGTCTCCACCAGTGTGGACTACTAGTTTTTCCACATATAAATAATGTAAAAGATTTAAATTTCAAAAGAGAGAAGTCAGTGTGTAATTCAGAGAGAACCGTGATAATCAATGAGAAATGATGCAGGGCAGAACTTGATTTTATCCGTGGGGATTCTGGGGAATTTATTTGATTTTGGGGCATTATAGTATAGTATACTAAAACAATGTCTACAAAGCTATTTGGCAACTGGTTAACACTATAGGCTATTCACTATATATCTGACTAAGTGAGGTGGAAAAGGTAAACAATGAACAAGTAGTTACATTTTGATTTAACATTATTAATGCAAACACTGATGAATTACAATATGACCAAGAAAGAAATATTAAGAACGAAATTAAGGAATTAAGAACATAAATGTGGTCCATTTTGATTTCATATTGACTTGAAACCAATTTGATGATGACAAAGAAATAAAGCTTGTTTGTCTACATTTTTTTCCCCAACAGTGCACTTCGAGTCCCTTTCAAGGTAAGTCAGTCCACTCAACGGCCATCTTGGCAATAATCTTAGGCATATATTTTTTTCAAAGTGGTACTTTGTCTAGGAACTAAGCATACACAGTTCTTTTCTGCTTGAATGGACAACCTAACATCAATAACATATTTGAAATAACCAATCAAATCTGACAGAAAATGCTGAAATGCTAGTTTTCAGGATTCTGTACCTAATGTGTTTTCGCATTATATAGCAATAAAACAAAGACAATCAGCTCTTAATAAACTGATTGGCTCATTTAATTGAAGGGCGGGACTTCCTTTCCTACAGCCGCCATATTGAGAGCAAATTCTAAAAGTTAAGATCTGATATATATGCTAAGTTACCTGATCAAATCAAGCAGCGCATCGGCAGACGTCATCACTGGCCCTCCTGCAGCTTTATGTCCCTCTTTCTCAGTGCCAGTTCCGGGATGAATGATCAGCACCAGAATAATCCCCACAATAACAGCAATGAAGGTAGTCCACAGGTAATATGTGATGGTGAGAAGGCCCAGGCGTCCACTGGCCTTGGTGTCCATAGCAGACAAGCCAGACATTAAACTGTAAGGAAAGTGTTGGAGTGTCTATCAATAGGTGTGATCAGCTTTAAGTCAAACATACTATGTTATTAAAGGGTAACTAAACCCTAACACAACTTTTTTTAAGTTAATGATCTGTAAGACTGGGGCTTTATCAATGCTGTTCATTGATTCAAGTACATTTGTTGACATTAGGGTATAAAGTGTTTTAAATTCTACAATATATGGTGTAAAAACTTCTGAGTGCTGCCCTCTTCAGGCTGAACGGTGGCTACTGCAGTTGAATTTTCCTATTGGATGTTGTGGTACTGCGTGAGGTAAGCAGGTACCAGCTCACCACAACCTTGCATTTTTCAAATATTGCCAGTGGGTGGAGTCAGGCTCTGACCAGGGGTTGACTTACCCTTTAACAGTTTCACCCATGTAAGTAGACAAGTTTCTTTTCCTCTATAATTTGTAGAAGTGTCTAGTGTTTTTTAAAAGTATGTTTAAATGTTAGACTCTAAAATATATAGGCATACTCTCTACAACAATCAGCTATCCCACTATTTATTGAAAGGGTTTTAAAAACAGATGAACCTCAAGGAAGTAAAGCATTTCTTATGATGGAACATTTTTTTCTGTTTTATATTTTGTTGGTTTCTCAAAAATATCAAATACAGTCTTTATGTTTGGCCTCAGAAATGCTGACGTCTTGAATGAAAGTGCAACTAAACAGAACTGACATGGTGAGTTACCTGGATGTGATGAGAGGAAGAATCAACATTTTCAGCATTCTCATTAGAAGTTCTCCAGGAAAAGAAAAGTAGATTTTTGCCTGAAGTAAAAGGGAAAACATGACTTTCAGTGAATTTGCCAGTAAAGATTTCAATTCATTTCCAACTTTTAAACCCTACTAGAATGACTTATAGGTCTTTTATTTCAGTAAAATCCCTGAAGAATTGCGTCAGTTGACTATCCTAAGTAATGCGTGTTTATCCTAGTTGACTCTAAGTTGTTTTGAGTTTATTTACAGATAACAAAACCCAGATGCTCACATACTTAGCAGGAGGACTACCAGGATTTAAGTACCTTATATAAGGTCTGTACGCCACATTCTTAAAGGAGAACTCCGGTCAATTTTAACATTGAGCTCAATTTTTAGTAAATTTGGAGTGCTGTCAATACAGAGAACAACGACAAAAATCGGTGTTGCCTACACTGTGTTATCCTATTTTTAAAATTTGCACCCTATTGACTTGAATGGGGCAAGTTTTAAACCTGCTTTTATCCTCTTAACATATTTGATGTGTCATACAAGTGCCCAGCCATGTTGAGTGATTCCTTCAGAGTGAACACGAGTGAATCTGACTGCAGTAGATGTGAAAGATATGAATAAAAATGATGTTATATCAGCCAGCGCAAATACCTGTTTTTAGTTCCTGTTTTCGGTGGAAGTCCAAAGTAGTCGATTGTCGAGTTCACGCGCGTGATCATAGTAACTAAACCTATGCGCGTGAACTCGACAATCGACTACTTTGGACTTCGACCGAAAACAGGAACTAAATACAGGTATGTGCGCTGGCTGATATAACATCATTTTTATTCATATCTTTCACATCTACTGCAGTCAGATTCACTCGTGTTCACTCTTAAGGAATCACTCAACATGGCTGGGCACTTGTAATGACACATCAAGGATGATAAGACTAAGAACTGGTTAAGTTTAAAACTTGCCCCATTCAAGTCAATAGGGTGTAAATTTTAAAAAGAGGATAACACAGTGTAGGCAACACCGATTTTTGTCGTTGTTTTCTGTATTGACAGCACTCCAAATTTACTAAAAATTGAGCTCAATGTTAAAATTGACCGGAGTTCTCCTTTAAGGCTGGGAAATGTAACTTCTTTAAGAGGAAAAGTCATCAACAACATCTTAAATAAAGGAATGTTTCAACTTAAATAAACTAAGCTCTATTGATGTATATCACTTTCACACAATCATTTTGATTCATCCCTCAATTTGTAGAAAACAAAAATGTAGACTTTAAAAAACATTTGCAAAAATGTGTAGTTCATTAAAGCACTTGCATTATTTTCTTATTTGTTCTGTAAATGTGTCTATAGCTGACACTACTGTTCTAGGTAAATGCATTTCTGGTTATGCATAAAAAAAAAGTAATTTACACAGGGTACTTTATGTAAACAGTTTATTTCTGATATCATTGCGTGTAGCCTATCATGCAAATGTTTTACATGGTGAAAAACATAACTTGTTAATGTAACCTATAACTGTAAACTTTTTCATTATTTTATTTAAAAACTGAGTGATGAGTCTAAATTATGTTCAATAAATTAACATTCAAACAGAACTTGTTTTTAACAAATCATTTTCCTTTAGACAGTTATTATTATTATGGCTCTACTTGTTTGAACACTAATTTTGATACGGCACAGACAATTAAATCTGTATATTTGTCACTTTTTCCTCTTTTTTTCATAAAGGCAATAACATAACATTGAATCTTTAGGTGCTAAGTTACCTGTGTTGACAAGTTCAAACTTCTCAATGTGAATCCCACCACACAGCCTGACACTACCGCTAACACTGATAAGGTGAGCAAGCCGTTCCTTTTGCAGTAGTCCTTTACCCAGTGCCGCAATTTTGTAGATATTGAGTTCTTGATAAGTCTCTTGAAATATTCCACCATGTTTCTCCAGGGACCCACGGGAGGGGACTGGCACTGTGAAGACGCCCGCCTTGAGCTACTCCGGTTCTCATCCATGCTTAGACCTGTGTCGGCAGGAAGTGTAGCGAGAGCCTTTCGGTGTAAACCTTTTCTAACAACAGATTAAGCAATTAAGTAGCCTATAGATCCAAACCACTGCCTTCACGGCAGCAAAGTCAGAGGCGATTACAAGGGTATTAAAATAACCTAGCCAAGAGACAGGAGGCCATTGAATGTGGAGAGATAAAGTGGTGAAGCACTAATCCTAGAATAGGGGGCTTCCAATGCTTTTGCGTTCTCTCAGAAAATATCCGCGTAGCGTTCACCCGAGAAACTTTTGAGAAGAAAAAAACTTTCGAGTGGTTCATCTCTTATGAATGTGCAAATGTAGCTAGTTTAAAAAACACGTTGAATTAAATATAATATTTTTGTTTTATGGCAAAATCTCTTTTTTTTTTTACTTTACTGTTGGCTACCGAAAGGCTAAATGTAGCCTGTTTACTTCTAATTTATTACTTTAACAGTTAATATAATCGAGAGCAAAATAAAACAATAGGCATATGTGTGTGTGTATTAGGCTACATGATACAAATGTTGTATTTTTTTTTACCAGTTTTAAAGTTTTATTACATTTATGTTCCTGAAATCCACCCTGCTGGGATTAGTATCATCCTAATTTTCGGGATCAAATTGGTATCACAATTAATTTATGATCTAATCTGATTTCAGAATGCTTTTTTTCTTTTGAACAACCCATTTTCCAGATTTGATCGATAGCTGAAATCCGATCAGATTACTTTTGAACAACTGGCCCCCTGGCTGGAACCTATATGCACTACCAATAAATAATACTTTTTGGGTTAAAAAAAGATAATAACCCTTGTGCTGTTTTGAAAATTCTTTACCTAATTTGGTGTTTCTCTGTGAAAAATGTCCTGCTAAAATTCTAAATTGTTTGTAAATATCTCATTACCCCCCCCCCCCCCCCCCACACTTTTTTGTCAACTTGCTTTCTTTCAATAGCACAGATTTTGTATTTCTTTTTGGATCTGATTGATCGTATAGAAACTAAACTCAAGCTTATTCACCTCAGAAAAAGAGGTGCATAGCTCAGATCAATGAGGCCTACGACCAAAAAGTTCCAAATAGAAATAGAAAACCTGGCCTAACTGAAGTGAATGAATATTTTAATATTTTAATACCAAATATTGGGCAATAACAGCATAATGAGAGATGTAGGCCAGTTTAATTTTTGAACCAGGAACACTACAAATGGAACATAAAAAAATATAGTTTTGTATATGTGCCTTGTGTGAGCAAAGTCACTAAGTTTTAGTCCAATGCGATAACATTAACTAGCATTTTGGGAAGAAAATCCTGTAGCACAACATGAGGGTTAAACAAACAAAACATAGTTTTATGTAATTGATTTTTAAAAACATTTTTTTGACATTGACATAATTAGTGGGATGTAACACGCAGGTCTATCTTAAACTAGCATCAAGTGTATTATTACTGAGTGGGCTTGAATTTTAGCATCTCAGAATTCAGAATATATGAGATACTCTTCAAGATAAAACAAATAAACAATATATACGTAAACCATATGCAGTAAGATGAGCAGTTCAGAAGAAGGAGTTAAAATTTATTGAATTACCAAGTTATCCTTTTCATACAGAACTCCTAGCTCACATGGAAAAGGGATGTTCTCTCAGTTTGACAGCTTTTTATGGCTGCACTGCTTTGACTTAGAACACATGCGTGGAGGCTATTCGGAGATAAAGGACATGCCCCTTATTAGTTTGAACGTCATGCCTTAATGGGATTTCTGCGGGTGCACTTTGCAGGCATTTCCGACACCAGCGTGTCCAGCAGGTATTGATTTAATGACTAGACAGCATTGGAAGGACTCCAGTACAGGAAATGGAGGTGTGTTTTGGTTCTGAAAGGTAAAAGAGCCTCTATATTAATGGAAAAAAGATCTGAAAGGCAAATTCAGAACAAAGTAAATAGTAAGCTGATTTCTTTAGTCAATTTAAAAAGGCTAGATGCTCTAAATGAAGACTTGTAACACAAGAACATAAAACACTTTGTCTTACAATTTGCCATACGCAGACCTCAACATCAGACACGGGTACACGAAATACGACATGGGTGAATAGCTGATAATTTTGAGGAGATGAATAAATGGTTCCTGACAAGACAACATAAAACAGAAGAAAACAAATAGCTAAATGTGACCGCACAACCATGCAGGAACAATTGTGTAAATAGAAATGACAAACAGTTAAACAATGAATATTGTTTATTCATGCCCCAGTGCATGCTTGTTTTTATTTTTTTATTACTTAAAATATTGTTTTTATTTTCTTGAAATTTTTGGTCACACACACTTTAGCTTAGGGTCCAATTCTCACTATTAACTACGAGTTTTGCCTCAGTAAACTTCTACTGTTCATTAATAGTTGTTAAGTTTAGGTATAGGGTAGGCAGTAATATTTGCTTTATAAGTACTAATAACTAGAATATCTAAAAGAAACAAAAAACATTTTGCATGGTGAATGGGACTGCACCACAAATCTCCCCCTCCCCCCCCCCCCCCTCAATATAGGCCTTTTAAAGCCTAAAACTGTATTCATGTAACTCATGAAATGAGTTGGTTCCTTAATTTTTTTAACACAATTTGAATACAAAAGCTGCATTATTTGTGTTCCTGAAGGTAAATAAATAGCAATGAACTAAAATACTACAAGTAGGCCTAAATATTTGTACTCAAATAAATTTTAGTTTTTATTTCACAGTCTATAGATTATTTGGTCCCACTTTATATTAAGTGGCTTTAAGTACTATGTACTTACATCGAAAAATAAGTACAATGTACTTATTGTGTTCATGTTGTATTGTAAAACACTTTTGCTGCTATTGAGATGTGATACGGGTAAGGTTAGGGTAGGTATAGGTATAAGGGTGGGTTAAGTTGTAAGGGAAGGGTCAACTGTGTTATTACAAATGTAATTACATAAATGAATTACAGCTGTAATTAAATGCTGGTATTTTTAAAATAGAAGTACAATGTAAAAACATGTATGTACACAATAAGTCCATTGTATCAAATTGTTCATTTCAATGTAAGTACATAGTACTTGAAGCCACTTAATATAAAGTGGGACCGATTAGGTCATGGTGTACATGCAAAAAAACATTAAACATGTGACTTCCTGACCCACCCACTACATGTGAAATCAGACATGAGAGGCTTGAATTACTCCAAATGTAATGAAGACCATCATAGGTGATGTGAATCAAATGCTAATCCATTTCCCGGGAGTGGATGTATTCACTGACTACATCGTCAACCTAAATAACGTCACAACATTTTACCCCGCATGAAATACAGGAATGGAGACACCGAATAATCATTAGTCACTGATGTGTGTGACTTGATTAGACAGGTGAAGGACAACTCAGAGTGTGTAAACACTGTCATGGCAAATGCCTTTTCTCTCTTTGCAAAAATGTCTCAGTCACGAAGTTCCAGATGCCAAAAGTAAGACTTTATTGCAGCAAACAACAAAGCCGAGACGCCAGCTGACCATCTGACAATACACTCATAGCCCATAACTCTAATTTTTATACTGTTTTTGACCAACGATCTTATCTGTGTTTGCCACTTCTTTTTTTATCTTCAAACAATCTGCCCAAAAACATACGGTTGAGTACTTTCCAACTCTTTTAATTAGCGCATCTACCATTTTATCAAACCTTTTAGCTTCTCCCTAACAGTGGCACGGCCTGTTTATCTTATGTCGAAGGCCAAAGAAGGATTTATTATGCAGGTGAAAGTTCAGGGTGAGACCTACAGTGTCATTGTGCAGGCTTTGTTACCCATCTTGAAGGCCAAAAGAAGAGCTTACCAGCATTATGCAGGTGCAGAGTCATGGCAAGTTCAGCTAAAGGGAGACATACCGTGTAAATCACAGCCTGAAACCATTCATATATTCTGCAAATATATCCAGAATGTCTAATAAAAATATATAACACGCATATGTTATAGTGGTACTCAGTCAAAATGTAATGCTGTCCAGACAATACACATATATATACACACATCTTTTTTTAGTGATAGAGATAGAGAGAGATATGAAACAGGATGTCATTTCATGACAGTTCTCACACATATGGCCAACGGCTGTGCTAATGATCAGGTATAAAGTCTTCCGCAATTCTGTGAAAAGAGGATTAAGTCCTCTGGACAATTAGCACATCCTCTGACGGCACACCATGGAGTTGTTATCCATTGCAATTTGGTTTGATGACTTTTAGGGTACACATGCCTGTCCCATTTAGTGACATTGTTGGCATTGCGGGCAGTTGGGAGATTTGCAGACACATGATAGTCTCATTTAACTACAAGACACCCAACTTTGGATCATCTAATTGCAGGAGTGTGCGTGTACCAGAGGTGTTTTAATACTGGTCTGGCTGAGTATTAAATGGGTTAAATGGATTAATGCTGATTTGACCATGACAAAAGACAGCTAAAAGAAAAAGAAAAAAAACACCACAAGGAAACAGTGTTTACTGTGTATGATTTTTTTTATTAAGGATAACTGCAGGACAGAAAAACTCAAAATCTGATCTGAATGTGTTATGACTAAATTTTATAAATCAATTCACAATCAATCAGTTAAATTATGTATGCAATGCATGCCTACAACCCCGATTCCAGAAAAGTTGGGACGTTTTCTAAAATGTAATTACAAAAAAGTGTGATTTGTTAAATCTCTTTAAACTTTATTTAACTGACAAAAGTACAAAGAAAAAATGTCCAATGTTTTCACTGGCCAAATTAATTGTGTTTTGTATAATTTTTTATTTATTTTGATGGCTGCATAACACTCTACACTCTTATAACATAACACTCACTTTTTTTAAACAGTCCACAACTAACGGTTAACTAATGGTTATAGGTGAAAACTTTTCTTTGTACTTTTGTCAGTTTTACAAAAATGTCCCTAACTTTTCTGGAATTGGGGCTGTATAAGTGGCTTAAGAGATTAATATCTGGATTTCATATGACTAATTCAAAACAAAAGCTTTCAGCGCTGCTAAAACCCATGATGATAAAGGTATTAGCATAATTTTCTTAGCGTAAATAATCTTATTGGCAGCTATCTGAAATCTGTTATTATTTTTGGATATCTATCCATTAACTTCTGAAGGATTCCACTGCTGCTTCAATATCTAATGAGTGATTATAAGGTATTAATCAATATTTTCCTTTTAAATATCAAATGAGTAGAATGACTTCTCTGGCTTATGAGATTTTACTTGGTTGTAGAAGTTACCAGTGTGTTTACTGAAATGTTCTTTTCATGTATTCTTTAATGTCTGTATTTGGCATCTGAGAGGTGACTAAACCTAAAGCCCATGCTAGAAATACAGCAATAGTGCTTTCTTATTCAGCCCGGCTTCCAAAAATTAGATATGGACTCGTTTTGTTTGAGAAAGGTATTCAACATGTGTTAAAATACTGTATATATATATCTGTTCCTCTAGCTCACCATGACGATTATAGGTCACAAGGGTCATTGGAACCTTAAAGGAGAACTCCGGTCAATTTTAACATTGAGCTCAATTTTTAGTAAATTTGGAGTGTTGTCAATACAGAGAACAACGACAAAAATCGGTGTTGCCTACACTGTGTTATCCTATTTTTAAAATTTACACCCTATTGACTTGAATGGGGCAAGTTTTAAACCTGCTTTTATCCTCTTAACATCTTTGATGTGTCATTACAAGTGCCCAGCCATGTTGAGTGATTCCTTCAGAGTGAACACGGTGAATCTGACTGCAGTAGATGTGAAAGATATGAACAAAAATTATGTTATATCAGCCAGCGCACAGACCTGTATTTAGCTCCTGTTTTCGGTCGAAGTCCAAAGTAGTCGATTGTCGAGTTCACAGGCATAGGTTTAGTTACTATGATCACGCGCGTGAACTCGACAATCGACTACTTTGGACTTCCACCGAAAACAGGAACTAAATACAGGTCTGTGCGCTGGCTGAATTAACATCATTTTTATTCATATCTTTCACATCTACTGCAGTCAGATTCACTCGTGTTCACTCTGAAGGAATCACTCACATGGCTGGGCACTTGTAATGACACATCAAAGATGTTAAGAGGATAAAAGCAGGTTTAAAACTTGCCCCATTCAAGTCAATAGGGTGCAAATTTTAAAAATAGGATAACACGGTGTAGGCAACACCGATTTTTGTCGTTGTTCTCTGTATTGACAGCACTCCAAATTTACTAAAAATTGAGCTCAATGTTAAAATTGACCGGAGTTCTCCTTTAAGTTGAGGGACCATTTCTTGGTTAAAGTCTTTACTTTATTGTGTTAGATTAAAGTGTCCTCTCATTGAGAGAAAGAACATTTTATCTGGATGTTTAAGGAAGAGTCTCAGAAGAAGCTGTGTGTCTGTGAGTATTCTTGGTTACAGGTTAAGGAACAAGTGGAATTATTGGAGATTGACTGGCTTGTTTTCTTCAACATGTTGGCGCCCACCAACCCAGATCTGCGACCTCCGACCTGGAAGGTCACGACGGGTCCGAGTGTCAGCAGCATAATCGATGGAGATATGCTTCAGTCTCTCAGTCCATGTGTGGAAATTTATGTTTATCTATTTCTTAGCCAATCAGAATCATTCAACTTGAAGCAAGGACGTATAGACCTTGGTTAAGGGTATAACTGCTGTGATCTTTGTAAGTCTTGAAGCTGACTTCTGTTCTGCTGATGAAACGGCAAACTATCTAAAATGTTCTTTTAACTTTATTAAATTGACTGCACTTCTAACTCTTTAATCATATCATAATCATTTAATCATATCTAGTCCTTTTTTATGGACAAACATTCAATAAGCATATTAGGCAAAAAAAGTAGCAGGATTACTTTGTTTAAAATGTATTTAACTCCTTAATATCAAATTTGTTAAAACTCTATGTCACTAATCTTCGGATGATCTTTACACAAGATGCCTCCTGGCTGTTTGATGATTTCTCCACCCTCAAATATGATTGGACATTTGATAGGTCATGTGATTTTGATCACATGACACCACAGCTTTGTCTACTAACCCATAGTTTCACCTCTTATAGTCTATGGTTTCACCGTCATTCATGTATTTATGGGCGACCCACAAAAACTAGACCTTAGTGTCCCACATTAGGCAGTGTCCCACGTTAGGGCATTTCACCCTAAATCCCTAACACACCTCATTCAGCAATATAGTGAATGTTAGTGTCATATGAGACATCTCACACATACTTTATTACCAATCACCTCATATATCATTAATTAATTAATTCATTATTTCATTCAATAATTTGTTCTGTTATAGCACAACAGGGCCTTGAATATATGGGCAACTTATGATATGAGTGATAAATTGTCAAATGTAAATCCAGGGCAAAACAAAAAAATTTTTAATGAAACTTTTTTTTTCTATTAAAACTGAAAAAACTTGAAACCCTAAATACAATACATTTTGCAATAGGCTATAGATTATTTTGTAATTTAGCATCCAATCATTAAAAAAACTGATTATTTTATTCTTAATAAATACTTAGGCCTATATTACAAAGATGGGTGTTCAGATATTGACGTTTTATCACATCTACTATCAGGAAAATTAAAACATTTTCAAAATGACATACTCTTGGTAATTATTAATGGTGGTTAAAATGTATTGCCTTTAGATGTTTAAGGGCAACAACTCCAACTTTGTCCCATCTTTGCTAAACTCTCCCCACTAATTTCAGAAATATCACATAAAATGTGTAGAAGTTAAATCAAAATAGTAATGCAAATGCTAAAAGAACAAGCATTTCTTTAGGGACATAAAATGTGACAAGCACAGTGTGACTGAACTGAATGGCGAAAGTAACGAAGAGAACAGTGCCCTCCTCTGGTACATTTAAAAAATGCCAGTCAGATGTGTTTGAAATAAACAGCTAAAGACCAGTGTATGCTATGCTATTTTATAACCCATTAGTAGGTGATTTAAAATTGAAGATTAATAACGATTACTGACTGTTTATATTGACATTATGTAGGATTTCATCTCACATAGCCCAGCTGTTCCGCATATCAGAGGCAGACGGGTTTGAATGTCCTGAGTTTTGAAATATAGGAGTAAAATCAATATAACAAACAAACAAATAAACAAACAAACTCAAACGTGAAATTTTTAAGAAGCTGTGTTTGCGTTTTTTTTTTTTTATTTTTTTTTTTACAGTTGATAAGTAGGCTAATGATAGCTACATCTAGTCTGAGGGAGCCATGCTTTGAGTTAGCCTAAAAACTCATTACTAAACCATTTTAATTTAGAAAAATTTTTTTTAGGCCTACAACCAATGCTGCATTTAGGGGACCCGTAAAGGAAGACAGAAAGAGGAAAATAATAAGAGAGAGAACATTTTATTCTCCTGAAACAAAGCCATACTTTCATTACTCTCCAACGCCTCTTTCTTTCAATGCAACCGTGTTCTCAGTCAGGCGCAGCTAGTCAGCATTTCAGCAGAATCGTAATCACCTGTGAGGGAGGTGGAATTATATTTTTATTAGATTCGATTGGTTGTCATAGAGTTTGTGCGCAGCGCCTGCCTAGCTGCTACGAGCCAGTCCACTGCTGCTGCTGAGACTGAGGGACAAACTTTCCCCACGTTAGTTTGCTTGGCTTGGAAAACTGTTTACAATTCTGGTCCTGGTCACGGTCTGCTGTACTACCATAAATAAGGAGGGACAAAATGTTAAACACTATTACAGAACGTTACGAAGCGTTTTTTAAGCAGAAGAACGTGGTAACGGATTTTCTATCTGTTTTAGAGAAAAAAACTGGAGTTCAGAAACAGTATATTGCATCAGGTACGTGCTGGTTTTAATCATTCGTTTGGAAGCAGCTTTAATTATTTAGTTAGGGATGGTAAACCTTACATTATGTATTCAAGCTTTGACTATCAGCTGTCAACTTTGATGGACTTCCGTGAGTTTAAAGTCATTTGTATCCATTAGGCTACCGTCGTCGAAAATTGATTTTCTTTAGAAAATTATGTTCATCCTTTTAACATGTAAGTTAACTGAAGTTACTGTGACACATATATGTCAAGCCTTTGTTGAATGTTGCAAAATAGTGCAAAGGGCGTTGGGAGTCATACTGATAACGTTAATTTAGCCTACATGGGTCTGCTGTAGAATAAGTCCGAGTCATTTCTCCGAAGCGGTTAAAGTGCCGGTTCTGGAAACACACACACACACACACACGGTTCCAGACATCATGGCATTGGCATGGTATTCTCAGTACAATTAAAGCCTTTGTCACATAACGTTAATGTTGTTTATTACCGTTGTTTATTAATGTTTTATTTATTATAATGGACAGTTTTTGACTCGCTTGAACCGATTCAGTTTCGTTAAATATACTAGTAGGCTACAATGCTGTGGTTCAGACCGGATTTGAGAATCGGTTGAACCAATTAATTAAAGACATTCGAATCAAGAGAATGATTAATTATCAAACAGTGTGTGTGTGTGTGTGTGTGTGTGTGTGTGTGTGTGTGTGTGTGTGTGTGTGTGTGTGTGTGTGTGTACAATTGGATATCTTTGTGTGGCCCGGTTTTTGTGTACACTTACCTTCAAATGTCGTTGTGAGGCCCGGTGTTTGTGTACACTTACGAGTAGCCTACAAATGTTTTTTTGTGAGGCTGCAGCTTCATAATATTGTTTTTTTTGTGTACACTTACGAGTAGCCTACACATTTTTTTTTGTGAGGCTGCAGCTTCATAATATTGTTTTTTTGTGTGTACACTTACGAGTAGCCTACAAATAGCCTATCTTTGAGGCCCGGTTTGAGTTTTAGACCTGCGGAGCTAGGACAAAGAAAGTAAAGTGTGGACATTTTGACCGGTCCTCACTTTCTGAGACCCCTTAAAGGCCTGTTTGAGGGTCAAGACTTGGTTTAAGGTTATAAGTAGGTTAAGGGTAGCCAGGTTTAGGTAGGGTTCGGGTTATGCACTGTTATAGGTTTAGGGTAAGGAGCTAGAAATTGCATTGTGTCAATGAATGTCCTCACAAAGATAGGTGTGTGTGTGTGTGGCAAGAACAGATGCTGCACCCACAGCTTTCCCCCGAGGGTTATCTGTTATTTCCCTGGTGCATTTACATCGGTTTATCAGTTACTTCTCTTTGTTTTTACCGCATGCGAAACATCAAGCAGATGATCTGTAAAGTGCCATTATCAGATGCGTTAATGGGTCCAGTGGTTCAAAATGCATTGACTGGTTACCCGAAATGTCATGTGTGATGTGGCTTTCTTGTAAGACATCCCTGGGTCTAATTTCTTCTTCCATTAGCCACTCCTTAGGGTTATTTTTAAACAAGTCTTCAAGTGTCACTGCTGAATTGCAGTGGCTAGACTACATAGCCCGATTGGGGACAAAATCTCTTACATTCACATATCCTCATGAGAACCAGATTTTGTTTGATCTTACATTACATTGGAGCATAAGAAACAAATTGAGGTTTTTGTTGTTGTTGTTGAAAAATGTAGGCTATTCATATTTTATGCCACAACATCTGTGGAGGACACCAGGGATAATTTATTAAGAAAATAAAATGGCATGATCACGTATAGGCAAAAAAGGTTTTGTTTTTTCTATTTACTAATACATTTTTAGGTTTCAAGCTATTTTTAACCAAACTTTGTATAAAGATGATTCTCAACTGTTTTTAAAGCTAAAGCTAGCCTATATTAAAGCTTTTTATGCAATATGTGGGTAAAATGATAATCAATGGGTAGTCCCATTGTATCTAATTTGCATATTAATGTTTTTTGGGCAACAGGCAATGAAAAAAACGTAATAATG
This sequence comes from Phoxinus phoxinus, assembly GCF_949152265.1. Classification (NCBI taxonomy): domain Eukaryota; kingdom Metazoa; phylum Chordata; class Actinopteri; order Cypriniformes; family Leuciscidae; genus Phoxinus; species Phoxinus phoxinus. The sequence continues at coordinate 32,307,974 of NC_136880.1, read as the reverse complement.
GGAGTAATAAATTAGCAAAATTATGTATTGATAGGCTATACAATTTGTTTCCCTATTCACTTTTAAGTCCTGGTGTCCTCTACAGAGGATTTGTATGAAATTTTTACCCTGTTTCAAACAATTTGAAGATTAGTCAGATTTAGATTAGTCATTTAAATGATTACTATTTGATTACTATACATAAAAATGTCCTATTTCCATAAGAGTGCTAAATGTGTTCATTCAGTCAATGTAGAGGTAGTTGTCCTGGTGAAACCTCCTAACATTTGTCATCTCCGAAAAGCCCTGAATATGTCTCTACAGGACATTCAGACCTAGGCTAATACTGTGACATGTATGGTCTGAGATATTCGCTAAAATATAATGTCCTCTACAGAGGAAACAAGTCTATGCTTGGGTCTCAGGAGGATATAAACAATGTGTTTGAGCAGCCTTTGTTTGTTCTTCTTCTATCCTGTTAGGTGTCAACAATAAGACCAAATGCAAAGTCATCAGTGCTCCCAAATGGCGTGCTTCATTTGAATAATGGCAGTGATCACGTGTCTCTGTTTGTTCTGCAGGTGCCGTGTCTATTGTGGGACTCTATTTGATATTTGGATATGGTGCCTCTCTCCTCTGCAACTTGATTGGTTTCGTTTACCCAGCGTATGTCTCGTAAGTATACATGACATCAAATTTCACAAATGTAGTATGCTTATTGCTGAAGATTTTTCACACACACACACACACACACACACACACACACACACACACACACACACACACACACACACACACACACACACACACACACACACACACACACACACACACACACACACGTTTCCACAGCACAATAATGAGAGCAACCCACACTGAATTGTCCTGTTTTCATTCTGTTCCTCATGCAGCATCAAAGCCATCGAGAGTAACAATAAAGATGACGACACCAAATGGCTGACATACTGGGTGGTTTATGGACTCTTTAGCGTGGCTGAATTTTTCTCTGATATCTTCCTCTTTTGGTTTCCCTTTTACTATGCTGGGAAGGTATGGTGTTTCAGTCTCAACATATATTTAATTTATGCTTTGATTTGTATTTGCTTGTTGAAAATCTGTTTTAGAAACCATCCACCTTGATGTATGTTAGGTCGCTGTATGAGAACTGTAAATGTATTGGTATGTAGGTCATGCTGAGAGGTTTTGCATAGTGTATATTTAGCATGCCTGACTACTATCTGCCAACTTGACCAACAGCCTCATTTAAATTTTGATCCTCGTTCTAAATTTGACTGAGTGCTATATAGGCAATTTATACAAATGAATAGCAGCTGACTAAGTTGAACTGAGGTCTTGCATGATATGGATTACTTTTTCCATATTTAATGAGATGTTCACTATGGCATGAACTGTCTAATGAATGTGGATGTGGTGAGATGGTATAACACTTTATAAGAGTACTAGTAAGGTTTCATTTGTTAACATTAGGTATCTGCATGAGTTAACATTTAACTAACAATCAACAATACTTCTACAGCATTTACTTATCTTAGTTGATGTTAATCTCAGCATTTACTAATACATTTTAAGGTCAAAAGTTGTATCTGTTAATATTTATTGCACTATGAACTAAAATGAAAACAGACATTTTTATTAACTAACGTTTTTTAATTAATAAATATTTTAATTGTTAGTTCGTTTTAGTTAATGCATAAAGTAATGTTAACAAATGATACCTTCGTGTAGAGTGTTGTTACAGGTTAGATGTTAAATCAATGTATTGATTAGTTTGATGAGGTTGCTGAGTTTTATGTCAAGTGTAAATGAATTTATGTTGATGTAAACCACAAGGAATGTTCAGTTATTACTTTAAAACTCAATTTTGAATTCTGTTTTCTTTAACCTGATGTTCAAATGCTACCACATTTTAGAGCATTGTCGTTTGGGGTTGGTAAGATTGAATGGTAGATCAATACAGTAAAAATAGTGATGTGAAATATTACATAATTGTTTTCTATTTTAATATATTTTTTTAATTGTAATTTATTCCTGTGACGGCAAAGCTGAATTTTCAGCATCAGTCTCTGGAGAGTTTTCATGCTCCAGTCTTCAGTGTCCTTCAGAAATCATTCTAATATACTGATTTGGTGCTCAAGTAACATTGCTTTTATTAATGTTATAAAACGGTTTAAAAGAACAGCACTTGAAATAGAAATCTTTCTGAACATTTTAAATGTCTTTACTGTCACAGCTGTTGAATTGAATGCATACTTGAGGAATAAAGTATTAATTTCTTTATGAAGAAAAATAAAAGAATTGCATTTTTCATATTTCAGTGCCTGTTTCTGCTGTGGTGCATGGCTCCGTTCTCATGGAATGGCTCTCAGATCATATACACACGTGTGGTGAGACCTTTCTTCCTCAAGCATGAAGCAGCATTTGACAACGTTGTCAGCGATTTGAGTGGCAAGGCCAAGAGTGCGGCAGAGAGCGTGGCAAAGGAAGGTAAACAATAACTCTCAGTCCTCAGAAATCCATATTCAGTCTGTCATTAAATTAGTGCTTGTGTCTTATGTAATTCGTTGACTTTTGCATTGGTGTAAGCTAATCAATATTTGGGCATTGTCAGCAATCTGTATGGTCCAATTTTAGGTTTGTTTTCCTCTGCCTTTTCCCAACAGGCTTGACATTGCTGAACAGTGATAAGAATAAATGATTTGAAGGTGGGGATATGAAGAATCGTTTTACCAGGAGCCCTGTGTTTACATTCGTTTAATTTATTTAATCACTAAAACCCACTGAAATATTCATCTTTACTGCATCTGAGCCAGGCAGCGCAATCATCCCAAGATGGCCCTTAAAAATTCTGACATTTCTCAAATGGTCCACAGACGTTCTTGGGATACTATTTTGTGTTCATCCTATACATTATTTTAGCACTTTGACCAATGAAAGAAAATGTTTAAGTCACTGTCTTTTAATAAATAAAACTGGAAAGAGCTATGCCTAAATATAAACCATGTTCTCCAAATTTATATTAGTAGTCTTCATTTGTTTTCACCAAATATTACTTAAAGTTGAACTTTAGGTTGCTTCTTTTTTTGTCTCAGGAAAAGTTAAATAGGCTTGTCTTCACAATTTTGTCTTTTTCAGTGTATTAGTTTCAAGCATGACCGACATATGTTTTGATATATGATGGTGTATTTGCTATGTTGTCTAGCTCTGGGGATCACGTGGATAACTAAATTAGTCAAATTCCATGCATCATATCTCCCTTTCTGTAAGATCAAGGTCAGTGTATGTATGTGCTTCTATGTTGATGCTGAGGTGCTGGTATTTTAAATTGTGACCTTGAACTTCAGATTTTTGAAGTTGTGGCCTGTAGGGTCAGCTTTGTGTAGGAGTCTAGGTGGCCCACTTATGGCTTCAGTGATGTAAGTAGTTGAGTGTTTATCTCACCCTGGGACCCCTACTTTCTGCACTGTCTGGGTAGTTTGACGGCTCATTGGCTGCGTCTGAATTCATATACTCTCTTGAGTAGGAACTTATTTTGAATAAGTAATTACTTTTTGACTGCTAAAAAAGTATGTTCTATATATATATATAGTATTAACGTATTTGGATTCGCCATGTTCCTCTTATCATGTGACCTACCAGCATCAGTTGCGTCACTCATTCACAAATCCTCTCCAGTGGCCTCGTGGGACAGTATGTTCATCGTATACTATGCACACTTCAGAATCTCGTCAGAAGAAGTAGGTCATCCGGGTATTTTTTGCCTACTCTTATTGTGAATTTGGACAAACTACTTTTGTGACATACTGTTTTTTGGCTACTCTATAGTAGGGAAGTATGCGATTTTGGATGCAGCCCCGGTTTGCTTCATCATGCAGATTGAGGGAGGAAAAATCCAAGATGATGTCATGAGAGTTTGAGATGGGAGTTTCCAGGGTTGATTTTTGTAGATTGCTGCTAGAGTAATTCATACTTTTAGTATTGTGGGTTTGAGGTCAGAAAATGAGACCTAAAAAATGAACTCCATAAACAAGTATGGCAGCTTGGAGATACAGTATCTCCAGCTTTACCCTTGCCAAGAATAACTCTGTTTTAGTAGTGCAATATTAAAGAGTTATAGGGTATTAAAGCGTTATACATGGGGATTAGGAAACACGGTATAATATTTCCTATGGGCTATTAAGATGTTATGCAACAAAGCTGTTATATTAATCGTTTTTTTCCACAGTGGACAGAGAAATATGAAGCCATTTTACACCCTTTCAGTATGCTGAACTTGAGAAGACTAATTATACCTCCTCAAGCTGCAAGTATCAGTGAACGAAAACAGGCCATTGCTTCATGAGTCATTCTTTATAACAGGAGATATTGGAAGTAGTAATCAAAAAGATAATTTGTACGTACTTTTGCTCCTTTTACTGCATCCAGCACTGCCAGGGCTGTAAATTATTGTCAATGTCAATAATTAATTTTGTCATTTGTGAAGCCTTAATTGTCTACAATCTTGAAATAATTTAAATAACTTAAGGATCTGATTAAATGAAACCACAAATAAGCTTTGGTGTTGATGTCTGTATTGTTAAAGTGTAATTTGAGTGGTTATTTTGGTCATTTGAAATGTTCTAATTAAGTCTGTGCACCCTTCCCTTTAAAATCAATAGTAACATTTGCAGTGCTTGAAATACTGTACTTTCATACTGCTCATGCTACATAAGAAAGTACATATATAGTATATGTGATAACCAAATTACATAAGATTAAATATTTAGCTTGAGAAAACTAGCTGGGATATTATTATATCTTATGAGTCTGGTTTAATATTTTTTAAGAAATAGAATGCTCAAGCATGCAGATCTTAATATTTCCTTGGTAGCACTAATGAAAACAAGATATCTACATGTACACACATTTAAAAGCCTATCTATTTATATACATGTAATATTGAATAAAATAAAATGCAAATAATATGTACACCTTTATATTAACGGTGCAAGTGTAGAGTGTGCAAATGCAGAGTTCATGAATCTGCCATAACAGAATGTGTGCAATGTTGTTTAATTGGGCATGACACCGAGTAGCCTATGTGTAATATTTGTTCAGGGAAGGCAGTTGTAGTGCAAGTGGGAATTCAAGTATACCACGGGGACTCCGAGCAAGAAGTAAACAAGGGTGTGTGAATCCCTGTCTGATTGTTTAATCTTCATGTTAAAAGCTGAACTATAGCGGAACAGCATTCTCAGGTTACCTTTGTATTGCAAGAGGACTAGGCCTATGTGAATGGTAGTTGAGACATCGGTTTTAGTGCACCTGTGAGTAAGCAAAATCTAACTATTTTCACTGATATCTGCTTCTGTATTGACCCATGATCATTCTGTTGAAGCACCGACAGTTTCTATTTAAACATAATTTTCTTTTTTTTGAAATGGCTTAAAGGGAAAATTGATAGGGACTCCAAAAAGTGTAATGGCATGTAGAGCATCTGGAGCACTGCCTGGATGCGCACTGCTGTGCAATTGGTAAATAAATTCACATAAGATTTTATGCATTTCTTCTGAAATAAATGCAAAGTGCATATATTTATTAGTATTGACTATAATGTCTACTTTCTGAATATAATCCAGCAGTTTTGTTTGACCGTGTAGTACATATTCTTACAGGAAGAGGGAGACAAACAGCACCACTGATTTAATGTGATGTCTGATGTAATCCGACAAGACAAACCAACAATTAATCAGGCACTTTAATAACATTATACTGCATTTGTAGAGAGAAACACAAATACATCAAATTATCTTTACCCATTGGATTAAAAACATCATTGAAAATAAATGTAAATGTCTCAAAGAGACAAACAGATCACTTAAATCATTCTAATCTAATTTTCAGGTTGGTTGTTGCTTAGTATTTGACATGGGTTTTTACAATTTAATTTCTTTTCATTTTCAAGGGAAAGAAATAAAAGAAGTGGAGAATATTGAATATACAGGCATTGTTATGAGGTGACTAATATCCACACGCTGTTTGCGGCCTGGCCTCCTCCTGCTTCCTGCAAGCTATTATGCACAGCCCAGCCTGTCTTTCGTGATTATATTTGGTTGTCTACCGCCTCCATCTCTCCACACAAAAAGAGTCTGCATGTTTAATGAACTCCAGTTTATATACACATTTAATGCTTAAATTCTTGACTTATAGCCTTTGTTTGATACTGCAATTGTGCTCTTTGATACCAATACAGACTTCTACACAATATATTCTGTCTGTTACTTTTATGAGAATGTGCCCTGTGAAGGGTTATTATATAAAGCTGAGATTAAGATGGCCCACCCTTCCCAGACTTTGGTTGCCAGACGAAGAAAACTGAATTGCCTCAAGGGACTCTGCACCATTATACCCGCTAAGATACAACAAAAAGATTCATAGACGCCTTTACACTTTTCTGTCTGCCTTGTTAGCCACAGGCACAGCCAAAGCACCTCCAGGCTAAGCGAGATGGTGCACAAAACACTGTAACAACGATAAAGTGCTTGAGGCACCATTTGGTGTTTCCTCAGATTGCCATGCTGCTGAACCCTCATGGAGAACCTATAGGCATGCATCTTTTAAAAGCACTTGAGAAATCCTTTGAGTACACAGTATTTGAGGCAGCTTTAAACTTTCAAAGAAACCCCATGCTTTGTCAAGTTTGTTTATTATTTTAAAGGGGTGGTATAATGTCCTTTTCACTAGATGTAAAATAAGTATTTGATGTCCCCTGAGTGTGTATGTGAAGTTTTAGCTCAAAATACCCCACAAATATTTTTGTATAGCATGTAAAAATGGTCACTTTTTGAGGGTGAGCAAAAACACACCGTTTTGTGTCTGTCCCTTTAAATGCAAATGAGCTGCTGCTCCCGGCACAGAGGGCGGAGCTTCAACAGCTTGCACTCACACGCTGAACATTTCAAAAACTTTTAGCCTTTTATGTTCAAACCGGATTCAGACAATGATGGAGAGACTCAAGAAGAAATGACAACACGTAGAATGCAACAGGACATTTCTGATTGGTTAGTTGATGAATTTATGTAGCTTATTATGTGTAGTTATTTTATATAAGCTACATAAAAAGGGGGTTTATGTAAATTCTCGGGTTGGTGATGTCACTAACCCAAGAGGAATGTCGTGTAGTCCTTACTTTTGTTGTAGTCCTTAAAAAGCAATTTCTTTAAAAGCACATATCTCCCTTTGCTTTCAGCTTTGAGCATTGTAACTTTGCAGATGTTGTTTATGATCAAACAGCAACATTACACACTAACTAAAGTTAGAAAAGTGAAATCATAATCAACCACCCCTATGATATGTGCACCGTCCTCGTATTTACCTATTTAATTTATAATTGATTAAACAAATATATAATTTTTTTTTGATGTAGGCATATTACGTGTTTAAATTCATTTCTAAACTTTTTATTTAAATGTATTTTTAAATGTTGATTTAAATGCCCCCCCCCCCCCCCCAAAGTATTTACATTTAACTTTTTAATGTATTCAAATGTATTTTATATATTATTTTAACATTTATTTACATTTTATTATACATTTTTTTGTTTTGTCTTGGTTATATTAGTGGATTAATTTTTTTCGTTGTTTTTTTTAAATATGAAACACATTTATATGACATTTTAAGTTTCAGTGCTTTACATTTAAAGGGCACCTATTATGACATTTAAAATGTTCCTAATGTTGTTGTGGGAGTCCCCAACAACAGTTTTACATGCATGCAATAACAAAAAACACTTTTGTTTTCGTATAATATGCATTTATTTTTACCTGATTTGCTCACCGACTCCCAAATGATTCGTTCAACGACTCGTTTTTCCAAACCCCTCCTCTGCGCGACGCTAATCTGCGTTGATTGGTCAGATGACCCAGCAGTGTTTACAGAGATAATACTTATTTTTAACACGGAGTACAATGATGCTTTTATCAATTAAATTGTGTTATAATAATGATTATAGTCCACTGCTTTATAGTTTGTAGTAAAAAACGAAAAATAAGATAAATAATTTAATGTTATGTTAGAGAGCATAGCCCAGAGTTCATATTGTAAAAGCACAATCAGTCTTTGTTTGAGTTAGCCCGATGCATAAACATAACGTTTTTACACACAAAAAAAATGCAGTTACGTTACTACGAGGTATTACTCTATTCTTTAGACAACTCCGAAAACAACAACAAACACTTCACATATCTCAATACAATTGCCATTGAAGACCTAGAAGCTAAACGGTGCTTACACAACACACAAAATAATTATTAAGCATGCTACATAAAATATAAAAGCAAAAATTATTAATAACACTTACAGGTTGTGATACGGAGGAGGAAGCTGATGCAAATACACTTGGCTCGCGAATCCAAGTTTGATTGCATTTAAGTTGGTAAAGCAATCGTCTTCAAAATGGCGCGAACAAAGCACAAGGCTCGGAATACTTCTGTGGTATAGTTGTATGAATTGTAGCCACTTAGTCTTCAAATGCTCCTCCTTGGGCAGATGAAAAAAGTTGGCTTTTGAGTCGCACTTCAGAACACAGCGTCTCGTCGCCATGATATTTCCCTGCTGGCCTTGGAGCGCAATAAGTGGACGTATCGTATTCAAATAACTTGACAAGTTGACGTCATCTAGTCAGAGAAAAAGCTTCGGTCTTCTAACGATTCATAAAAATGACTCCGAGTCGACTCTTACTTTTGAAAGACAATAACTTTATATACGGTGCACTTTCATATTTCAAACTTTGCAGGATGTTTTTGTTCACTTAGATCTATGTTACACACTACATGAAAGGTAAATTTCAAAATTCCATAATAGGTGCCCTTTAAAATAATTTAATATAGGCTAGGCCTATTATTGTACTGAATGGATTCATTAATTCGGTAAATTGAGAATCTGCACTATATTAGGAGCTACAATTTATCCATCTCCATAGGCAATATGATAAAAATCTCCCACCTTCTATCTGAAGCCATGGTGATTCTGAGGAGGAGTGTGTGTGTGTGTGTGTGTGTGTGTGTGTGTGTGTGTGTGTGTGTGTGTGTGTGTGTGTGTGTGAGAGAGAGAGAGAGAGTATGAGTGAGTGCGATACAGAGAGGGAGAGAGAGGGAGAGAGGACTGCCGTTGAGATTGGACTCTATCGTGTCTTCATTATTAGTCTAAAATGCTTTAGTACCTTATTAGCGTAGTCTGCCATTCATCTGTGCTGTCAGTCAAAGATCAGTCACGCCGGATAGGCTACGTTAAGTTCAGGTGAGTCGAATCGCGCGCCGACGTATGAAATCAATTAATTTATTTAGCGCCTAGGCTATATTGTGTCTTTTTTCCCCTCTTTTCTTTATTGCTCAGCATAAGCAACCCGGACAAGCAGTAGCCTACAGAGATTTCAGTTAGACTTTGACTGCTGAATACTTGCAGCATTTTCTGTTTTGAATGGACATCATGTGTTAGCGGCAATGCCAATAACTGTAATAATGCCTTTTTTTTCTTTGACAACAAATAGTCACTAAAACGAAAAATGTTAAGAATGAAATATGCTTCTGGACAAAACGCGTTTTGCCAACATAGCTATCCGTCAAAGAAGACATGTGAATGACCGCACCACGAGTGCTATGGAGAGTCTCTTCTTTATGAATGAAACGGGCTGCGTATGATATTGTGAAGCTGAACTCTTAGTTTACTCCTGTGTCCAACAACCTGCCCCGTGTTGATATAGCCTACATAAGATGTACATGCGTACTATACCGTGGAGATGTCCATTTACGCGCTTGAGCACAAGTGCATATGTAGCATACATTTTCAATATTGGATAAATGTAGGTGTGTGTGTGTGTGTGTGTGTGCGACAAACAGTAAACCAGCACATGCACAGGATCAGTCATCCATTTAGTGGGAAACATAGAATAGCCTATGTATATTCATTGTACATTCATGTCACTCTGCATCATTAAATAGCCTTTTATTAATGGAATTACATGGAGAATTTAGTGACAAAACGGGCTAGATTTGGTTGTGCAACGTGAACATTGAGAAAGAGGACCCGCGCTCTGCTGACGTCGTATTGGGTGCATAATGCATTAGTATAATAATATATCATCGTATAGAGCCAATGCATGACTCTTATGGCAGTCTTGTTGCGGAACATGATGCAGGCTGCGCTCATAATGGAATCTAATGCAGCAATTTATATGGAGACTAATTCGCAAAAGTGCATCCGTTTTTAGTAGGCTATTTCACCAGAGGCAATAATAGGATGCTTGAACGTGATTAACGAGAAACACTTTTATAGCATGCTTTTATAAGTAACAGAAGTAGTAGCCTAACAGTAGTGTTTAAATCCTTTTGAGACCTCTTCACCTCATCTGGCCAATGGTTTAATGGGATTTAAAGGTGCACCATAGTCATTTTTTGCTAATGAAAAAGTTTTGCACATACTTAGCCTAAATGAGCTGTTCAATTGAGAAATGTAATTAAAATAATGTACAATAACATGAGATGACTCTGATCTCTACATCTGATTTCTAGAAAAAGCTGTTATGTTCCAAGGGGTGGCCCCTTGTGGATCCCGACATGTTGACATCACATGACCAGTCATGTCATGCAATTGACAAAATTACTAAAATAAACTAAATAAATAAAAGGCCTGCATTTATGATCATAGTCAGAGAATGGATGTGTAGAATAAGACAAAAATATGATAAAAAAAGAATAAAACAAAAGGTGCAAAGCATCAGAAACGTCATGCACCCATGTAGCTTATAGATGACACTCTGAAGTCCAAAACTGCTACTTTTGGGACGAATAAGAGGCAAATAATTGCTTAGTATAAAATGCTGCGTTTAAGTCCAAATTTTTATGCCCTTCCCTTGCTAACTTCCCTCGGTCTCGTTCACTTGGATGTATCATTGCTTACGTTGCATGAGTGCCACCACTGCTGGTGGAACCCTTGAAATGTGTTTAAATGGAACAACCATATTAAACCTTGATCACTTGCAATCTGCTATGGAGCTGCAGTTTGTTTCCTTATGAATTTGTTTTATGCACCATTCTATAGGCCTAGGTACGTTTGGGCTGTAATTTAAAAAAAATATATAAACAAATATTAAATATGAATATATTTAAATTAAATATAAAAAAATACACAAACAAAAATAACAATACAATAAACTATAACTGTTAAAAAACAGTCACTTTAATTGTTGCTACAACAATTATTAAATGCGGTTAAATGTAAAAATAACGGCAATATTATACACTAGATTTATGTGGAGTGGGGGTAAATTAAGCACAAACTGCTGTGATGTCACAATCATGGTGCATTGTGGTCTATTGATCTGTCTGAAGTGTATTTTTAGTAGACTCGCTCCCTCTGTCAAAATCGAGGGGTCGAGGGTCTGTCCAAATTAACGTCCACTTGACGAAGTTGAACGCACTTTAAAATGGTGGTGGGGATTCTCTGTAGGGGAAGTGCTCAGGAAAGTTTGCAAATGCATGTCTAAAAGTGTTAATGTCTAAATGGATTTAAACGCCCTATGCCCTCATTCATGATTTCATACATTCCTCCTCTAATATAGTCCACTGAATGAGTGAATGAAAATGAGCGAGTGAATTCGGACACTGAGTTTAACGGAAGTGGTGCGAGTCTGCAAGAAGCAGTAATTCATTTGGCACAATGCTCGTAGTGCTTGGGTATTCTTCAACAGATGTCGATTTTATTTGACTGACTCGATAATGTCCTGTCCATGGCTGTCCTCTAAATATCAACTATAAGAGTATAGGGGGTGATAATACTATAAGAGTATTTCTGACAGCCTTACTGAGTGCACCTTAAAGACAGTATTTCTGAATTGAGGGGGTCAAGTGTTATCCTGGTGAGTTTACTAGGTCTGTTCTTCTCTCTCAGAAATCTATAGTGACAGATATCTATATTTTGATCGCCGGCCCCTGAATCGAATCGAATTGTAATTGTATCATGGCATGTTTGTTTTGATATAATAATTATCTGCAAATATTGTATCATGATGCATCATATCGCGATGAAACACCTGATTTACACCCTAGAAATCAATCTAAATCTGTGTTCACTTTTTCTTTTCTTTAAATATATTAAAAGTGTACCTGGAAGACAGATGTAGCTCAAAGGGAAGAGAACAAGCCATGTGACTGTTTCACACACATAAAGGCTGCAATTATCCCTCAAAATAATGCTCATGATGAATTTAATAAGCATTCTCATTTGAGATGAACTGATTAAGTATCTAAACCCATACAGTTTACTACCCACTTAACCCCACCAGTTTAGCCGAGAAAAAGTGATGCAATGCCATTAACAGTTAATTTGAGGTATAGCAGCTAATGGAGAAAAAGGTACTAAGCTCCGGGACCAGCCTTAGGCCAAATGCATGTTCAAGTTCTCAGGCAGCTATAAATCAATCAAGTTTATTCGTGGAGGACAATCCATACATTTGATTTAGCTCCACACCCTAAGGTCTTGTATTAGTTGAGCATCAATATTACGGTTTTAAGATGCAAGTTGTTTGGCAGTGCGTAGGCCATGAGATGAAACACAAAGCTCCTCAAAAACACATCTTATTATCTCAGTATAAACGTCAGTTTACGGTGATCTTGCATGATCTCATAGTTGATATATCAGACCTTCATGCACTCTGTCCCTCAGCTGCGGCCTCACAGGAGCTTTGCTTTGTGGCGTGGATGCATGCTGGCAGTTTTAAATCCTTTGAATTGGGTCACTGGAAGCACATCCAGCAGGACAGACGAGGTAAAGCGCAATGATTAGCCTCTAAGCCCAGTCCACAGAGGAGCAATCTGTTTGACGGACTGATCGACAAGAGCAAGAGAGATGTTTCTTGCAATGCTGGCAGGGACACAGTAAAACTGCAGAACACTCGTGGTAAGGTAAAATGTAACAGAGTGATTAGCCAGTCAGTTGAAGCAGTTACGAATAGTCATTTGTTCTGAGTTCATGAGGTTAGTTACAATATGGTGTCAGGCATATGGTTAACTCTATATATTATTACTTTTCAATTATCTCTTGATTATTATTTTTTTTGCTCTCTTTGCCGTCTTGTGGAGCACTGTTTTTTTGTGTGTTTTTTTTGCATTAATGTTCTTTAGTGTTATTGTAAGGATGTATTTAAAGCTGGGCTATGCTGGTTTGGGAATTTCTTCGCTGTATTCTCGCTTTTTGCTCGCAGGTTTCTCTATAGAGCTCCCCCTTCAGCTTTAGAATAGATATTTGACAACACTGTTGAAAATCTTGTTGGCGACTCTCAGATACCAGAGGCTAGTAGATCAACGACATCAAAGCAGACGGGACATATCTCTATAAAACGTCTTCTTCATTCGGGTTCGAACAGCTTGAGGGAGCGCAATAATGATAGAATTTTAGCAGATTTCTTTTTGCCGTAAATCAATTCTTTACATCGCAAGACCTGATATCACGCGATACTTCCTGACGCTGCGTCCGGCGGCCCGCCGGCTCAAAGTTGCAAGTGTGTTTTCTCCGCTCACATGCGATAGGGGGGTGCGAAACGACCACCATAAAACCCGAAAAAAAGTTATATAACCATTCCAATGACTCCGAAGCTGTTCGGTTAAGGTAAAAAAACTGCATAGTTCACCTTTAAAGGTATAATTTCTGTCATTATTTAATTTAATCATCCTCATTTCATTCCAAACTGTGGACTTTTTGTCCACTATTTTAAACTCCATTGACTTTCATTGTATGAACAAAAAGTATTAATTGTATTAATTTTTTTTTTTTTTTTATGATGACAGAATTGTTTAAGTGTACTATCCCTTTAAGGTGGGTTTTGGAATCTTGCATGTCATTAAAATCAGCTTTTTTTAAAAGTTAATTTTGCTGTCAGGATATACATCAATGATTTAGACATAATTGGAAATGTTTTGCACTGAATATTCTTATGCTAGTTTGTTTAATAGAATCTGATAGGCTCTACTGATTTCTGCAAGGCGAGTGTTAGATTTAGTCTGGCCAGTATTTATTTACAACACTGTTTTATATCAAGACAGCATTTTCTCATGCCCCTGCACAGCTGAATGAATGAGACTGGGCTAATCCAGCAACATTTGGCGCAGAGAAATGGCAGATGGTGTATGGGGTATTTATAGGCTGTAGCCCTGCTTCCCCAAAGAGTCTGAATTTTTACTGTAAACACCATGTAATACACAAACACACATATGTGGCATAAAGACACATCCATTTTAAAGGGATAGATCACCCAAAAGTGAATCTATGTTGTTTCAAACCTGTATGACTTTCTTTCTTCTGTGGAACTCAAAGGTAGATATTCTGAAAGAAAGAAAAAGTCTTACAGGTTTGGGTGAATGAAAAGTATTACAACAAGAGGACAAATTAATGATAACATGTTCATTTTTGGGTGATTTATCAGGAAATTATTTTTCTTCAGTTTTCTAATTGTAAAAGTAAATTAATTTCTTCATTATTGCAATGCATCTGAATATTATATCTGAACAACAACCAAAAGAATCACTCATTGATCTGTTTTTCCTCCTTGATTGACTTGGTCATTGTTTAGAAATTGTAGTTTTCATCAGAGTTACAAAAAGCATGTTTAGCTTTTATTTTCACCACACAAAAAAAAAAGTTATATTTCCTAATCAGAAAAATCTTTCTCTTTTTGTCTGTGCGTGCAGTAACAAACACTTTTACCCAAGTTTGATTTCCCAGAGCACTGAGAGATCAATTGGTCTCAGACTCTGACCGTGGTTCTCTTCTCAACCCAGTGAACATGTGAACAGTAATGTGTGCATGCATATGCCTCTCCATCTTCTTAGTATCTTTAGCATGCAGTAAAGTGAGGCATATCTTCCCACAGAATGAGAGTCAATTCTGAATCGAAAATATTTTTTCTTCAATAGAATATTGGTATTCATGCAGATATGCAATAGAAACTGCCAGAGTGAAAGCCTGGTTTGACTGATAAAGAGAAAGCAGCTCTTTACAGTATATTACAGTATATTATGCGGCAAAGCTTCTCACTCAGATTAGAGCAGAACCTGGCTAATGGACTCGGCTTGATGGGCATCCCGTGGAATCCAGTGCAGTGACCTATCCATCCATCCATCCATCCATCCATCCATCCATCCATCCATCCATCCATCCATCCATCCATCCATCCATCCATCCATCCATCCATCCATCCATCCATCCATCCATCCATCCATCCATCCATCTATCCACCCATCCATCCATCCATCCATCCATCCATCCATCCATCCATCCATCCATCCATCCATCCATCCATCCATCCATCCATCCATCCATCCATCCATCCAGTTGTATGAATTTTTTGATTATTTTGTTTAATTTTTCGAAACATTCTTAACATTCTCTTAATTGTTTACTGTGAAATATTCAGTGGTTGATTGGTAATATTGTAAATTAAAAACTGAAATTTCAGTTAGGTTTTTCTCAACATTTTAGAAATTGATTTAAAAATTCCTGCTTGCTTCAAATTTAATTGAAATTCAGGCATCTTTAGTCCTCACAACCTATTTTACGTTCATAATGTGACAGGTAAACATGACTTTAAATATGCTTAATCAATAAAGAAATAATATATATTTTTGGTGGCACCAATTAAGAAAGATGCTGGTGTCAGTAATGAGGCCATGTTTACCAGCTTGCCCAGACCAAATGTGAGTTTATTAAACTAGCGCCTAGATAACATTTAGCTAGTTAACATTATCTAAGGCCTATGTGATAACAGCAGAAAGGGAAAGTCATTCAAAAGAGCAAATTAATGCATTTTGCTTCTAGACTGTTCTTTTAGTTTCTTTGGAATAACATGCACCAATGATTCACAATAAAATCAGAAAAACAGAGTAATTTGTTTGTGTTGTTTCCAACTCCGTTTTTTATGCACGGCGTGTGTGGAACCGCCAGCATACTGAGCCCACACTTCCATTTACTGTGATTGTTTAAGAGTATGTGGCATGATGCCCGTGTGCTATTCAGCAAACATTACCTTTCGAATCCTAATGTCTGAGTGATATATTCCACAATTCACTTCAGTAAAAGCAAGGTCATTCCCAAATCCGGTGGCATCAGCACATTGCTGTGAGAGTGGTTGGGATACCTTGAATGAGGCACATGCATTATAATCTCTCCTCGTGCCAAACTTAATTTATAATAGAGTTTGGCTGAATAGTGAGGCGCTGTAACAGCATTAATAAGCACGGTGGCTCTCCGGTCCTTCCGCGAAGGACTTAGAATAGATAACACAGCACTCCGAGTGAGATTGACATCAATCACAGCGCAGAAACAAGCGTGACACCTTAAGAGGGGCGAGAGGGGGGCACCAGCCTGTCAGAGGTCTGAAATCCGCAGACACTAGCATTGATCAAAGGCTCAGTGTCCTCTGCTCATTGATTTGACAGCACACAGGGTGTTAGAGAGGGGGAGAGGCACCAGGGCTTCTCTCAGATGAGAGCTTGACTGCTGTCGGGATTGCTGCACCCTGCCAAGCATGTTTGCTGCATTTAAGCCCTGACTGTAAGTAGCCTGGTGTCATAATGCAATATGAATCATTTTTCGGGCAGCCAGCTTTGAGAAGCATTTCCACATCCGTTCATGTGCACTAACCTGTCTTGTTAAAAAACGTTGACTAATTAAGCAGTTTTTTTGGCCTTCCTCTCCTTTTCATGACCCAGATTTACTCAGCTTGCAGTAAATTTCACATGCAAAATGCACTTAAAATTACCAAAATTCTTCATACATGTCAAGTCATGCTTCTTCCATAACATTAGCAAAGGTTGTCACCCAACAAACACACTTTTTCACTCTTATAGCAATGGCCTAAACACTATATCAACAGGTCGCAAGGTCTTGAGATGTGTTTTTTGCAGGGTTTTTTATTCTTTTTTTTCTTTTCTTTTTTTTAAATTTATTTTACAATCGCAATAATTTCTCAATATTTAGGTTACTTTTTCAAAACTCTTTACAAAGTTCTCCTAACCCTAACTTTCACAGCAAGTAGATTCACTTTCAAAATGCAATAAACCACAACACTTTATACAAGTCTAAAATCTTTTTGATGGAAGTCCAGCAGAAATCTTGTTAAAACTGTGGTAGTTTCATTGAAGTTGTCTCAGTATCCCTCGTCTGCTAGTGTGAAATTGAGCTATTGATTACTTAGGGTAAAATCGGTGTAAACTTAAAGCCTGGAAATTGTGTTCTTGCTGGCTTCTGCAAAATCTTTACACGATTCGATGTGTGTTCTATGTTTGCGGTTCTTCGACACTGATGGATATGGTCTGTGTCTTGGGTAAATTATTCATGAGAACATTAAATTGCACATATAAAAGCTAATTAAAAAAAATCTAAAACCCGTTTTGCACTCAGACAGATAGATAGTGCCACCATCTGAATGATGGTGTGCTCAGGAGCAGAAAACTGTTGAGAATTATTGTTTTGGCTCTAAGGCAATAAATAATGCACTGTTATAAACTGCAGTGAAAGCAAGAGAGTGTCTAAGGGCAGAGCACAGATACATTATGATGAGTTGCATTGTGATTTCATAGCATGATGGATGACAAGGCTCATGTCTCTTTCTTCAGAAAAGCCACTTAAGTCCTGTTTAAAAGAAAACATCCCTAAATGTGCTTGTGTGTCTACCTGTAACTTTGATGAAGTAAAGATAAATACCCAGTAAATAAATGATGATCATGTTAAATGTTTAAAGCATGATAGATTTAAATAGGACCTACGGTGTGTCCTAAATATGCATGATGTGTTTCCAGTCACTAGCAATTCTTCTGTATACTGAACACGCTGTGACGTGGTACATTCACAGCCTATCAGAATAAATGTGATGTACAGTATGATGTTTTTTTTTTTTACGAGTGGGGAATGTGGATGGTTACTCATAGTCAGAAATATAAACAACTGACAAAATGTTGAGTGATTTATGAAGAATTTAGCTTTTATTTCTTGTCCTTCTGGTTCTGGCCTCTAATCAGTCAATACAATTGTCTGTGTGTCATCATGGCTAAGGCATTCCTGCAATACCGGAGGCTGCAGTTTCAGGACCGCATTTCTAGGACCCTATTTAATTATTATTATTATTTTTTTACGATAAAAAAGCACTTACTATTCAATTCCGCATATATATATATATATTTTTTTTTTTAAGGAATGACTTAGTTGTTTAATTGTAGAGTTAAAAAAAACTTGTATTTTTGTGTGGTTAATAAAAAGAAGGTAGCCTACATCACCATCTTATTCTGACGAAAGTGACTTAAACCTGAAGTATGCATACGATGGACACTTAACTATCGAGGCCACAGGAGAGGATTTATGAATGGCAGTGAAGCGACGCAACTGATGTTGTATGTCCAGATGACATTCATATTACACATATTCATACTATACACATACTTTTTTAGCGGTTGTGAAGTAATTACTTATTCAAAATAATGTTCAAGAGATTATGCGATTTCAGATGAAAATATCACTTTAGAATCTCGTTAGAAGAAGTATAGGTCATCCGGGTACTTTTTTTCTATACTCTTTTATGAGTACTGTGAATTTAGACATACTTATTTATCTCACAAACTGTTTTTCATCTCCATATTTAATAGGGAAGTATGCGATTTCGAATGCAGCCTTGGTATTTTACAACGTGATTTTAGGGGCCGGGGGCCAAAAAATCAAGAAATGTACTTTTACGGTTTTCAAAATAAACATTTTCACTTAAGATATTAATTAGGTAAATATGGTTTATATATATATATATATATATTTACACATTTACTTTGGTCAGAAATCATGAGATTAATCACATGATTTTATTCTGTTGTCAATTTTTTTTATAAAATAAGAAATAATAAAAATATGCATGTAGTATTGTGAAAAGAATATTTAAATATAATACAGCACAATGTTTGTATTTATAATATCACATATCATATTTTATATTATACATTTTGTATTAATATGAATCAAATGAATTGATCTTAATATAAATGGCTACATGTAACAGGTGTTTTTGTTTTTTTAGGAAGATGATATTATTTGGTGGTCCTTGGCATCAAAAAGTTTGAGAACCCAGGCTATTCAGTACGCAATCATCTAAATGTTTCTTTTTTTCTCTATTAGGTCTAAAAAGCGAGCGGCTCAATTGAAAGCTCAAGATGCCCGAGCAGAGCAACGACTACCGTGTGGTGGTGTTTGGAGCAGGGGGTGTGGGGAAGAGCTCACTGGTGCTCCGTTTTGTCAAAGGCACTTTCCGGGACACCTACATCCCGACGGTGGAGGACACGTATCGGCAGGTGATCAGCTGTGACAAAAGCGTCTGCACCCTGCAGATCACAGACACAACTGGCAGCCACCAGTTCCCTGCCATGCAGCGTCTGTCCATCTCCAAGGGTCACGCCTTCATCCTGGTCTACTCCATCACTAGTAAGCAGTCCCTGGAAGAATTAAAGCCCATTTACCAGCAGGTTCTCGCGATCAAAGGCAACGTAGAGACCATCCCGATCATGCTAGTGGGGAACAAGAGTGACGAGACTCAACGGGAAGTCAAGACCGAGGATGGAGAGGCCCAGTCCAAGACCTGGAAGTGTGCTTTCATGGAGACCTCGGCTAAGACTAACCACAATGTCACTGAGCTGTTCCAGGAGCTTCTCAACTTGGAGAAGAAGAGGAACATGAGTTTGAACATCGATGGCAAGCGTTCTGGGAAGCAAAGCAGGGCTGACAAGCTGAAAGGGAAATGCAGCATCATGTAGACCGCTTGTTAGAGGCAGAACCGGAACGTAGTGAGATAAAGCGGTGCGATAGAGTGATAAAATGACAAAGGAAAGGAACTGAGAGAGGAGAGAAAAATTTATGGAGATTATTTGACATTTCATGCTTATTTCCGATAACAAGGATTTCACTCTGACTTCATCCTTCACCATCAGTCTTTGGCCTTAACAAGCCCTATCTCATTCACATTGCCTTGTCTGTTTCTATTATTTTACAGAGCATCACCACCATCTCTCACATCTGAGAAATATTCAGACAGCAATCGATTGCTGCACAGCCCTTTTGTTGCACATATTTTTATTGAATGGTTGCAGCTGCGTTGCTAAAGCAGATACAGACTTTTATATTTATATGTTATCCAAACATAAGACTTTGCGTAACTTGTCAGATTGAGGAAATAAGGTCAGTATTTATAAGTCAAACCACCCTTTAATTCTTTCTTTCAGGTTGTGTAGAATCCACTTTTATTCGTTATCCTCATAACATTTTGATGATTACTTTTACATGTCCACATATCTTAAAAAATACCAATAAATATTTAAGACAATCATTTTGTTAAACATGAGCAAAATACCAGAGAAATGTTTGATGCTTTATAAAATGATTACCTTCAGTGACATCAAGGTAGTTCTAAAATCTGAAAGCATATAGACACTTCACTTTATGTAAAGCAGCAAGCACTCATCATCATCTTCATCATCATTACAATCATCTCTGGCATTCATCTGCTCAATATGTAGACACGTATGGCTTCCCCACTAGTTTAGAGTGAGCTAGATCTTATTTTTCTTAAGATGAACTGCTCATATTTTCAAGTATAATTGAGACAATAACAAATGTAGCTCTCTTAAAATCAATCAGGAAATGAATGCATATGGAGTGTGTTTTGGCAGCAAAACTAAATTGTGGCTCTCCTAACACAAGCAAGTCTTCTCACCCAATTTATCCGAGACTATGTGAACATTGAAGTAGATATATGGAGTGTTATGAGAGTTAAAAAAGTTTTACGATAAAGAAGCATTTATTGTTCAAACATTTGAACTGTTTTTCCAGAATGAACCATTTTATTCACATCACAGTATCAGACATTACTGGAGTTTTTGGCTCGAAACAAATTCAGTTTTTGTGTCCTTCATGGTCCAATACCGCCAACCTGTTCCAGTTTCAGTAAGAGAATGCAATCACCCTGCAAATCAGCCTTTGACAAAAGAAACATTTGTGTTCATAAAGGGCCTTGATTGTATAGCATTTTATTTTTATTTAACCAGCTGATTGCCTTGTACAAATTATGCGCTAAAGAGCCCTTTTAATGTGTTTTCGGGTTGTGCAGACAACGTTATTCTATCCATGTTATGTTATGTAAAAAGCTAGTTTTTGAACGGGGTTCAACAGAATTGTGTAGAGGTTCATTTAGTTCGAACTGTCCTGTAAATAAAGCATTTTGAATGACACCTGCTATTATAATAACAACAACCACGTATGAAAAAAAAAACTAACTTATTAAAAATAAATATATCAAACATTATATGCACCTAACTAAATTCAAATTTTAATGATATCTACTGATATACTGTGAAATGCATTGCAATAGAACTGAAAACATAATTCATATATAGTTTCCGGTTTACTGTCAGCTAATATTACGACAGCTTGTTGCCTCTGACTGATGTACATGATTAATATTTTAATATTAGTTCCCTGGATGCCCCACCAACACATTCATCCCTTAAAATGGTGCTATAATTTACCACCTCCCTATGGTGACAGTAGTTCTGCTCTGCATGGTTTATAGAGTCATAAATCCCTCTTTATCACTTTGCAGAGTTTTGCTGATTTTTCTAAATTAGGGACAACGCCTCATCCATCTTGTGTTTGAAGTTTAGACTGTATTCAGATCCATTGTAACCGAATCTGTGTGTCCAATCTCTATAAAGCCCACTCAGCTGGTGCATGAGTCACACTGCTGATACCATTAGAGGCACTGCAAGCTGCACGAGAGGAAAACTGCAGAGCTTCTTGCATTTTACATGCACGGGAAGTCTGCGCTCTCTGAAGAGTGTCAGCTACCTGTGATCCTCTTGGTTGGCTTGACAACATGGACTTGCCTCCGCAATGCCAATGCCCACCAGTTCTGTGTATAAAATCAGTTCGTGAACCACATTTCATCATGCACTTTTTATTGTAAATACTTGTAAATTGTATGTAAAGAATATAACTACATGTAAAGACATGAGCCATGGACACAATTCCTTTTAAAGCTCTTCAATCACTGTTCATGTGTTTGGCTGGAATCCCAGGGGACTTTCTGTACATCTATCTGGATTCTCATTCATGCATTGCTATACTAAATCTGGTTTACACAGTGAGCACTTTAAATGCCTAAGGGTAATGGAATGTACTGTGAAACGTATGTAAATGTTGACCTCCATTTCATAATTCAGACTACGCATGGTCCCACTTGATGTTAGCCAGCATGAGGGCAAGCTACAAAACTGTGAAGTGACTTTTCAACTTAAATCCTCTGCATTTTATTATTTTTGTACAATATTTTACAAAAGGTCTTTTTGATTAGCTATTAGCAACTAATGATATGCCCTAGCAATAGTCTTCCTAAGACATGGTATGCTGTGCTCACGCATCCCAAACGAAGGAAAATACTGTGTACATATACTAATATATGTGTAGATATATACCTGCAAATATTCTCTAATAAATCTGCAAATTGATTTTCATAATAAAAACAATTAAAGCAAAGCTATTGTTTCCCTCCTTCAAAACATCTGATTGTAACCCCCTGTGCTAAACCTGGTTTCCATGGCAACATCACAGCTGACCCAGGTGTGGATGCTCAGATACACAAATGATGGAATTTACAAAGCAGTAATGCATAAAAGCACATTCAGTAAAGCCTCAACTGTGCTGCATGCAGTCAAGGATTTTATGGGACAAAGAAGACTAAATAATCAGCGTAAAGCTGAAATCTGAAAGTGTCCTATATTTCTAGTAAGTGCTGCAGAAGGCCGTGAAATACAAAGGCAAAAGTTGGCTAATTTAAGAAAACTAAAATGATTATATAACAATATAAATATATACATATAAATATATTTATTGTAATATAATCATTTTACATATATATCAATGATATACTAATTAAATACAATATCAACCTCGACCAGTTGACCAATTCAAGGATGTGAAACTGCTCTTTTAATTCTATTAAATAGATAATACAAAATTGCATAAATGATTCTTGGACTGACCAAAGTATTTAAAGAGAGAAGGTTACATTAAAAACATAAATTTTAATATTAAATTCATTATTGTTTTATATAGAATTATTCTATAGTCTATGCAATTACATCAGAAGTAACTAATTAAATTACAGAAAAAAATAAGAGTAATTCCTTTCTTTACTGTTTCAAGGGAAAAGTCATTTAAAAAATGGTTATCATTTAATAATTAATAATGCTATGGCATGACAATGCAACGTGAAGGGGAAAAACACATAAGCAACAAGCAATTACCGTCTTATAGCCTTGGGTGTATACTGTATAAATGTATACTGTATAAATGTCAAATGTAAAAAGTTGCCAATTTCTTTCCGATTCCAAAGATTTGAATGATCTACTGCCTTTGTATCTCACGCAGGCAACCTGCAGGGAGAGAGGAGAAACATGGCAAGTTGAATCAAGAGCTTCACTGTGATGTTGTGAGAATCAAACCAGCAGCACAGAACAAAACAATGGCTGCCAGGGAACCTGCATGAATCAACTCTCCTGACTGTGATCCACTGCTTCATTCTCTTCTCTCTCTCTTTCTCTCTCTCTCGTTGCCCCCCGCCTCCCAACAACTGCACCACCTCATTCCTTTCTCAGCAGTATTGCAGTTTCCATGCAGACTGTTAGATGGACTGCTGCTTTCTGAGAGAGAGAGAGAGAGAGAGAGAGAGAGAGAGAGAGAGAGAGAGAGAGAACTGCATGACTTCAAAGCATGAGAAAATGATAGAAAATATACTGCCATCAGCAAAATTTCATGTTCCAGAGCGGACACAATGCAATAAAGTATCTTCCATCCCCATTTACTATTAATACATCCAACTGTAAAAATACAGCAACTGCTGTGCCAAGTCAAATGTTAGCACAAGTCATTTGGGACCTTTGAGAATCCAAAGGCACAGTGAGAATCCTGGGGATCCAAAGGGAGGCTGTGAAGTGAAGCAGAAAGAAAAGACAAATCGCCCGCACAGTCCTTGAATAAAACAGTGTCTCAAAGCAAACAGATAAAGGTGAACATCTTTAACATTTACGAGCACAAAACTCAGGTGGATACATGGGTCAGTTTTTATGTATTTCATAATTTAAAAAGGCCTAAAATACATTTTGTTTTAAATTTCAGATGGCTTATAGTAAACATGTAACCACAAACTCAAACCTGCTTCCTGCTTGGACAGTGAATGTAAATGCAACTCCCATTGGACACTCTTTCAATATATGTGCTTAAAAGGGTATTATGTTAGATTAACAGTCCACTACGCGATTAGCTGCCTATAATAATGTCCTTTGAACTGCCACAGGGTACAGTCTCTTAAACTGCCCTGACTGCATTTTAAAAGCTTTCGGATGGGAACCGTAAGGCTTTATTATTAAGGCTGGCTCACTCTGATCAAGTGCCAAGTGCCAAATTTGCCTGGAGGTGCAGATCCACCTACAGTAGCCTATATCTAACACATATAGGGCTTACTCAAGGAAGTAGAACACATCCCACTAAAGCCTGTATTTGCAGTTGTGTACGCAACAATAATACCGAAAAGCAATTTGCAAGGGATTTCAAGAGGTTTTTTTAAAGGGATAATTTACAAAAAATTATCATTTTGTCATCATTTATTTAGCATCATGTAATTTCAAACCTGAATGACTTACTTTTCTGTGGAACATTAAAAAGAACATATTTTGAGAAATGTGTCAGTGTTTTTGTCCATACAATGGTCGTCAGTGGTAACTAAAACGATTTGGTTTCCAACACTCTTCAAAATATCTTCTTTTATTCCACAGAAGAAAGAAAGTCATAGAGGTTTGGAATAAAATGAGGGTGAGTAAATGATGACAGAATTGACAATTTTGGGTGAACTATCTCTTTAGGTATTAGGGGAGCGCGGGGCACAACCTAACGCGGGGTTAAATGTAACACGGACTTTTTACGTAGTTACTCAGGGTCACGCGTGTTGTGTTTACGCTCTTTTTCTCTCGCTGCCAGAAGACGGTCTCCCGTGGATTTGTGAAAAGTTTTGGTAATATTTTGTGAAGATACGGGACAAAGAGTGTTTTGACACCATCTAAGTATTTTTTTTCATCATACATATTTTTCTGTTTCTGAGTTGTGTGTGTACGTCACCAAATCTAACTTTATATTGCCTTAATCACTGTCTTGTTGGCTAAAACATGGCACCATTTTGAAACATGTCAGCAACTCCTAGCAACTGTTAGCTAGGTTTAAAATATTTTTTACACAGCGGGGTTAGTTGTAACACAGTGTTACAACTAAGCCGCCAAGTGTTCACAATATTGTAGGCTATGGGATTTGTTTACTATATTGATCACTTGTTTATTTATTAAAAATATTGCCTGTTTTCATGTAATAAACACTTTAAAATGTGATTTTAAGCTTGTTTTTATTATTATTACTGTTACTATTAATAATAATAATAATTTTGCATGCAAAACTGTTCAGCCCTTTCCTAAATCTCTATCCATGATATTGATCCATAATAGAAGGATGATTGGATGAGGGATGGATGTATGGATATTTATCTATACAGATGTACAAACAATATCAAACTATACAGATAAAATAGTACTGAATTATGTGTGTTACACACAAGTGTTACAACTAACCCCTCTGTCTGTTACAACTAACCCCGCATATGGGGTAAGTTGTAACATTTGCACTTCTGTCACTTTCAGTGCAACTGTACGAAAATGGAAGGTCCTAGAAAAAAACTTTAAGTGTTCATTTGTAGCAGAGATGTGTATGTTTCTTGTGTAAAAAAAAGATTACTCTAACCTAATTATTTTTTAAATAATTGAGCCAAAACCAAAATGCGTTAGGTTGTGCCCCGCTCTCCCCTACTATGCCACCAAGTTATATTTTTTACTAGTATCTATTTTTATGTTACTAAATGTACTATCCAATAGTAACTACAAAGATAGCCTACTACTAGGCTAGCCTATATGCTACTTATTCCAGCAACATTTCTATAGGCCTTAGCTAGGCTAATAATCAAATAAATATGGAATAAATATTAGAAACTTAAATAAATGTTCAACTGAACAGTTACAAGTAGTACTGGAAATAGTTATCAGCAATGATTGAATTATATTCAAACAGTTTTGAATACAAACAATGGAATAATGACTTGCTAATGAACTGCTAATTAATATGTAGGCTACTGGCTTAGCTAACAGATGCTATCATTTTGGAAGGCTTACTAGTGAAATAATAAAAAAGAATACTAGCAACAATTGGATTACTCCCTAGTATTTGAAAAACGTTTTTAAAAACAAGTAGCCTATAGGCTACTATAACAACAGACCACAGTTAGTTGTTTTAAGGAATACATGTTATTTGTTTGTTTTTTTAGAACAACAATGAAAGTGGCAACTACAACACACGAAGGAAAGAAAAGGGGGGAAAACATGAGTATGCTATAACCAGTAAAAATAAATAAAATATCAAAGATAAAGATAAAGGACTTGCATATTTTGATCATTGTTAAAGACAAGTAAATAATAAAAAAAATAGTCCGCAAGCAGAAAATACAATAATCTGGGTAAATGTTAATAAATATTTAACAAGAAGATGAAATATACAGTATATTTCGTCGTTCTTCTTCCATGTGTGAACAGAGTTTGTACACTAGCGCCCTCTTGGGCCAGTATGCGTTACTGCATACTGCGGTGGAAGACGGGATCGAGTTCGGTGCGCCCAAATGTTTAGGCTAATGAAGACTGGGTCGATGAACCGCGGCTTAAAGTGTACTTCTTAAACCGCTCGGCAGCTCAACCCCCCCCCAAAAAAATCCCATCGAGCAGTGAACAGTGCACCGACGGACGCAACCAAACCCGTAGGCACCCGATGAGGGTGGAGAGGGCAGATCTGGCGAAACTGATTGGTTTTCGATTTTAACGAAGAGCCGCCTTATTTGACTCAGAACGGACTCAGGTTTTTCCCAGGAGAGAAAAGCAAGTTTGTGTGCGAGAACGCTGTCACCGGTGGTGGGGGGACTGACTGGGTGGACACTGGTGCACGGAGGGGGTGGTGTTTGTTTGGAAGGGGGGGGTAACAATCTGCGCGAACCTGGCCCTTTAAATTACCTCCACAATCACTGTAGACGAGGTGAGTATACAACAAGCTCTTATTTTCTTCCTCGCTTCCTTCCTTCAGGTTTGTAATCGAGCATCCGTTTGCTTTGCCTAAACGCCTGTGTTTTTCAACGCGTTTGCGTTAAAGGCAGGGCGCGCGGTGCTCCACTCCACCGGTGTCACGAATCCGAAACCGCTTGAATTTTCTGAGCGTTGTCCGGTGGGGAGTGGGCTTCGCATCAATAATATTTAGAAGACTGTGCATTTTATATGTCTGCTTTAAAAAACGCGAGGGCAAGATTGACATTTGGGTGTTTGTGTGAATCAATCTTTGCGCTCTGGCTCAAACTAAAGCTTAACAGGCGAGAAGAAGCTTTCCTGCGCCTCCTGTCAACACCTTTACGCCTTACATATTCTCTAATTCTGTGGCAGATATTTGCAGCGCCGGGTCATTATAGGTTTGTACATTACATTGTTTGAAGGAGTCTTCAGAGCTATAGGCAAGGAGGCGTACATTGTGTACCGTTTGTCAAAATGCCCGCATTGTCTTTCCATCAGTGTGAGCAAGGCCTACCAACAGCAACAGAGCTCTGGAGCAAAATGCTGTGCGTTATGGCAGATATGCAACTGCCTGCACTTCTGCATCGTTTTGGGCTGATTTAATGTGACGATGTCCTGATCAAATACTGGCTGAATGCAGTTATACTGTTTTGGACTTTACATAAAAACCCAGAAACAGCCGAGCAGCACCAGTAGCAGCTCCACAGGCCTGCTTTTCCTTATTTTCATGCTGTAGTTCACTTATAAGGTTGTGCATAATTGAATTGGCATGTGCGTTTTCTTTCTATAGCACTTTTCACCAAACATCTCGTTCATAGTAGCTGTACAGAATATCATCTAGTGAACCCACTGTGGCAAAGGAACAAAAAACTCCATAAGATGTTTAGGTGAACGGGGAGGTTGGACCTTGAGAAGAACCAGACTCAGCTGGGGGAGCCCATCCTCCTCTGCCAAGTCTATTACAATATATGTGCATATGACAAATATGATTTAGTTACATGGTGGTTATGGTCATTACTAGTCATGTTTAATCACATTTAGATAACTTAAAGATAATGAATAATTTATAGGCAGTGGTCAGAGAAGCATCTCTAATTATACAATATAATATAAAGCATTTTATTTGATTGGTTTATTAAAGATGCGTAAACTATACACATAAATATGATCATACATTGTATAAGTTTGAGCTTGTACCTAATGAAAAATATTATTTCAACACTTCTCAACTGTTCGAATGTTCATTTTGTGCTGCGTGTCAAGAAATGTTATTTTTGTTGTCACAGTTCTCCTTTATAGGGAAACCTCTGGTTTAAGTAACTAGGTTCCCCCCAAACTGAAAGGGCAAGTAGATTCAACAGATTAAGTGTTTGATTTGCTCTGGTCAATGGAATGTATTACATTTGCAGAGCTGATGTATCGCTCCTGTTTGCCTATTATAGAAAATGACCTCATGGTGAGCCATTATCACGATTTTGGCAATATTACCTTACTGAGCCACAGAATTCACAGTCTGCTAGTACACAGTGCACTTGGCCTGGTTAGATTCACTACAAAGTCCAGTCTGCCATGTCTTATCAATGCATCTAATGCTGTATACTCTCCTGACAGATGCTAAATGTATTTCAGGGCGGTTATATGTCACATTGTCTAAGTGCAGCTGCAAGTACCACCTCCCCCTCCTTTGTATGTGTACAAAACATAATAATATAAAGGCACCCGTATTGGTTTTTGTTTTCATTCGGATCTCATGCTTTGTAAAAGAACGGTTATTTGATTGATAAAGTTTCTGATGATGGGCAGAATGTGTGTATGTACTGTATGTGTATGTCTAAATATATACAGTATATACACATTATCAGAAAACAATTGTGTAGTGTATATATTGATTGTATTACCAAACATACAAAGTCTTTAAAATCAATTAGCTCAAGCTAATCAGATGGCTTGACGCGACCTATATTTTCCCAGTATGAAGTCTTCCAGGGACATGAATATAATTACAGCTGGACCTGCTACTGTGCACTAATTACAGAACCGGCTCACTCACTTATTCCACAGGAACCCTGGTTAAAACATACATTTCTTTTAGACAGTAGATACATTTTCTGTGTACAGTAACAGATGGTTAGTGAAATGCAGTAGGTTTATCAACTGGTCCAGCCACTTTGTTTTGCTTGGCTAGGATCATACTCAGAGCTCCACTGAATGAGATGAGATTAATAATTCATAGGTTTTG
Source organism: Phoxinus phoxinus (assembly GCF_949152265.1). NCBI lineage: Eukaryota > Metazoa > Chordata > Actinopteri > Cypriniformes > Leuciscidae > Phoxinus > Phoxinus phoxinus. The sequence goes on along the minus strand of NC_136880.1, from coordinate 32,278,484 downwards.
ATTTTGCCGCTTCACATCTCTCTCTGGTTTGCCTGGTTGGAAATATTTGTTTTGACAACATGAATAATGGTTATAGCTGGAACACACATTATTTCACCATCTCATGTACAACTTTGAAACTGTATGATGAAAGTGCGGCCAGTTATGATTGGACTATAAATATGTTGGGTTATTTTATTTTTAATGCAGTATTGCATATTCATAGGATTGATTTATTGTGAAATGTTTAACTATTAATACAAAAGTCCCTTAGACTAGTATATGCTTTTTAGTGTGAAATAGGGTTTATTTATTTTTGGCCATAGTGATCTAATTGAAGTCAATGATATTCAAACTTTAATTGGCATTAATAGTTGTAAAGAACAAGAGGATTATAAAGTAAAGGTTTTCACAATTATGATACGGTGTAAGCCAAGGTGTACCAGTTCACAGTCAGTAGTCCATGTGAAAATAAGGGTAGAATTTACAGTATGTTTACACTTGCTTAGATAAAGCCTGTCTGAGCATGTTTCTGTGTCATGATTAGAGAGGGATAAAAACAAAACCTTACAGACGGTGGTGGGGCAGATTAATTCTGCATAGCTACTAAAAGCAGATTAAAATTTCAATAATTCTGCTAATTCTGACCTAATCTGTATTATATAAAGTATATTAGTGGCCTTGTATCAGGACACTGCCCTCTAGTGAATCAAAATATATATTTTTTTAACATATTAATAGTTTATGAATTATGATATTATTATTATTATTTTTATTTCGCTATGGTTGTGTGTACGTGTTGATGTGTTGTTTGTGATGTGCTTTTAAAAAAAAAACTTTTTTGTTCCTTATTATATCTCACTTTTTAATTGCAATATGTCAGTTGTAGCAATACCTACTTTTTATTCACAGATCAAATGTTAATATGGAGTAAGATTATGTAGGGAGGGACCACTCAAATAGATGCTCAAATGGGTAAATAATATGTTATTTTCTAGTTCCAATAAATGACATGTGTATTGTGTTTGTGTTTTCTAGACAAGCTAACTTACCAGCAAGTACCTGAGCCAGCTTTGGTCTACAGCCACTCCATCATCCAGGTAATACAAATTCCAAATAAAAGTTATACTGATCTAACTAAGAATGCAGATACAGGTTATGTTTGTACTTAGTTGACAGGGAATTTTATATATTGGCATACAGGTAATCTGATGCAGTTTGACCACATGGGGGTGTCAATGTAACAATATTTAACTGATTCATGCATATACTCTCTGCAGCCGACAATGAGCTGTGTCCATAGCAACCACCCAGTCCACAGTTCAGTTTTGATAATAGAGATAGATGAGGCCTCATTGTGGTTCAGTGCTGATATATAGACAGTTCATGTGTACATGCTTGTAAATTGCATATTGCTTGTCATTGACATGTTGTTTGCACTTTTGATAAAAGATAGGAATTTGGTTATGTATGAATGATTAAAAAAAATAATAATCAAACAATGAAAGGAGAGCTACAATAATTTTGACCATGTTAACCATACTTCAACTGCATTTTTTTGTATGTATAGCTACAAGTTTTTGTTTGTAGAATCAGGGGACGTTTACACGACAATGATGTACTATAAACAGAAACGTTTTTCGCGTAAAGACAACACTCTTGTCAAAATGATCCCCATTCACATCGATCCACAAAAAAGACTACAAATGTTGTATTATTCATGCCAGGCCAGTAGATGGCGATGTCACTTGTTTAAGAAAAACTACGCAGCATTTTGTAGTTTACACAGAGATGATAATCGTTTTCAAAAACTTGCACTTTGAAACCTTTTTCAAAAGTTTGCTTTTTTCAGGCCCCCAAAATGCCCTTGTCGTGTAAATGAACAGCCAGAATGCTTAAAAAGTTTTGGTGTCGTGTAAATGCCTCAGAATTATTTTATTGCTATCATGCACATTAATGATTACCAGTCACCTGTTTTCTTTGGAATAATGGAATAGACCATGATAAAACAAACCACTATAATAGGTCGTTTTTTCTAAAATAGACTTAGAAACAATTCACATTTTGCATACTTGATTCTTCTCCATGAGTGTGACACTTGTAGTTCGGTGGCTTGGTTTGTTTGGTTTGGACCAAAAAAAACCCCTTTTAGTCCTGGTCCGCCTAGCGTTCAGACTACCATTTTTATCACCGAACCTAAAGGCATAGGGATACGGTCACAACCTGATTGGTCGGCTTTTATGACGTATTGCCTATTTTGAGACAGAACTGACCAAACATCCAAAACCATGCTGTGTGCTGGGCTAAATGTGCTTCTTGTATGTGCAGAGTCCACATAAGATGGTATTTTGACCAGCTGAGAACTTGTGAAGAGTTTATAAAATGTTTGTAGAAGTCGTCATAGTTGGGTAAACAGTATAGCGGTGAATGAGAGACTACATTAAATGTATGCTGATGTACGATGATGATGACAGTTAAAACGCATCACTACAGTCTGTGAAAAGGGTCCATAGATATGTACATAGATGCCTCACTAGCGGCTGTATCTATGGGCTGCGATATGTAAGCCTTCTGCCATTTTAATTTAAATTAGAAATCTTTTCTAACAATATAAATCTTTACTATCACTTTTTATCAATTTAACTCATCCTTGGTGAATAAAAGCATTTCTTTCAAAAAAAGAAAAATGACTGACCCCAAATTGTTGAATCGTAGTGTATATTGTTACAAAAGATTTCTATTTTAAATAAATGCTGTTCTTTAAAAAAATAAAAAACTTTTTCTTCATCAAAGAATCCTGAAAAAATATCACGGGTTATAAAAAAAGAATTAAGCAGCACAACTGTTTCCAACATTGATAATAAATAAGCAAATGAAGGATTTCTGATGGATAATGTGATAATGAAGACTGGAGTAATGGCTGATGAAAATTCAGCTTTTGCATAATCTATTTTAAAATAGAAAACCGTTATTTTAAATTGTAATAATATTTCACAATATTACTGTTCTTTCTGTATTTTGATCAAATAAATGCAGGCTTGATGAGCATAAGAAAATAAAAACATAAAAAATAGGCATGTTTCCAAACTTTTGACCTGTACTGTACAATTTGGTCCTAATATCTTGAAAATCTTTACAGTAAATTTGCAGTTGTAAATTCACAGTTAGCTAAAATGTTTTTTGAAATATGCTAATATTCTATAAATACCATCCACAGAGTTTAGTAGTCACAGATAAAGAGTGGCACATATATACTACACCACAGAGTGGCAGTATAGGACTTCACTGCAGAGGCTCTGCTTTTGTTTCCCACTGTGATTCCATCTCTAGTTTGTCCTGCTCTGTCTAGACGGGACAAAACCCCTGACCAGATTCCTGCTATCTTGCGTCAGCTGACTGACTCATAGACTGTGGGGGGAAAGTATGGGGTCCCGTTTGGAAAAAAACATGCTTCAGGGAAAACACCTTCAGTCTGAATTTTACACAAACACGGTGTCTGGTTTTTTCTAGAGATGATTTTTTGAGGCAGACAGGAAATATACTGTAGGGACTGTGGTCATTTCTGTTTTTGCCATCCGGTGACTAGACGCCTGTCAGGGGACTGATAGACTGTCGGTCAGGCTCAAGTCATGCATTTCTTGCACTGACTTACAGACTAAACAATGAGCTATTGAATAATTCCATATGGAACATAGCAACTCTCCAGATATCATGCGATATAATACATGCAGTAAATTCAATTCTAGCTTTTCAGAATGCTCAAAATGTGAGAAAGGGCAGTGCTGAAAATAGCTAGAACCTGTGATAGATTTTGTAATGTTTTGCAAGGTTGTTATTCAACAGATGGACGTGTGGTGAATAGCCCACACTTAAGTCCTTTACTCTGTCTGTGTTGTGAAAGAGCTGAGCGTGTTATGAAAGGCTTGGCGAGAGAAACAGTTCAAAAAGTGCTGGGTCATGATGACTGTGCTATTTATGTAGTGGGCTTTCAAAATATGAGTCAGCACCTCAGCTTTTTCCCTCCCCGTTTCCAGTGGATGAAAACCTTTGACTAACTGACATGCACATCATTTCATATTCCTCGGGGACATGCCATGTGCCGGTAATTGTTGCATAAAGAGTCGTTTGTGGATCTCTTGGGATTTCACTCATCTTGTAACGGCTTATATCACATCCCTGAAGCGGCCTCACATGGCAGGATTATGTAGCAGGTTTCATAGTGTGCTGTATAATAGGTTTGCATCTAAGACAAAGAGTGGCATGCAAAATGCTGGAGATGCAAGCATCTTATCCAAGCAGCTCATCCAAAAATAGTGACTAATATGTGTGATTTGGACTCTGTAGCATTAAGAGTCCGTTGTTATGTTCACCACTGCCTCTTCACGATCTCCTCTGCGTTTAGTAATCCCTATTCAGCTCGACAGTTGGCCGCATTCCTGCTGCCCTGTGCTCGCTTTCATTTTTGTCGTTGAAAGGGGAATGTGAGTAACGGTTGCTGATGCACTCCCTCCTCCTGCCTCTCACACTGCGCTCACATACTCCCTAGCATATAGATCAGTCTCCCACTCTCACCTACACGTGCGGCCCACTCCAGCTCATGCATCGCAGACTACACGCGCACTACCGCCTCCATCACTCCTCCTCCTCCTATATGGTGTTTTATTTAATGCTGCTTTAGTAGGCAAAACACGTTGCTATGCACATTTGCAGGGATCTCATAGTTGCATTATTAACAGTAAGACTATTATAACATTACCTTCTATAACATTATTACTTTTTAGTCACATTTCTGCATTTAGCAGATGCTTTGTAGGAGCATAATGGGATTCGCCACAGAGCCAACACTATTCAAAAAATAAGCTTCATAAAATTATAATAAAAACATTGTGCATTATCTTATTTAGGCCTAAGTGTTATATTAATTATTATCTTAAAGCATTTATTGTTGGAATAGTTAAACGCATGAATGTGTAGTAGCAGTATGCTAGTGTTTCGATAAAGTGTTCCAGCGAATAATTGAATGTTTCCTGTCATAACTTGCCCCTGGCTCTGTTTGCATTGCAAAAATTCATTTGCATGGATGGTTTCATCCACGTCTGTGCTACACTTCTGGTTAGAGGAAAGACGCATAGTTTGAATAGTTTAAGTTCCAATGAACTACTGAAGTGCTGCAGGAATGCCGCTCTCATTTGTAGCGTTCCTCTTACTGGAAGTTTACTCATTCTTTCTTTGTAAAACTAAAGCTTAGCCAGTTGTTAGTTTTTGTTTGATTTGGTTTGCACACAGAAGAGAATTGTCCAGGATGTCCATTATATGTTCAAAGTTGATTATTACAGTAGAAACATAACAAACTGTTTTTATCCTATTATTCTCTCCATGTTCTGATTTGATAGCATATCAGTGTTTTAAATGTCTTGTCTGGTGTACTAACTTAAAGCTACTGTCTGTCCTGCTTTGTAATCCTTTATGTAAGGATTCTGCAGCATCATTGAACTCAAAGTTCATAAGCATTCATGTTGCTATCTGTTACCTTTCCGTGCAAGCCAGCTGTATAATGCGCAAGTCAGCTGATATCCAAATATAGGAACACAGGGTGTTTGTTGGTGTTTCACTGTTCATGTGAATGGGGAATGTTCAAAATTGCATGCGATCATATACGGTAACTCGTTCTGCATTATGTTTACTGTATGCATAGAATGCCTGGATTATACAACACATGCCAAAATGTGCATACAACCCATACATTACTGTATCCCACAATGCAATGTGCTTGGCTCGAACTTCCACTGCTAGTGTAGCAAAGTGAAAGTGATGCCAGCTGTTATTTATTTATTAATATATGTTTTCGTTCTCATTATTGGATCAGGGTACATTGAGTTCAGACATTTGGATAAATTTTTTATTATTTTTTAGTGTTATTAATAATTATATGTAATTAATACTTTTAAATTAATTTAGGCTATTATATGATATTAAAATGTATATAATATACATTTATATTGTTTTATTTATTCTTATTCTCTACATTAAAATAACAAGTAATACATATTATAATTTATTGTATTTTTATAATAAATTATTTGTTGGATACGGTTTCACGTGCTATTTCATACAAAAAGCAGGATACAGTATGTACAGTAAACAGTATGTACAGTAAACAGTATGTACAGTAAACAGTATGTACAGTAAGTAGTATGATAGTTTCTATCTGTCCAGCACAGATGAACCTCTGACAGCAAAGCTCAGGTTACTCTTGCAGTGTCTTTCAGGGAAATTTCCTCAGCCGGTTAAAATCAGTTGTGAATTTGTAATTGAGGTTAAAAGTTATCATAGATGCCCTTATGAATAGTTAACAGACATGCAAACTTTTCTCACATTTGAGACGTTTAAAAATTTCACAGGTGTGCCCAGGCTAGTTATGCAGCGGGAGGAATTGCGGTGACTAACCCGTGACCACTGGGCATACGAGACTCAACTTTGACCCAAGCCTGACACAAGTTGACCCTTCCTTTGACTAGACGAGGGAATCCTGGCTGAGTGCGCACTCTCCCCACCAGAGCACAGTCACGGGTACGGGGTGCTGCAGCTGACACCTGGGTGTTTTGCCACCAACACACTTTTCAGTCCCACGGCCAAACACTTGAAACAACAAACTCTCTTGTGTGGCTCTCTTATATGAAATTACTAATCATACTCCTTTTCAGCACCTTTAAAGGCTGGGCAGATATGCTGGTGAGGTGATAAATCCAGTTTTCCTCTCGTACTTAAGCAAGTAGGTTAAGCTCCCAGAGCGTGACTGACCTAATTTAAAGGGGTCATGACATGGTTTTTTTTATTTTATTATTATGTTCCCTTAGGTGTAATTATAGTATTACTATAGATTTTTTTACAAAAAACTTTTAAAATGTAGTGATTTATGACCTTTTCCCACCCTGTTTCTCATCCTCTGAGTCAAACAGTCTGTTTTGGGGGTGTTTCCCCTTTAAGAGTTCAGTGTTAACGCCCACTGTTATGATTGGCTAACGTCAGTGCCTATGCATCAATTATTAACGCCCCCAGCCAGAACATTTGCGGATTCGGCACAACTGTTTAGTAGCGGGTGATGCATGCGAAGCGATGGCTCTTGCAATGATAAAACCTTATTATGTTTGAGCCGGAATCAGAGGAAAATGAACGATCACCACAACAACGAAGACTGGATCAGCCCGTGTCCACATGGAAAGTGAAACTATTTTGAATTAATAAAAAAATTGTAACCCGAGACACTTGAAAACGGATTATTGTTGCCTAATTATCCTATAGCTTAATTTGCTAACAGTTTAACATTATTTAACTAATTTCAATGACATGATAGGGTGTGCCACGGACAAAAATGCATGCACAGGCCATATTTGAAGATGCAGCATTGATAAAGGCAACATTTTTAATTTTCTATCACATGTAGGCCTAACGTACTAGACAGGCGACATATTTTCAAGATTCTCTTATACAAATGTGTTTATATTAGCCAGTGATAAAAAGTATCGTTAAGTTTGCCACGTCGTTTTGAGCCCAGAAAAGTCGGCACGGACTTATCTTTGAGCAACAGTTTTCTAGCAAAGCCAGCATCATATTGGGATTTTTTCTCAAAACAGTCATCCTTATAATGTATAGAGCAAACACTTACATTAACACTGCCGTGACTGGGACGTCCGCAAAAAATAAAGTGCATCCATTTTCCCCTGACGACTGGATCTTTCTGCAGCGTATTCAAAGATGTTGTTTGTCCACAGCCAGGAACAGCACATCTGCGGCGTCGTAATTTCCCTGTACACAGACCCACTCGCTGTCAGTCGACTGAACACTTGTGAGGCGCGCAGCGCGCGGGCGCGACAACGATACGAAATGAGCGTAGTTGTCTTGTTCTGGAGGCGGTCGTATGCAAACGCTGGTACGTCACTTCGTACCGTGACGTCACTTCTTACCATGGATCCAGAACGAGCTGTATTTAGAGCTTGATTAAATAAATTATTCGTTTATAATGGGGAGGACGTCTTAAGCTATGAAACTTGCAGGACGTTTTAATGGTACAAAGACCTCTTATATACCAAAAGATCAAGGCAAATTTGGTTTCTCATGTCATGACCCCTTTAAGGACCTTTCCACACTCTGTACATGTGGAAGATTTGAGGGAAGAGGTGTGGCTTCCCAACACTGAGTCCTGTCCTGCAAACCAGGGCCAAAGGTTTAGCACTCATACATCAATGCTCAGGAAAAAACTGTTTTCATGGGTTTCAGTTTGATCTGAGCATGATTGATATATATTTTTTTCTCTTCTTGATGGCATGTTTTTTATTGCATTAATGCATTATTTTAATTCAAATTAGAGTGTGGAGTGATACATTTTAATAATTTATAATAATTTTGTATTTAATTAAAATATTTTAGCAATACATTTAATAATTTACTAGTAATTTAGTATTACATTTAATTTATTATTCATATATTTCAATTTAAATTTAAAGAATCCTTTATATAAAAAAATGACGATGCTATAATTTAATTTATTTCTGCATTATCTCATTGCTTTTTTCATGATCACTTTTATCATTGTCATTTATATAGTTAATTGTGCAGCCCTAGTTTGATCAATGCAAAATGCAAGAGAAAGTACAATAGGTCATTTGAGAAGAAAAAAAAACCAGCATTGTTTGCACTTGACCAGGCCTTTACAGGTAGTTCTGCAATAAAGGAAGCGGCTCAAAGACGGTTTGTCATTTGTTTACATGCTTCAGGTCAAGGAAATGCGTTCCATACACGATAAAATGTGTATTGACTTTTTTTTAAACATTTACTTGAAGCGTTTTTTTTTTCTGACTGCCTTCAACAACAAAAACACTTCACACCTAGTCACCTGTCCTGATAACATATCTAATGGGATCAACCTAGCAGCCTTTCCACTTAGGTCCTTTGCATGTAAACAGTCCTGGTTCCCTGTTCTCTACCACATGCACCCGCCTGTTTGGATAGAGAAGTCAGTTACACCCTTTGCACTGAGGGTGGCTTGTTTGGGAAAGCAGGAGTGAGGTTTGACACCTGTGCAGCTGATATCTGCAACAGCCCTTCTCAGCGGGAGTCCGATGGGGACCAGGCCAGAAATCCTCTGCCAATGCATGTGAACCGACTGCTTTACGCAGTTTCACGACAGAGGTGTGAAACGGCCTGCCGTATATCTCCCTAATGCCCTGCTGTTTTAGGTAGCGACAGACGCAGAGAGCGACCCTAGACCGACTCTAAACATTCCGTCTCATTTTCTCTCTCTCTCCCCCCCCTGGTCACCATTTATAAAACTGTGTGACATTAGTGAATGGTCACTTTATTAAAGCTGCCTCCATTCCTGCCGTAGTAATTATCAAGATTTGTCTCCATTACAAGTCATGCGCAATTGATTCCATGTGCTTCAGTTAGGAAACGTCTGTCGTACAATAATGACTTGTTCTACCTAAGCTTAGGCATTTTAATCATTTTGTGACTTGTACTCGACTACATGACAGATAAATCAGTTACTCTGGAATGGGAACTGTGCTATTTGTTGGTCTATGTACACATGCGTGAGATGGGTGCTTTTCGAAAGGTACAAAAACAACGAACTCTCTGCTCACTTAATAAAAAATTGCTTGCACCGCTATTTTTGTTGTGATTTGTTAAACTGGAGTCGCCATAAGCATCGCTAGCATTTAAAAGAAATCGCTACCATTAAACAAATATTATGGAAATTATTCTTCCTTTATGTTGATTGTACAATAATTTTAGCATTCAATGTGTAGATATATTTGCATAGTCTGTGCACATCAGTGTTACTTTAGTATTATTTATATACTATTATAGTATTTATTAATTAAAACAAAAAAACAAACACACATTTATGCATTGTTTTTTTTATCAACACTTGAATGTGAACAAAAAGTTGAGAATCTTGTTTTTCTTATAGACTTCTTCCGGAGCTAATTCAGAACGATGATCAAAACAGTTTTGATTTATATGCTGTTTAATGATTGCGCTAGCTTACATGTGCGTAAGCAATGCTTTGATCGCTTGTTTCTGCTTCTTCTTCGCCTGTGTTTTGATCCAGAGATTCTGTACTCTTTCAGAAGATGCGTAATATCGCCCCCTACTGTATAGCAGTGAAAACGTGGATTGCCTAAATATTTAGTCAATGGCGGGTAAGCGTTGTGTCATAAATGATAGAAAATTCCGTCAATGACGGGGAAATTAACAATAACATCACTGGTGTACATAAAACCATGGGGTTTATTAGTTATTTTTTATTATCGATACACATCCCTGTATAATAAACTTTAATCTTACATTTTTTTTATCTTTAGACCCTCCATTTGTCTGTTCAGTTGTAGTTTGTGGGTTCTCCTGGCATTAAATTATCCTGAACTGCTTGTAAATTATGTAATCATAACCAAGTCATCATATGTGCTTAAAAATCACAAATCACCTATGCATGTTTACAATAGGAGAATGCTTTCCTTGAGTGGCTTCATTGCAGCTTTTCATTGCAACTCGTGGGTCAAGCTGCAATAAAGCACTAAGAGTTTATTAGTTTGTTGTCTATGACCATGCCATAGTCATTGAAGAGGTCTGTATTTATATTTGAAGAAGGAATGGAGAACATTAGCTGAACCGTGTGTTGAACCATGCTAATGTGTCGCTTGTTTGTATACATAGAGCTCGTGGGAGATGCGTGTAATGTGCGTCATGGAGAGCAGATTCAAGTAAAGCAGTGCAGCGGTCAGCGGGGGAGGGTGTCAGCAGAACTTTGGCACTTGTGAGATGTCACAGAGGTCATCACAGAGGTCATCTAGTGTTGTGTTTGGAGAGATAGACAAGCTCTGTGGCACTGCAGAACAGCACGGTCACTTCCTGGAGTTATAATATCATTAAAGAGAAAGAGGGAGGGTTTCCCAGAAATAATGCAATACTCTGGATTAAAGATGAAACTGGCCTTTCTTGTAGTTTGTATAGTCATAAATTATACGGTGATCTGCACAAGGGCGATGTAATGGGATTAGGACGATTCCAGGTAGTTATTGGACATAAATTTCATTGTGCATACTTAAAAAATATATTTTAATTAGCTTTTTCTTTTCTTTTATTTATTTGAAAAAAAAAAAAATCATGATTCTCAATTTATCCAGAATTGTGCAGCTTTATGCATTTTCATACTGTACATAAAAAATGTTGTGATGTGTAAATTAACATAAAATCGTTTAAAACGTTTTTGGCTTACCAGCATCTGACAAAACGTTAATACCGTCGTGCATTGCTAATTTATTCCACTAAGTAGCGTAGACTAAAGCAAAATATGTGTCCTATTTACATTTGAGTGATGGGTTGATGTCATTCCTTTGAAGTCAGCATGAACCGGATATTGCGATCATCATTTCTTCCGGGTTATCCGAGTGAAATGGCATCTTAGGGCGCTTTCACACTTGGTTCGATTGACTGTTCCGAACCCGAGTTCGATTGCTCCCCCTGCCCACGATGGACCGTGTTCACATTATACAATTTGTATCCGAACCACGGTACGCTTGCGTCATCAAGCTGCAGCTGGCACGTAATCGTGTTGCTTGGTAACCGTCAAAATGCTGCTGGAGGGGAGGGATTATTGTCCCGTGCTCATGAAGAGATTTTGAAGGGAAAGTGAAGTTGATGTTTTTGTTAAAAGATTGATAGGGCTCATGAATAAAAAAAAAATGTGCACAGTTTAATTATGCTAAACACTGCAATATTCCATAAAAAATAAGAATTTTCCATTTTGATTTCATGGTGACTTTTAAGTTATCGGTGTTCCCAACTGTAGTTTTAGCAGAAAAGAGTAAAAGAGGAAAGGCGTTCTCAGTGCTCTTGCATGCGTCACAGGCTGCCTTGACCAGAAATGTCTCGCGTCATCTCAAATATCTCCCAACCTCCATGCATGTACATTCCCACAAGGACAGACCTAACCACGCTGTCCCATCTAAGTCTCTTTCAGTCCAAACACAATGTCTCCGTACTGGAACAGCTCTAAAAGACACGGCTAATATTTCTTCCACGCGTCATCCTTATCCACAGCTCAAAATGATACATGTGTCATATTTGCTCAACATGTTGCAGACTTTCCAGTGTAAACGGCTGCTCACTTCAAGGAGCTGGAAAACAGACAGAACGCTATATTTGGTAATGGACACATCGACTCAGAATCCCCCAGATAAGAGCCAATCATACTTACTGTAAGCGGCGTTGCACCCCTAGGAGTTCCCCATTTCCGTCTATTCAGTTTCCTTTGCCCTTATAAGGAAGCGGACCGGGGGAGGAAGTCTGTTGTTGTGAAAGAGGCCGGTTAGTCACTTTCTCTGTTCTGCCCTGTATGCTTGTTTACTGTCTGATTACAATGGTTAATTACTATGCACCTGGCTCTGATTCCAACCTCAAAGGCCTTGTTTGTGTCCAATGTGCACACACATCATGCTAGAACCACATGTTTGCACGAGTGACCCTGTGAGTAAACCAAATCTCCCGCTTCTAGAGTCACTCAATCACAAAGGATCAGACCACTTAACATTCTCCTGGAGGTCAGTGAATCATGAAAAGGCTGTTATGATTTTGTGCCATCTTGTAAATACCCAATTCTCAGAATAGGAAGTGTTTTTTTTTTGGTTCCACTGCAGATGTTTATCAACTCATGCACCTTCCTGAGTCACGTAGAGTTTCTCAAGTTTCTAGATCCGGTTTTGGTGCAACCTAATATTTCGTCATTGCAGGTAATGTGTTTATGCTTCAGTTTCTTTCCATCCATGACTGGAAAAAAAATGCCACCTATGAAGTAGATGCAGAGAGGACATGGCTCTCCCACACACGCTTTTTGTGTTTTGACTAGATGCACTTTCTGACCTCATCCTCCTGTCACCTTCATTCCAGGTTTTGTAGGGGCAAGATTATCGTTACTTTTTCCTCCTGCTCACAGTGTTAACCTCAACCTCACTTTGGCGAGTTGTCAAAATAGGGGCCTCCTCCCAAGGCACTAGAGAAACATGTTTCTGTGCTTTTCTGGCATTAACTGCCTGTTTTTCCAGACATGAGGCGTTGTGCATATTCAACCTTGCATTTGTTTTCAGTATCTGTCATTGGTAGGGTGAACCTTTCACTGTGCAATATGACAGAAGCTGTTGGTTTGGATGTTTTTGCATACAAGTTCACTTTCTGATTTAAGTCTAAAAAAATTAAGCATATTGCATTGGTTAGCTAGTTAGTTTTGCATACATATGGCCTTGCTCTCTTTTATTGTCTATTTTCATTCTATTTCTGCTGATCTAAGAGAATTTTCCAAATGGTTTTAATCCAGGTATCTGCAAAATGATAAGGCTGACACTGATGACAATGTAAATCTTCTTATAAATAAATACTTCAAATAAATTTAAAATAACTGCTGTTCTTATGATATGATGATGAAACCTGAACTTTCTGTTCATCAAAAAAGTAAGAAATGTTTCTTGAGCATCAAATCAGCATATTAGAATGATTTCTGAAGGATCATTGTGACACTGAAGACTGGAGTAATGATGCTGAATATTCAGCTTTGCTATCACAGGAATAAATTACTTGAAATATATATTTGTATTATATTAGAAAACTTTGGTTTTAAATTGCATCAATGATTCACAATATTTCTGTTTAACCTTATTATGGATCAAATAAATGCAGCCCTGGTGAGCATAAGAGACCAAGCTAAAAGAAAAAGACCAAGCTAAAAATGCAACACTATACTTTTGCTCCATCTCTCTATACACCAATGGACCTAAAAAGTTCGAAGACCCCTGTTTAAAAGTATGTTCACTATTGCATGTTGCATTAGTATCCCATTAAGAGTATTAATGGCTTACATGTGTTGTGAAAACTGAATTTGTGGTCACTATAGCTTCTTGTAACGTTCAACACAAATTCCATCGGACCGCATTCCTACAATTCCTCTGAACGTTTAAACAAATGCTTAAGAAATTCCTTAGCAACCATTTTTTCACTGTATGACCATTTAAAGTTATTATCATAAAGTGGTTTGACTTGAGCTTTTAATTTTGACTTGAGCATTTTCAAATCTCTCCTTTGTTCGCCTTTTTGTTAAACAAGTTTTGAACAGGGTGGTGTAGGTACCACGGAGTGATGCACACACCGGCAATGCCAGCTCCACCTGTCTGATCAAACATTTCAGTGGGGTGTTGGAGACACCGGTCCCTGACCTCAAGAATTCAACATAGTCATCCTTACAATTCATTTGTAAGCTCATTATATCAATGCTTGGAAACATTTTATAATCATAAGGTCACTGAGAACAGTTCCATAATGCTCATTTTTACAGTATCAGGTCTTTGTATTTTTGCACGCCCCACGTGTCTGCCAGAACTGTATCAGTAATTGTTCTGCAGGGAACACGTTGTATAAACCTGTCCAAACAATTTCCACCCACTTCAGTCATTTGTACCTCTGTCTATTTTTCTGTCTGCCTGGTCATGAGTCTGTCTGTCTCGGTGTCTCTCCACAGATCCGTCCCCACTGGTCACACCCAGACACACAGGCACAAGCGCACGAATGTTCTGTGACCCCTCTGTGCACAGACATGCTGACGTGAGCAAACACTCTCCCACTTGATCTCAGCTGGGAGATGAGAAATCCCATTCATTTCCTCTCGTTTTCCTTCCTTGCCCCTCATTTCCCTCCCCTTCAAGCGTGCTGCTATGCTGGAAAGTCCTGTAAGCTGAGGAAAACACTTCTGGCATTTCTGTTGGCAGCTGATCAAGCTGTATGTGTTTTCGGTTTCTGATTCTTGTAAGAAGCTTTGCAGCAGCTGACTGAGGCTGTCAGATTCAGGGAAGGGTGTGGAAGGCAACAGTCAATTGTTTAGCACTGCTACATTGTGAACTTGCCATGAACTCCCTGCTCTTATACAGTGTGCATAAAATATAGTGTCATTTTCACTCCACTATTGTCACCAAACAGAATTACGTAAATAATAAATGTTATTAGTAGGTTTATACTCTCCCGAGTATACACCGCTCGCCATTTGAAAGAACTGTCACTTGCCCGATCTGGCCAGTGCTGCATCGTCACGAAAGTTTGTCATTTGCTCGTGTTTTTAAGCCTTTCCAGTTTAAATATTCAAGCGCAAAATTACATGAAAGAGAACTCGATTCAATACCCGTGCGCAGTGTGAGAAGTTTTGTGTGTGCAACAGACATCCGAAGCACGCACAGAAAAAAGCCGCCTCTCAGACAGAGCGCAAATGCTGAATTGAGTTCTCTTTGTTTTTTTTAGTTTTTTTTTTTTAGTTCTCTCCTTCTTGCACTTGAATAAACATATTCACACAAAGTCATGTAAAAATGCCCGTATAGGTGATTATTCTCCTAAACAGTCAGCCTTACATGAACGTGAACAGTTGAGAAATAATATGCACGTGTAACAGTATATTGGATCTGTGGAGCTCTTAAAGTGACAGCAGCCTAATAAACCTGCTGATGTCTTTGTCTGGTTGTGGCAATCTATATATATATATATATATATATATATATATATATATATATATATATATATATATATATATATATATATATATACAGTGCTATGCATAAGTTTAGACACCCATGCTAAAGTTGACTAAAAAGAGGAATAAAAAATCATCTTTTGGAAATTGAACTTAATGCCTTAATTTAAAAAAATAAGAAAAATCCAACCTTTAAGGACACCAATTTTCTTTGTGAATGAATAATGTATCGTAAATAAATAAATGTTCTTCCTTAAAATACAGGGTGCATAAGTTTAGACACCCCTATGTTAAATTCCCATAGAGGCAGGCAGATTTTTATTTTTAAAGGCCAGTTACTTCATGGATCCAGGATACTCTGCATCCTGATAAAGTTCCCTTGGCCTCTGGAATTAAAATAGCCCCACATCATCACATACCCTTCACCATACCTGGAGATTGGCATGGTTTTATTTCAGTTAGCCTAACAGCTGGTTTGATTTGCATTGAGAGATGATCTTATGAAAAGTACTCCATGCCAATCTCCAGGTGTGGTGAAGGTTATGTGATGATGTGGGGATATTTTAATTCCAGAGGCCAAGGGAACTTTATCAGGATGCAGAGTATCGTGGATCCATATAGTAACTGGCCTTTAAAAATAAAAATCTGCCTGCCTCTATGGGAATTTAACATAGGGGTGTCCAAACTTATGCACCCTGTATTTTAAGGAAGAACATTTATTTATTTACGATACATTATTCATTCACAAAGAAAATTGGTGTCCTTAAAGGTTGGATTTTTCCTATTTTTTTAAATTAAGGCATTAAGTTCAATTTCCAAAAGATGATTTTTTATTCCTCTTTTTAGTCAACTTTAGCATGGGTGTCTAAACTTATGCATAGCACTGTATATATATATATATATATATATATATATATATATATATATATATATATATACATATACAGCAGGGTTTTGATGCTGCTAGTTTGGCTTATGTATAATAGGGATGTGCAAAACTTTTTAAAATATTTTTTGTGCAAATATTTTCATCAACATTGACTGCTAGTTGGTGGTTAGCC
Organism: Phoxinus phoxinus; assembly: GCF_949152265.1. Taxonomy (NCBI): domain Eukaryota; kingdom Metazoa; phylum Chordata; class Actinopteri; order Cypriniformes; family Leuciscidae; genus Phoxinus; species Phoxinus phoxinus. Next base: position 32,261,882 of record NC_136880.1, on the reverse strand, counting down.
TACTTTTCTGACCATGTTGGTCAGTTTGCAAGTGTTGACAGGAAACTGACCAAACTCATTGATGACTCGCCCTGTACTACACAGATTTGTGATTTTCTGATTTCAAAAGGATCTCTTGACTTAATCATTCATATATATATATATATATATATTAGTTCACGAATGGCCAAAGTGTTTACTGCTGCTCATTGAAAAGATGATGAATTTGACTGCATTTTTGTTCTAAACTATTTTAAATATTATTATAAATCCGTGTTTAAGTACTGCATAAACTGGTATTAGCAATGATGGAGCAGCTATTATTTGCACATGCTTAAGTAATGAGCAGGCACAAATTCCAGTAGCCTGAATAATAACCCAGGCTCAAGTTTTCTTTTGGTTGTTGGTATGAGGCATCTTTCCCTGCCAGGCTCGAAGGGCCGTTGGTCAGGTTTTGTTGACGGCCAGAACACTCTCTTTTTTCTTCTCTCTCCCCCCTCTTTTCCTCCCTCACTCTCCTTGTTTAGAACAGTCATACGGTATTCCCGCCGAGCACTCAAAGAGCGGGAATGTAGGAAGCATCTGGAGCCTGGTGAGATTACTGAGAGAGCCGGCACGTTGCCACCAGGTGTCCGTTAGAGGCAAGGGCTTTTTGATTTAATACTGCCGCTTGATTGGAAAGCTGGCGGGAACTGCCACCTCACTTTGAACTCAAGAAAAACGTCTGTGACCAAACAGAATGATGCATACTTCAGATTCTCACTTGTTTGCTGCATCCTTGATTTATCAGTGCTTTTTGCTTTTTAGATGCTTCAGGGACATTTCAAATGGGTTAGAAGCATGCATCATTTTTTTTTGGTATGGTCTGTAACCATAACAGACCATAACTTAACATTAGCTAATGCGTTAGGTATCATGAACAATAAACGAGGAATTTAAAAATGCATTAGTGTACATATAGAAATGAACATTTACCTAGATTAATAAATGATGTAAAAGTGTTGTTCAGTGTTAGTTAAATAATTTCAATTAATTAAAACGTATCTATTCACTGAATGCATTTTTAATCATTGTTGAATATGCATCACCTCAATGTGGCTGAAAATGGAGCATAGGGACTCGAGGGTGGGTTGCAGTTTTCCAGTGCCCCTTCCTCCTCTTCCTCACTGATTCCACAGAGTGGAGAAAGAGACGCCTGTTTTGGAGACTCTCCACAGTTATGTGAAAGAGCATAGTTTGATTGCACGTGAGTCTAATTTCAGCTCAGAGAGAGAGAGAGAATGGGCAGTGTGTGTGTGTTTAAGTCATGGATAAGGTGACTGACTCTGAGGAGAAAATAAAGATCCATAGGGAGTTCAGCACACTCAGTGGTGCCTTGTGACACGGTCTAAACCTCTTTGATTTAACCCACTTTTTGTAGAGTAAGTGTGTTGTAAAATGCCAATAAATGCAAGTCTGTGACCACACATTGGCAACCCTTTATGAAAAAGAAGTAGGCTACACTTTAGCATACATTTAAAAAGAGTACTTATTGTGGAAATATACTTTTAGAATTACGTTTAGAATTTTTTTTAATTGACTAAAAGTAAAAAAGTTGTGGTAATAATCAGTCCTGAAAGTGTACTCTCTTTAAGGACCCTTAAGTGGTATTTATTTCATTAATACTAGATTATATGCCATTTTAGAAATGTATACTTTGAAGAACACTACAAGTGCACATTAAATACAATTAAGCACATTTCATTTTCATAAGGGTAGTCCAACTGAAATCGCAGCAGTTTTTTGTGAAGTCAGACTAACAGATCTAGATGCAATGCGATTGCACATCGGACATGCAATTCATCCTTCAAATATTTGATTACGCATTGTGTCATGTATACTTGGACAGTTAGATGAAGACTACATTGACTCAAAAACCAGCTGTAGCTTAATAAAAGCTGAAAATATAAACATGCATACCATACATAATGTGAAAGTATAATGGATGCATCTGTGTAGATTCATAATTTCTAGCACATTTTGTAGTTGCATGTTAAAATCAAATAACCAAGTATTTAGTTGCAACATTCGTATTTATATCCATACTGAAGCTATTTTTTTTTGCTTTTGTCAATGTAAAACTTCTCAGTAGATAAGATTCAATCCCAGCAGCCTGCATGGAGCCTACTTGGTACACACTATGGCTCTGTGTATCCAAAGCTTGTGCCTTTTTAGCAGTTTTCCTGTGAGGGTTTTCTTTTTTAAAAAGGAAGATGTGGTTGGAAAAAAAATAGTGAAGGGAGACATCGTCCTTTATGAGTCCTGTATGTTTGAATGAATATACCAATGTATTCTAGAGTGCTGCAATTACATATGCAGGGCCGCTGTGCATATTTCCTGGAATGCAGCACACGGAGCCGTGAAAGAGACTGTGTTTGCTGTGAGAAGACAAAGCCCAGGCACTAAGCAACATGTGTTTAGAACTACGGCCCCTTCTAGGAACGTCCTGGAATGCCAGGGGTGCTGCGCTGGTTTGGGAGCTCGTGCGTGGAGCTAAGGGAGGGGGTCGTATAAGGAGTGTGTTTGTCTCCAGAAAGAACCAAACCTTTCACTGCCTCCAGAGTTTCCTCTGTTTCTGCGGTTACTTTGATAGTCACCTCTCTGTGGGTGTGCTGATACTAAAATGTACTCGATGTTGCTAAGTGGTTCTTAAAATGACCTTTTGGAGGATGTAGCTGTATATGAAAGGCTTGTATTTAGCAAATCGCATGACATGAGAAACAGTTTATGCTTTAGAAGGATAGGGATCATTCAGTCACCCTCATGTTGTTCCAAACCTGTATGACTTTCTTTCATCTGTGGAACACAAAATAAGATCCTCTCTCCATACAGTAGAAGTCAATGGGGTCCAATGTTGTTTTGGATCCCATTGAGAAACAGTTGAAAAATCATGATGTAAATGCCTTTTTATTTTAAGGGTGTGCGTTCATCTTTCCTCACGCATTTCGTTTTCCGAACGTTTGGTCCTAAAATTAGGAGGGAGAAGATAAGCTGGTGTGCTTGGCCTCAGAGGACAGCTGCACCTGTTTTCAGTTGTACTGTTAGTCTGATTGATGGGCCTCTGAACTGGGTGGTCTGGACTATTGTTTCTAGGGAGTCGTGTGGTCGGAGCTGTCCGACAAATATCTTGATTTACATGTATATTTATATAGGTGAACTATTCTAGAGGCTTGACTTTCTCAAGTTATAAGATATGATTGTAACTTCAAGGGGATGGTTCACCCAAAAATAAAAATTCTGTTTACTCACCCATATAATGAAAGTCAGTGTGGTTCAAAACAACATTGGACCCCATTGACTTTCATTGTATGGACAGAAAAAAAAAACATATGATGACATCCTCTTTTGTGTTCTGCAAAATACATTATAGTTTGGAACAACAAGGGTGAGTAAATGATGACCATTTTTAATTCTGGGTGAGCTATCCCTTTAATTATTACACTTTTATTTGTACTCCCTGCTGTCCCTGCATGCTACTATTTTTAGTTTTTGTTAATGTCTTCTAAAAGTATGTAGTGAGTTTGAAAGCACCTCAAAGATAAATTTATCTCATTTATTACATAGATACATATACATGTAGGTCATACTGTATGTGCTTTGAATGCTTCTTCCATTTGAATATTGTTTCATCTTTGTTTTCTTGTAGAATTTTCTCATTTTACTCGGCACGATAACCGATGGCAGAGAATGTCGACGAGTAATAACATAGCCCAGGCCAGGAAGTTGGTGGAGCAGCTGAGGATCGAGGCAGGCTTCGAACGTATTAAGGTACACAAGGTTTCATTATTCGGTGAAACTGAAACATGTTTGCATTCAACCAATAGCAATAGCTATTTTGCTTTTTATTGATGCATTGGAGGTGTGATATAGTGGCTACTACCTTGAACTGTGGTACGCAAATGAGAAATACTGTTTGAATACTACATTGTAAAAAAAATATCTTGTTAAATGGACGGTATAAGAGAGCACCTGTGGTTGCCAGAAATTCATCATATAAAATGCTGTGACAATGTATTTGATATTACGGGATGCCTGTTTTTTTACAGCTTATAACTGTATTTCATGAAGTGGTATATAAGGGTAATATAACTATCACCTTACCGAAATATGCTTTTTATATTAAAATTTACTGATTACCACCATAATAATACAGGTGACACAATAGAAAGCAACATGATAAATCAGAGTTTATCATAAGTAGCCTGTCCATAACACATGAGCAATACTCTCATAAGACATGCACAGACTCATACACACAAATACAACATTCCACAAGGGTGTTGACAAATATGACACCAGGTAATGCAAAAAATGCAACACAAAAAAACATAATGTTCATTACTGATGATAAAAATAGTCATGCAGGGACTCTCAGGAGTGTCCTTTTACTGTTTTTCTCCATTAATGATATGGCGATACTTCCTTAAACCATACATTTGACATATGAGATATTAAACCATTGACAACTTTTCACTGTATATGGTAACAGGTATTTACTGCAGTTTTTTCCTGGTAAAATTACAAGAAATCCTCCCCTTAATTTCCAGTCATTTTTCTATTCTTTTCAAAGTAAAAGTGACAAAAAATTTAATTGGAAGAAAGACTTGCACTCAGATTTGGATGATTTCTCTTCCTCTCTCTCTCTCTTAGGTTTCTAAGGCTGCTGCAGACCTCATGAGTTACTGTGAGCAACATGCCCGCAGTGACCCTCTGCTGGTGGGGGTTCCCACCTCAGAGAATCCTTTCAAAGACAAGAAGCCTTGCATCATTCTATAGCTACTCTGTCTAGCCCAGCTGTCCCAGTCCCACTTTAACCGATGCCCATCCCCAGTCAATGGGCAATTCAGTCTAACACTTATTTTTACCTGGTATTCTCCAGAAAATAAACGCCACACTCTCGGTAAAAACAAAAAGGGGCAATATCTGTATTACCTAGCGTCATGTAGCCCGGCGTTGAGTGAATCTAGATGAATGAATCTGCACAGCACGCCTGTTTACATTCATGCATATAGACGCACTTAACTGGAGGTGGCAGATTTGGAATTTCTAAACTGTTTTAAAAGATTACTCGGAGACTGAGAGATACTCCAGCATGTTTTTCAGTGCAGCGGCTGACCTTGTTACCATAGGTGATGGAGGAGAGTAGAGGAAGACAGTCATGGTTATGCTGACTGACTAGCTGGCTAGCCCAGTCACACTGTGGTAAACGGTTGATTCGTATTAACCCTGCATTGTTACGTCGAATCTGCAAGCTAAAGGTTCATTTTAGATTTGTATGGCCAAAATTGAATCCAGGTATGCTTACCTTTATCAAAACAGCACATTTCATGTTTTACAAAGGGATTCAAGACATTAACCAGAGTTGCCAATATTTTTACTTTTTTTTTTTTTTTCTCAGTCCGTTTGTGAGCTGTAGTTTCTTTTTTTTATTGATTAAAACTCATTAGGCTTAATGCTTTGGTTTTTTTGTAATGTTTATACTATATTTCAGAATTCTCAAACACTAAGTTATAAAGGAATGATTTTATATAATGGAGAAAATATATTTACCTAATACTAATCCTTCCCAGTCCCCTCCTAAAGTGGAGGTCTGCATCAATATTGAGCCCTGTTATTTGAAATATTAATGTGATATACAAAAAAATTTAGCAAAATTTGCGGTGGTCAAATTTATTGAAAGCTGAAGGCCAAAATTTGGTGTCAAATAATAATACATTTTTACAATCCTAATAGCAGAGGCTTGGAAATGCCTCATAAAATGTAGTAATTTTAAAGCCCCTGCAAAGGCCATTTTTGTTTTTCTCTGAAACCAAACTTGATTGTAAAATCCATACAGAAGGAAAAAAAAAATGTATAAACTTTCTTTTGGATATCTTCAGAGGTGTTAACTTTGAGAATAGCTGTTTGGATTTGTTTGTTCCAATTTCTTCTTTCTATGGAAACATGGAATCTGGTCATGGAGTATGAAACTGTACAGTGTTTGATAACTAAAGCTCATTCTTTCTTTCTTTTTTTTTGTGTGGATGTTTTATCTTTTTGTAATCTTTGTGTAATATTTCCGTTTCTTCCATCATTCATATTTAACCATTGAGTTAGTCCTCTTTCAGGCGAGGCAAAAGACACGAGCGAAGGATTTGATGGACTTGTACATGTGATAGTAAATGGGTCACCTGCTCCCTTGTGAGGGAATGTGGAACAGATTGTTGACACAATGCCCACACAAGGTGCTTAAGGCTTTGTTCGAGGCTCGTTTCATGAGGTGTACCGTGTTGCAGAGTCTATCTAAAGGGCAAGATGTTCAGCGTTATGCAACAGGCGGTTGTGTTTGGCTCGGCCTGAGCAGTCACATGCAAAAGATGAGTGGCAAGGTCAACCCACAACTCTAATTGTGCACTCAGCACATGATGCACGCAGGCATCTGAGAGTCTTTGGGCCACTGAGAGTGACGCTTTTGCATGTGACATGATCCCCAAACAGTCACTCACAGTATTCAGATGAGTGCTAAAAACAGAATTCCCCCACTGTCCAGCTTCGTATGCCGGAAAATAACAACACAGTGTAGGAAAAAGGGTCTCGTTGTGGGACAGAGGGGGTTTGTGCTCCCTGCGGTCCACGGGATGCTATCATCCGCTCCTGTATTAAGAATGACTAAGGCGTGGGAAGGTCACGAGATGCTATGTGTCATCCAGCAGGTCAGCGAACAACAGAATTGCTCAGTGGACAGAGCTGCTCCAGCGACATCACTTCCTGTCAATCCTAAACGGAGCAGTGTAGTGGCTTTTTGCATTTCAAAATAACTTGAGAGAGAGAGATGGGTACTTCAGGAGAAAAAGCACTGTATCCGTATAATGAATGATTATAATAGAATCACTTCAAGTGTTACATTAGAAAGTCCCTGACTTTTCATTGCTAACCATGTTATTGCAAAGGAAGAGTAGGCCAAGTACGAAGTGCTCAAATGTGCTGTAAAAGTGTGACGTTTTTTTGACCAGCCACCAAAACTCGCTGTACCACATTTGATGGTATTACACTGGAGCAAACACTGTGAAAGTCAGCTAAGCTAAGTTAGCTTGTTAGAATTGAGTTCTCCACCCTCTTGTCCCAGTGTCGGGATGCACTGTGCTCCAAAGTATAGCGTTAACAACTCCCCGCACTTAGGTTTAATAAGACCCGCAATCATTTAGCTGAGAAAACGTCTTGCTACGCTGCGAGACCCGCTGTTTGCGAGCGCTAGGACAAGTGAGCGTTGCGCGCAGCGAGAACACTTAAGGTGCTGAGAAGGCCGTGATACCTTAACCTCAATTCCTCGTCCCCTAACGTTGTTCGACTTCACACACCATCGAGCTCTTTCATGACCATGAGAGGTGAGATTTAGGCTTTGTGTGGGTAATATCTGTAGCTGAGTCCTTAGCCAGTAGATTTCAATCTCAGCCTGTCCCATTACTTTGTGTTTTTTTTCCTGTGTATGCATATGTATCTTTCTGCCTTGATTATGAAGAAATATATCTATTTTTTGTAATTGTTCTTCTCGGATGTGCCATAAATCATGTTTTCTTGCACAATGTTAATATTTTGTGGATATTGCTGTTTAAAAATGATGATATCGGAAAAAGTAGATGAAATAAAATAAAGACAAAATGTTACACTGCATTGATGCGGATCTGTTTATTAAACATGCTTGGCTGATTTGTTCTAAGCAAATGGTGTCACACAAATGATTATCTGACCTTAGTGTGGTAAGGTACAACTTATTCAAACAGATTAACTTTTTTATTTATTTATGAAATATGTTGTTCAAATTAGTTTTGTCCCATTTGTATTAATCCTGAAATGACCATATTAATTTGCAAAAGTAATGATTGTTTTCAAAAAGGTTTCCCAAACATGCCCCAGATATCTATCTATCCATCCACCTATACATTTTATTTCTTCTTTTTAATTGCTTTTACTGCTAATTTTTTTCTGCACAATAAGTTGGTACTTATTAGACTACAGCAATACGAACATTGTTTTCTAAAGTTTGAATAATATGAATAATTATAAGAATAATAATTGAACTCAAATATCATGTAAACTATTTCTGTAACAATTTAAGCGTGACTGGATGTAATGCAAAAAATCTAATAATTCCATAGAAATATTACATTGATTCACTTGTGAATAGTTTCATGTTCAACACAGAGTATCACCATGAAGCATCATTTTATACTGTTTAGAGACATACCAGATGGTAATGTTGTGAACCAATATGGCAGTATCTGAAAAATAAGGGTTAAACAAATTATCGATTTATCAAAAAAGAAAAGAAAAAAAGAACCCCGTACATTTAAGATTTAAGGGCTCATGCTATGCACCTTTTGGAATAGATGAGATCTTATATAATACTGTTGACTTTTTGACTTTTAGACTTGCACAAATATTCCTGATGTCAGCGTCTACAACAAATCTGCCGACCTCTGTTTTTGTGCACTAGATGTTGTAAGTCACCTTGTACTGTAAGTCACTGTTCTACAGCACATCTATATTTTAAAAAAGACATGCAAAGAGGTGCAAAAGTATAATTGGAACAGTCTGTTAAAATAAAGCCAGACTGACTCTGGTAAAATGGTAAACAACCAGGAGCAACATGTGAGCAAGTGTGACTGTGTTCTCGTAGTATTCTTCCCTGACATGTGAGTATGAAGGGAGTGGAGTCCGAGCATGTGTCAAATACACATTAAAGGAAAGTGCTGGGTAGGGCCAAAACACCTCCCAGCTCAGCTGCTCTTTTCAGGGGAGAACAACAGAGCTCAGGGTGGTACATGTTACTGGGGATGTTACATAAGTGGCGTGCGTGTGTGTGTGTGTGTGTGCAGACATTGATAGGTGCAGACCATAGGACAGAGAATGACAAAGTGTGCTTGAGGTTAACTATGGGGACATTTGTCCTCTGTATTGTTTTGCCACGCACTTGGTCTTTTAATCGGCTGCAAAAAATACCTGATCTTTATGCACGAGGCTTGAAGAGAAAACATACAGCAGGGTGGGGCAGAAAATACAAGGGGGATTATGAGGGACAGACAGTGTTTTTGTGGTGGAAAAATGACAGTGACCACCATCAGCTGTTGTTGTTTTGCACGCTGCAAAGGTGTTGGTTTTGCTAGGATCGAGTCTGTATCATTAACACGCAGTTGCAAATCAATAGTTAACGTCTTAAGGGCTTAAGACTGATCCGTGAGCATGTGCAAGTGTATGCATGCTTGCCTTTGTTTACTACGGCTAGTGTGCTGCAGACACTGGAAAAACCGCCTGTCGGACGGAGCAGCCAAAACAGAGCAAAACAAAGTTTCAGCCAAGCAGAGGATTGTAGAACTTTTTTGACAGTTCTTAATTTCTAGAACGCATTTTGACTAGATTCAACAACAGCAACAACAGAAATAAGAATAATTAGAAATAGTTTAGCAGTGTTGAGAGAAATATTTCATGATGTGTGCATTTTAATAATGAGGTACAATAGGGATTGCTATCAGCCAATATTAGTTATTATGGTATATAAAATATTATATATTCTTAATATTACATTTAATGCAATAACATTACATAACATTTCTTGATATTAAAAAATAGTGGAATGGTGAAATATTAATTTTAAACAATTTAAAATACATATATATTATACGTAATTTATTTCTGTGATGCAAAGCTGAATATTCAGCATCATTACTCCAGTCTTCAGTGTAACATGATCCTTCAGAAATCATTCTATGCTGATTTGCTGCCAAAGTAACATTTATTATTATTATTATTATTATTATCAATGTACTGCTTAGTATTTTTGTGGAAAATGTGATGCATTTGTCAGGATTTATTGATTGATAGGAAGTTCAAAAGAACACAAGACAATGTAAAGGTTTTTACTGTCCCTTTTTATCAGTTTAATGTGTTCTTGCTGAATAAACACATTCATTTATTTAAAAGACAACAACAAAACAAAAACTGACTCCCAAAATTTCATTTGATATTGGATGTTTTAGTCCTGTCATCCAAGGCTTATTTATAATCTTTAAAAATGCGTAGAATTTATTTTTAGCACATCTAAAAATGAATATATACTTTTCATACTGCACAATATAATCTTGTGAGGCATAAATTCACTTTTTAATGCATTCAAGCATTTAATTTTTTGATGCGTTTAGAGTTTTTAGAATGCTTGTGTTTTATTATTATTATTATTATTTTGGACAAAATAGTAGCCTACCACAAAACCTGCGGCCGTATGTCTTGGACACTCGGGTAAAGAGAGGGGCGGAGCTGTCAACTGATCACCACCTGGTGGTGAGTTGGATCCGATGGCGGAAGAGGAAGCTGGACAGACTTGGCAGACCCAAGCGTACTGTAAGGGTCTGCTGGGAACGTTTGGCCGAGTCTCCTGTCAGAGAGATCTTCAACTCCCACCTCCGGCGGAGCTTCGACCGGATCCCGAGGGAGGCTGGAGATATTGAGTCCGAGTGGACCATGTTCTCCACCTCCATTGTCGAAGCGGCCGCTCGGAGCTGTGGCCGTAAGGTCTCCGGTGCCTGTCGAGGCGGCAATCCCCGAACCCGGTGGTGGACACCGGAAGTAAGGGATGCCGTCAAGCTGAAGAAGGAGTCCTATCTGGCCTGGTTGGCTTGTGGGACTCCTGAGGCAGCTGACGGGTACCGGCAGGCCAAGCGAACTGCAGCCCGGGTGGTTGTGGAGGCAAAAACTCGGGCCTGGGAGGAGTTCGGTGAGGCCATGGAAAAGGACTATCGGCTGGCCTCGAAGAGATTCTGGCAAACCGTCCGGCGACTCAGGAGAGGGAAGCAGTGCCCCACCAACGCTGTTTACAGTGGAGGTGGGCGGCTGTTGACCTCGACTGGGGATGTTGTCGGACGGTGGAAGGAATACTTCGAGGATCTCCTCAATCCTGCTGTCACGTCTTCCATGGAGGAAGCAGAGGCTGAGGTCTCAGAGGTGGACTCGTCCATCACCCAAGCTGAAGTCACCGGGGTAGTCAAAAAACTCCTCGGTGGCAAGGCACCGGGGGTGGATGAGATCCGCCCTGAGTACCTCAAGTCTCTGGATGTTGCGGGGCTGTCTTGGCTGACACGCCTCTGCAGCATCGCGTGGCAGTCGGGGACAGTGCCTCTGGGATGGCAGACCGGGGTGGTGGTCCCTCTTTTTAAGAAGGGGGACCGGAGGGTGTGTTCCAACTACAGGGGGATCACACTTCTCAGCCTCCCCGGGAAAGTCTATGCTAGGGTACTGGAGAGGAGAATACGGCCGATAGTAGAACCTCGGATTCAGGAGGAACAGTGCGGTTTTCGTCCGGGCCGTGGAACACTGGACCAGCTCTATACCCTCTACAGGGTGCTGGAGGGTTCATGGGAGTTTGCCCAACCAATCCACATGTGCTTTGTGGATTTGGAGAAGGCATTCGACTGTGTCCCTCGTAGCGGCCTGTGGAGGGTGCTCCGGGAGTATGGGGTCCGGGGTCCTTTGCTAAGGGCTGTCCGGTCCCTGTACGATCGAAGCAGGAGCTTGGTTCGCATTGCCGGCAGTAAGTCAGACTTCTTCCCGGTGCATGTTGGACTCCGGCAGGGCTGCCCTTTGTCGCCGGTTCTGTTCATAATTTTTATGGACAGAATTTCTAGGCGCAGCCAGGGGCCGGAGGGTGTCTGGTTTGGGAACAACACGATTTCGTCTCTGCTCTTTGCAGATGATGTTGTCGTGTTGGCCCCATCAGACCAGGACCTTCAGCATGCACTGGGACGGTTTGCAGCCGAGTGTGAAGCGGCTGGGATGAGAATCAGCACCTCCAAATCCGAGGCCATGGTCCTCAGTCGGAAAAAGGTGGCTTGCCTACTTCAGGTTGGTGGAGAGTTCCTGCCTCAAGTGGAGGAGTTCAAGTATCTTGGGGTCTTGTTCACGAGTGAGGGAAGGATGGAACGGGAGATTGACAGACGGATCGGTGCAGCTTCAGCAGTAATGCGGTCGATGTACCGGTCTGTCGTGGTGAAGAAGGAGCTGAGCCGCAAGGCGAAGCTCTCGATTTACCGGTCAATCTACGTTCCTACTCTCACCTATGGTCATGAGCTTTGGGTCATGACCGAAAGGACAAGATCCCGGATACAGGCGGCCGAAATGAGCTTTCTCCGCAGGGTGGCTGGGCGATCCCTTAGAGATAGGGTGAGGAGCTCGGTCACTCGGGAGGAGCTCAGAGTAGAGCCGCTGCTCCTCCACATCGAGAGGGGTCAGCTGAGGTGGCTCGGGCATCTGTTCCGGATGCCTCCTGGACGCCTTCCCTGGAAGGTGTTCCAGGCACGTCCCACCGGGAGGAGACCACGGGGAAGACCTAGGACACGCTGGAGAGACTATGTCTCTCGGCTGGCCTGGGAACGCCTCGGTGTCCCCCCGGAAGAGCTAGAGGAAGTGGCTAGGGAAAGGGAAGTCTGGGCATCTCTGCTTAGACTGCTGCCCCCGCGACCCGGCCCCGGGATAAGCGGAAGAAGATGGATGGATGGATAGTAGCCTACCAACCATTAATAGCCTATAATTTATCTGTTATCATCCATAACATGAAAATAATTCTCCACTTTTTAATATCGGCCAAACTCTTAATATCAGTGCTTCCCAATACAATGCAAAGATGGGATTGTGCAATGTGTCTCACTGCAAATGTTCAGTAATGTTGCCTGACAACATCGCTCAAAAGGTTGCCATGTGTATCGACAGTATGAAGAGTGATGATGATTCATATACTTTCATTGCAACTAACAGAGCGCACGTATGTTAGTGTTGGCTTGCGATACACAGATAAGGAGACAGTTGGACAGACTAAATCATTCGGGCAGCATTCTGCATGATTTTATCAATGCTGCTGGTATTTTGAATGGCTTTACGTCAGCCGTACACAGAACACGCTTGTATTGCGATATCAGACAATCAAAGCAGACGTTCCCCGAGCCTGTTGTCTGCACAAACCTGATGTTGGAGGGGGCGGATGAGATGGGATGGGGGGACAGAAAAAGAAAGACGGTTGCTTTCTGTCATGCCACATTCCACCTCCACCTACAGTTTCCTATGGAGGACGTGTTATGAATATTTTACATTGTAAGTTCTGACACTCCCCATGAATCCATTTAGTCTCATGACAAAAATGCACCCCTGGCACCCATCGCTGTCCTGCCCCGGCTCCTCAGGAAAGACTACTATCCTCTATAGCCTTAACCAGTCATGCATTACTAAAGTTATTAGTGAAGGATGGGCATGGGTAGAAGCTGGAAACAAAAAGCTTTGGAATTTCGATTTGCTTGCTGTTTCTCCACAAGTTCTGCTAGTTTTTTTTTTTTTTTTTTTTATCACATTACTTTCACAGTAGGCCTTCCTCTAGTTGGCATGCAGGCACAATCACCCATACAAACTGATTTTCTCCTTAACACTAATCCTATTCTCATAACTTTGGCAAAAGAACGGTTTACCTTAAACGACTGCAGTGGAAAAAGTCTGTGATAATATATGTCAATGTATAATTTAATAAAGCACACTTTCTGAAAGGGATGGATAACACTACAATTAATATATTTATTTTTCATTATTTAATCGCCTACATAATTCCAAACCTGAATGACTTGCACACAAAAGAATAAATGTTTTTTTTTGTCTATACATTGAAACAGTGGGGACCAGTATTTTGTTGATCGTTGTAACATTCTTCAGAATATCGTCTTTTTTGTGTTCTGCAGAAGGAAAGTCATCCAGATTTAAAATGGCATGAGGGTAAGTAAATGACAGAGTTTTCATTTTTGTGAGCACTATCCCTTTAAACAATGTGTTAATGCTGTCAACAATAAGAAAGAAAATCACATTAAATCTCGTTTATATTTTAGACTCCAAGAAAAGCAGCAAGATGGAGTGCTGTTGGAGACATTTGTTTAAAGGTGCATCATGTTTGTACAATTATGTACTGGAAAATGCCTGTGGTGAAAATCAAGTTTTTAATGTTGTTTATATGTCTATGTAATGTTTTTAATATGCTTTAAGACAAACCATGTGCAAATTCATAAGTCAGACAGCACCATTACTGAGTATTTTCTCCTTAAAACTGCAGTGAAAGACAGTCTCAAAAATGTGGTTTGAAATTGCTGGTGTTTCTGACGTCAACGTGTGATCGTCAACAAGTGGATCTCTGTGCTGGTGCGAGTGAATGGAGACGGGGCTCATTTGCATATTCATAGAACCGTGTATACTAAATGAGGCAAGGGTGTAGAGTTACATCCAAGCTTTAAGGCATGAATATTTTTTTTCAAGGAAAAAACATTTAAATATGTTATTTTGGTCATTTTAAGGGATAAAATGATTGACTACAAGGGGACATAAAGTGGGTCGCCCCATAGGGGCCAATATATTTGATCACATGAACAGTCACAACCATTTTATTGTGCCACTACTGGCCAGTGAAAAAAAAAGAAAATCTTAGTGTAGGCTACCATTATATCTCCTACTTCACACATTTGAAGAGAAACATCTGAGTTGATCAATGACAGTGTAGAACACATTCACATCGGCTGAGCTATGAAAGAACAATAAAATCCTCCACTAGGTCATGTTATAGGTGTCATTATGATAATCAAAGCAAACAATACATCGCTAGGCTGCTTAATTCCAGTTTTATTAGCAGACTTTGCTAACACCAGTCTCTGCACATGGAAGATTACATAAATGATCAATAAGTCTTCTCATAGCTGACCAGGTGGGCTTCCCTGCTGACACTGAGTTACATTAGTGTCTTCTGCCTGCTCAATAATCAACAGTCTTTTACACTGTAGTCCATCAGAGGACACTTCCATAATCTCTGCAATAATTAAATATGTAAAAAGGAAACCTATTCGCTCCAATAAGCTTGGGCTAAAAGGAACTGCCATAGATGGCAGTTTAAAGACTCGGGTGAATAAATACTGTAACAATTAACCATTTATTAACATCCTAGCAAGCAATATTATGATATAAAGTTCTTTGGCGTAGGCCCCGTCCGTATCTCGCAATCCAAGGGTCCGGACTCTGCATTTCGCAGGGGCGCAGCCAACCCCCTGTGAGGTATGGGAAGGGACCGTCTTGGTGGTGGTGGGGAGGCTGGAGGTGAATGAAAGTGTCAGCATCTGCAAACTCAGACATGTGTAAGTACCAATCTTTTATACCACAAGTATTAGAACACGATAGATGAGAAGGTAAGTGACTTAACAATTGAGTCTTCCCGGCAGAACTTATGCTAAAGCTTTCATTTCTTCTGAAGCTCATGTCAGATTTATAGCATGTTTTGAAAAGGTTCAGCGATAAAGTATGTCCATCATCCTGAGCACAGTCAATTATTTACATAGACAATAAAATACCAGGAAGTTTCTGTTATAAATGACACCCATATATGGGTAACAGCTAACAATTACGCTTCAGTTAAACATGTAACGGCACGTGTCTAAACTGAGTTTGTCAACCGCATCAATGGTATGTATAAAGAATTAAAAGAATGAACAAGCTGAAATACCTGAAAATGTCTTAACCGGATACTTAACCGGATATTTCATGTGTGTGTCTATGAATTACTGAGATATGGTACAAACTGTCTGTACGGCAAGGCATAGTTCATAGTTTCACCTGAAAAAGGGAAATTCTTTCTTCATTGAAAGTATTGTTCCAAACCTGTATGACATCCTTTTCTCTGTAACACTGTAACATAAGTTATTTTGAAGAATGCTTCAACTGTTTTGCTCTACATTAAATTCAATGGGGTTCAAAACAACACTGGACCCCATTGACTTCCATGGTGTGGTCAAAAAACATTTCAAAATATAAAATGTGTGTGTGATGTGTTACACAGAGTATATAAAATCATACAGGTTGGGAAGGACTTGAAGGTGAGTAAATTATTTTTTGGGGTGAATTATCCCTTTTAGAGAACTGCAGCTTTTACACTGAGCTTTGGAAATCTTCTTAAGGCCAAATATGTGTATTTATGCGGGTGGGTGAATGATTTGTTTGCAATGTGACTGTGTGCACTTTGATTGTATTAAACCACTATAAGTTGACAAGTAAAAAAAAGTCATTCTAAATGCAATAAAAGACTGCAGTTTTGCTAACATGATCATTGCTAAATAAAAGAGGCAGATCTTCCACACCTTGGGAAAAGAGACAAATAACAAGACAATTATCAAGGCTATGGGAGCCTTTTAGGATTGATTTAAATATAGACATCTAAACTCATGAAATTAGGCAATTAGCATGGTCAAAGTCGTCTAATGTATGACAGGAATGCTAAAAACGTTGCACAAACGTCTGGAGGCAATCTGACTTGTGCACTTGCATATCAAGCAGTTACTTGTTCAGGGTGTAGTCCGTACTGTATACCGGCCTCCTGCAGTGACCTTTGGAATGTGGAATGTATGGAATGCAATCTGTGCCGTGTGTAACTGCCAGCGTGATGTGGAATTCTGACCTCAAGGGTTCCCTCTTTCTTAAAAATTAACAGTCACTTCAGAGTATTTACCACAGCAGTGCATTTTGTCTTTGATGTGAGTCTTTGAAGGTCTTAAACATAATTAGATCTAGTTTTGGGGATCTAGTTTGATGGATTTTTAGCTACCGAGATGCATTTAACTTGGATTTGTGCAGCCAGTAACTCTATAATGAAGCTTGTATGTTTGTAGTCTGCGGTGGAGCCTTTGACCCCCATGCCATGCCAGATTTAGTCACCCCCTAGCCATCTGTATTCAGTCCAGGATTAACCTCTCTTACAAAAGAAGCGAGAAGAGCCGCTTCCCTCTTTCTGTGCATTGTCACCATTTATCTGGAACCCTTGCAGCTCAGCATGCAAAGCCCACTTCCTGTTAGCTCAGTGACGTGATATTAACGACAGTTTCTGGAAAAAGTGTCATTGGCTTGTATTGCAGAGTGTACATTTGGAGAATCCCTATAGGCTTGCACTGAAGTTTCAATATGACTGTATTGTCAGTTACAATCATCGATAAGCAGAGTGCACATTCAGACAGGGGGTTCATTTAGTTAAAATTATTCTATTTATATATTTATTTAAATTATTATTTTAAATGTATTCTAAAATAACAGTTATTCAGTCAAGAGTGGTAAGTTATTTTTTTTTTTACTTTTGTTTGATTCATATTAATGACACTTTATTAGATTTATTAGGCTGCTGTCACTTTAAGACCAAATGCACAGATCCATTATACTGACACATCTGGTTTACACCCAACTGTTTACTTTCACTTGAGACATAACCGGCTGTGTTTACATGAATACTCCACACGATGGGCATTTTGACATAATTGCGCGTGTATTCGACTATTCAAGTAAAATAAGACATGAACGAGAACTCAATTCGCAATCGCATGCTGAGAGACGTTGCTTTCTTTGCACGCGTTTATGCTGTGTGTCAGTCAGCGCATGCACCGCATTGAGTTCGTTTTCACTGCTTATTGTGCTTAATGACACTTTTTAACATCGAGCACGTCCCAAATTAGCGATCGCCTTCTGAGAGGCAGCTTTCTGTGCGCACACTTTGGCAGTGTGCCAGTCAGCACGAGCACTGCACTGTACAAATATAAATTTGTAATATATATATATAATTTTTTTTTTTTTACAATATTACTGTTTTTACTGTACTATTGATTATTGATAAATTCAGCCTTAGTGAGCATATAAGAGACTCCTTTCAAAAACAATATAAGTCTTACCGATTCCAAACTTTTGAATGGTACTGCATATAGGCCTATGTATAAATATATATAATTAAAAATGTATTTCTATTTCATTTAAATATTAAATGTTTGCATATGGAAAATATACCGTGTGCAAAAACAAATCCTTACAAAAATAGCTTTGATGTGTAATGTGAAAAAAATGCAATCACAGAAAAAGTCCTAATGCGAGGAGTGTCTAATTACTCCGATTGTTTATTCTGGAATGACATTGTCAGAAAGTGTCTACGTAGCTCAGACAAAGAGAAAACAACTATGTAATTTGGTTGTCTCTTTAGCTGTAATCCTGTTTTCTGCTTGTTTTTGCCATTTCGGGAAGAGTGAGATCTCTACTCTAGAGAAAAACCAATAATATAACACTTGGTACTTTAACTCAAGCCTTCAAGATAGTTTTCATACTTTCTATTTATCTTCTGGCATCTTCAAAGAGAACACTGTGTTGTGAGTCAGTATAATTGCAAGATAGAGCACAAAGTCATTCTTATATCTGTGTCAGTGTCGGATTTACACATGCACGAGACAGACACACACACACACACACCAAAAGAACAGACTGTACACACTACAATTATTAGCCTGTTTGCCTAATTTGTCTCTTGAGTGCAAAAACTACCTGCATAGCCAGACAGTTAGCTGGAGTCTGCCAGACTTAGACAGTTAGCTGGGGCCGCTGAAGGTTTGTTAAGCCACTGTGATGACTGCGTGATCAGGGCTGTAACCGTTGCGGATCATGCAGTCTCCCAGACACCGATACACACACAGACGCCTGGCTGCAAGCCAGCTAGTCAGGGAGGTTCAGACGGCCTGCTGTGAACATTTTAAATATGCTTTCAACACATTCTCAGCATGGTGAAAACAAGTTTTTGCTGTTATAGCGTTTGATTTTTTAGTATTGGGTCACTGTGATTATTATCTGTTCTGAATGGGTCATTGGATAAAATTTGCTTTGCTGGAAGTGTCTCTATCTTCTCTATCTGCGTGTTTGTACTTGCATCAAACAATCTGAAAACACTGTAAACATGATTCTTCTCCGCCATCCAATAACATGCTTGGAATAGTACGGTACAAGATGTGTTTGTTTGCATCTGACTGCTTGTTTGTTTACCATTATTGGACTTTTTTTTTATTTGATAAAATACTGACCCTTGCACTTCCAGTTAGTTTAGAGACGATTCATAGAACTCAACTGCAGGAAGTGAAAGTTAAGCCACTCTCTTGTTTTGTCTCCCCTGAGCAAGCACTGTTAAAATGACCTGCTTTTGGAGAGACTCATTGAATAAGATGACCTTTGATGACCTAAAGTGATCAGGTGGCCTTTGACCTCAGTGCTTAAAGAAGACAAGGAAGAGACAAATAAGTTTGCTAACAGCTAAATAAAGCAGCTGTAAATGTGTTTCCTAATCTTTTTTATTTTTAAATGTTTTACATTACAATTTACATCTTGTTACATTTACAGTAAACAAACATCTAGCAGCTGTGGTTTAGAACTTTACCATAAAAATGTATGGTCACAGTGTTACAAGTATTGTGGGATATAATTGTAGCAACAAATATTTGTATATTTTACAGTTATTAACTTTGTCATTAATGTTAATATACCAACACTGTAAAAAAGGGATCAGTTGACTTAACTTAAAAAAGCGAGGACACCCGTTAAACCCCTTAAAATTAGGTAAATAAACTTCATGCTTAATTATGTGTAATTGCCAAGGTCACGCAACTTAATTTTTTCAATACACATGAAGTTTATTTGCTTAATAGGTTTAAGACAAAGGGTTTCCACACTTAAAAAAAAAAGTTAAGTCAACTGATTTTTACAGTGAACCTATTTGACCAAAATATTATTGTCTAAAACTTTTTTCTTTCATGCATAAATCTGATTTTTAAACAATATATTACAGTAGAATTGCATGTATTGTCTTTCAAAAATATATATATTTTTTATACCATTAACTAACAGTTTACTAATTAACAGGTTTTACTGTAACATATTTACATTCTTTTTCTCCGTTTTTTTACAGTGTTATCTGAGCAACAGAACTATACTGATTTAAATTTTAAAAGTTATACTTATAAATATTGGAATAGCATGTTTTTAGACTCAGATGTATAATTTAAGTAAATGCTATGATCCTGATCTAGAGATGTTGCATTTCAGATCTGACTGAAAGTGACATTTTTGTCTATAATTACTGTTGTGCATTGTAGGCCATGTGTTTGGAGTATAGTTCTTAAAACCTGTGACTGCCTTTCTTTCTGCAACTGTGGTTCTGACCCCGAGCCCTGCAGAAATATTAGGTTTGGCATTAGCGGTCGTCTCTCTCCGCCACTGCTGATTGCCCCAGACTGATTGATTTCTGCTGAGGAAACGGGAGCCTAATAATTACTTTCACAGATGAGCACGACACGTGGCTTTGAGAAATGTTTGCTTGATTGATTCGTTTCGGCCAACACTGAAGTTAGATCCGCTTATTAGTGGAAGTGACAATACAACTTACAAAACGAAGAATAGGGGCATGTGACACTGTTTAAAGCTAATAAACGTTCTCTGTGTCTTTGTGAAGTGGACATGCTCTGCTAAGTTTTGTGGCCCACTTCATCTGATCAGGGCTTTGTGTGTGGCATTGTCTTCGGCAATGTGTGCTGTCAGATTACAGACTCAGAGCTGACGGGCGCGTGCCTGACTTCCCACTGGCTCCGGTGCACTTAACTTCTGCTAATCAATCAGTCACAGGAGGGAGTCCATGTGTTCCCATCTTCAGTTTAACGTGACCAATTAATGAATCTCTGTTACCAACGGTAACCCCCAGTCAGACAGATATGGTGTTTCCTGACTGTCAGACTGTAGAGGAAGTGGAGAAACCACTGAGTGCTCTTATCAAGCTATGGTCTGCACTCACTGGCATCACAGAAAATAGTAGTCATAAAATATCGTCTACACGCACAACGCAGACAATAATTAACTTATCAAATTATACACAATATACATCGTAGAATGGGAAATTTCTTTGAAGTATGCTGCAAGTTGACAATACACATTTTGTTATAGATATGGACTCTGTTTTTGGAGAATGAAGGGAGTTATTTGTATTGATTTTGAACTGGTGCCCTTCAGTCGCAAAAATCCAAGTTTGTGTTGCTATTCTTGCTGGTTCTTCCGTATTTGCAGACCATTAATCTCCAATGTCGTAGAAGGAAACATGCTGTGGTGGCAACAGGAAATGTGGGCCGTAAAGCTGTGTATGACATGCTGATGAGTTTATTTACCAAAGGACAGGCCCACAATTTGACAACAAGGTCCCATTGCGTCAAAGAGAGTGGTGGGTGGATGCAGCATTAGGATTCCACGATTAATGATATGTGACGCAAGAATTAAACAAGCAGGAGAAAAACAATAAAATGATTACCTGTATTTTCTCAAATAAGTGTGTCTGAACTTCTATTGGCTTGTCCCATTTGCCCTCTATGCTACTAGCGTGCTTCAGGACACTTAGGTTAAAACATTAGGTTACACTTTGTTTGAAGGTGTCTTTGTAAACCTAATTATACATTTAAGTACTGAGTAATATTAACTAAGTGTACTTGGGGTTAGGAATAGGGTTTGGTTTGGTTTAGGGTTAGTTGCATGTAATTATGCGTAATTTATAGATATCACTATAGTAACTGGATGTAACATAAAGTGTAAACAACATTGTAAAATAAAGTGTTACCAAACATTATATAAATATACATTCAAATGAAATGAATGAATTGATTTGTACAAATGTACAATTTTGCTTTAGGCTATATTGTTAAACAGACCTTGGCATTCAGTCAGAACTAATTGAAACTACTCACAGACATGAAATGTCTTGTGAGTCTTAAAAGTCATGTGACTGCTCTGTTTGCTGCTGCACAACAGTGGACTTCATAAGGAACGGAGTGATGAGAGGATCTTGTTTTTCGCGGCCCCTGACCTTAGCTCAGCAGAACACAGGAACTCATTAGTGTGTCAGAGAGAGAGAGGGGTGACCCAGCTGCACATGACTCTCGTTCTGACTTCACACTATTTCAACAACATGTCCATCCATGACCCCAGTTAAGCATGCATGTTATGTTTTATACTGACTTTCTGGGGACATCTAAATGGTTGCATCCAATATTTATTGTTATTTATAAAGGTTTAAATGTTCAATAAGTATTGGATGCAACCATTCAGGCATGTGAGGGGTGTTCATTTATTACTAAGAATAAATAAATAAATAAATGTTAATTTAAATAATTTCAATAATCATCATATGTGAGATTTTATTCTTTACATTTTTTCTGAGCAACAGTACGGAGCCATGCACATGACCACGAATTACGAATTAATTCTCATGTTTTAGTGAAATAGTGGACATTTACTATTTCTTTCCCTCATTTTAGTTATATCTGAATTTAAACAAGGGAATGAATGAGTACAACATAGCCATTATTTAACTAAATCAAGGGAACAAATTAGTAAACGTTCATGAATTAATTAAGACGAGGCAAGCAATTAATAAAACATGTCCATGAATTATTGGAAACGAATTCTCAATTCTAAATAATAATATTTTGAATGCTACAGATCCACAATCTGACTTCTGGCTTGAAATGAATCAACACTGAACTGCTTTCAACTAAATAATGACGGTTTACTATTGTCTTTTTAGAGCAGAATTGAATTCTATTTGCATCATTGAATCATTATTTTACTGTAAAGCTGCTTTAAAAACGATCTGTATTGTATAAAGCCCTATATGAATAAAAGTGACATGATCATGTGCGAAGCTCTGTGGCTTCATTTCATGCATATTTCTGAATCTCAAAGAATGTTTTCTGTTGGAATAAATATGGAAATGATGTTTAAACCTGCATTTTAGCCTGTGATTTTCTTCATTTCATGATCTCAAAATAGATTCCCCTATGAATATGCACACTGCAAACATCATAATTCTACTATGCTGTGTTTATATTCAGACTATAGTGTTTATGTCTGATGCAAAAACCCCACCATGTTCCACTTTTTGCTTTTCAGTGAATATTTGAGTCAGTGACATGCTCAAGTATAGCTCTAGTCTAAGAATAGAACGTGCAGTCAGACTATTCATGGCAGTGGCTGTTACCTCAGTATAGCGAGTATCGTTGTTAAAGGGCTGTGCTATTGCTGCCATGGAAATAAGAGCCTTCTGTTCCTGTTTTTCTTCTATTTTCTCCCTCTGGCTTGACGTCAGCGCAGTCCTGAAGTGCGCAGCTCAGCTCAGCAGCCGGCCAGGGAACGCACCATGCTTTAGTCATGTCTGTCTGCAGAGGAGCCCATCAACGTCGCCTTTGTGCACGGACAAGTGCCTCGGGTCAGAAAACACTGTTTTCTCTTGGGCTTTTACAATGAAGACACAAATATATCTGTCAGTTGCTTACTGATCCACCCCACCTAAACAATGGCCCCTGTTGATGACTTCATAAAGTGGGTGATTATTGCTCACTAACTTTCTTCTCATCACCCCTCTTGAATTGTGCCATTGTTTTTTTGTTTTTTTTACCCCTCTCCAGTAAGTGAACTTTTTTTTTTTTGGCACAAGGGAACTGTAAACACTGCCACATGTAAGAACAGAGCTCCCTGTGAAAATACAGACATGCCTTTCAACCCTTCTGTTCAGCATGATATGTTCTCAAGAAAAGGTTGATACTCTGCCTTAGTGCCTTTGCAGATGTTGATATGAGTCATGACATTATTCACTTCATATTACTAAAGTTGTAGAGGAATCATGCCCAGATGTCTCAGTTGGTCTTTAAGTGTGAGTCAGTGCATTAGTCTTCTGGAGAAGTCATGGTGTTGAAGATGTGGGGTCTGTCACGTGCAGCCTCTTTCAACCAGTCCATTTAGCTGTCTTCAAGTTAATGGGAAAATCACAGGCTATTTGATCAACTGCATGTTTACTGTGGCCTGCAGGCAGCCTGACCTTTTACAGTCACCAAAGAAAAGGTCAGTGAAGCCCTTTTTATGGTCTTCTGAAAGCAGCACTAGTCTGTGACTAATATGTTTGTCCGTGTTTTCATCATGTCCAATCTATAAATACATTGATAGTTCTTTTTTTAAACAATATATTACATGACTGTGCCCCTTTGTCTTTTTGTCTGAAGGGTAATATTAGAATCAGTGTAAAAGAATAGCTAAGCAGTTTATTGGTGTGATTTACATCCTCTTGAGCAGGGAGATATTAAAAAGCAAGTGTATAATGTCTATCTGCAGAGCTGTGTTCTCAGGTATATTTGCACCTCTTGCAAAACAAAGCCATTTGTTTGAGAAACAGATAAGGAACCTCTTACTTTTGTACACATAGTGCTGCATCTAGGCTGCATGATTTATGATGCATAGGAAACAAAAAAAACAAGTGTCAATATGTGAAC
Organism: Phoxinus phoxinus; assembly: GCF_949152265.1. Lineage (NCBI taxonomy): Eukaryota > Metazoa > Chordata > Actinopteri > Cypriniformes > Leuciscidae > Phoxinus > Phoxinus phoxinus. Next base: position 32,237,682 of record NC_136880.1, on the reverse strand, counting down.
AGCAATCTTCTTTGGAATGATGTTTCTTTACTATTAATCATAACTGTCTGTTGTCCCACAGAACAATTTAAGTCCCTCTCTTCCTTATTGTGTGCTTAAAATAACATCCGAAATGATAATATTAGCTATTCCAACAAGGAAGCACGAGTATTTTTAACTCATTTGTCTTTTTATGACCAGCTCTGAACTGAACTCATGCCAGTCCATGTGAGAGTTTTTGCTCTAATGTCCAAAAAGATGCACTTTCTGATTTTAAATCTGGCATAAAAAAAACACAACAGGAACTGTTAATTTTTTGAACCATTAAGCATAAAATTTATTTCATAAGAAAAAGTACACATTGGTAAATGTATAAATAACCAAATATATAATTTGTTTTGAATGACATCAGTGTTGTGCATAAATAAAAAATTACGGTAAGACAAATTCAGTCCTTAAATGGCAGTCTCTTATTGAAAGCAGAAGTTCTTTTCCTCTGTAGACCTGTCACAATATTGTCAGGTTTGAGTCACGTGTTATTCATTCATTCCCCACGTGGAGTGCAAAGTGCGGTCACACGCCGCCGTCTGGAAATATCCCGTAGCATCCTTGCCTGCATCCCTTTAGAGGTACAACACAGTCCACAGCCACCCTTGGTGCTCCTTTGGTCCTTCCAAAGGGCGATAACACCGACCATGCATTATGAGGAACGTGGACGAATGTCTCTAGTATCCTCTGACACTTCGGATTCCATAAACATGGAAGTGGAAGCTCTGGAATGGACTATTAGACAGTCCCCTTTAATTGATGAGTGTGTCCTCATGACAGTAGAAGGACGACATCAATATTCCTTTTCTCTTCAGCACGTTTCAGTGCAGAATAGCTCAACGCTCTTGCAGGGCAATGGATGGCACCCACTGGTTCCTGCAACGGCTTTCCTTGCAGTAACTCCCCACCTCGTTCAGCTTCAGATGCTCAGCTTGTGGGTTCTATGAGAAGGAAAGAAATATGATTAGTATTGCAAATCTTTTACAATAGCTTGTTTGGTACATCCCTGATTTGTGTTAAGGGTGCGAATTGCTTCTGGAACACGTTTATTAGCCAAGCTCATTATCAGATGCACTTAATGTTAAAACTGTCATTATTCATCTAATAGATTTACATATCACAAAGATATCACAAAAAAACGTTTTGTTAAAAAGTTAAAGATAGGCTAGTTAACAACAACAAAAGCGATGTAAACAAATTGCACAATTCCCCCCGAATGTTATTTTATAATTCGCACACTGTTTCTGTCAATGCCTTTGTAATATTCATAAAATACTTACAGTTACAAGTATGCAGTGGAGGTCTCTTGGCTCGTTGGCGTTGTTGTCAGTGGAGAGAGGCTCCTCGAGAACCTGTGCTAAACGCCTCATGCCGGACACACGCACAATGTTGATATCGATGTCACAGCAGAAAGCTTGGATGAGCGTGAAGTGGATCTGAAGCGCAACATCACTTTCGTCCTCCTCATCGGTCGCCAAAACGCACAGGACCACGCAGTCTGGGTCACTGTAAAAGTTAACAAATGCATTTCATTTAATATGCTATTCGGTATTTCCAATTTGCTCTAATGCATGTAACTGAATTGAGTAAAATACTTACACATTCATGAGTTGTGCAGACTCGTAGACTCCAACTGTCAGACAGTTTTGTCGTTGCGCAGCCACTAGCAGCTCCTCGAGAGCTTCACGTACTGTTTCCATTCTTTAAAAGAAAAAAACATTGTCAGTTTTAATTTATGAAACAGTTAAAATGAGAAGAAGAAAAACAACAACATATGTTTTAACCTCCTTAGTTATTATATGCGTAACAAGTAACTTACTTTCTGTCAGTGCTGCTGCATCCAACAACTTCCTCCAGAGTCATGTTTGTCCTTAAATTATATTATAATCCAGAAATCGAAATTCCTCCAAATAATATAATTCCAAAGATATGTCGCTCTTTGAAGGCGGTAGTAATCCACAGAAATTTCGAGTGGTTTCTCTCTCTGCTCCGATACTGTCTCGCTTTCGACTCGTGTTTGACTCGAGCTGTGAGAGAGGAGGTCTTTATAGCAGGAGTAGAGTAGTAGGCGTGGTTGAAACTGCAGTCGAAACCTCATGCTAGTTGCCCACGAAGGTTTCTATGGAGTCTCCTATTGTGTGTGAACTGTGAAGTATTGTGTCATCTACAGTTGTCTTTGTGTAGGGAACGATCAAGGAGCTATTTTCCATAATGAAATCCTGCAGACTAATCTGTTAAAAATGAAAACTCATTACTGATAGATGGTTGCTGATAGATGGATTTAAAGCTGCACCCCAATGATATAGGCTACAAGTAACTTTAAAAAAAAAAAATATATATATATATAGGCCTACATTGTATAATATAGATATATAGGCCTATTTTATCTGTGCATTTTTCACTTTTTGTGTGTTTACATTTAGTTATTTATTATTTTATTTTGTATGTTGTTTATTTTGCAGTTCTATTGCATTCTCACAGACTAGTCTATTTTGCAATGGCATTGCAAAATGTGCAAAAGGAATGAAAATAATAATAGCCCACATAGGCTATATCTTAAAAAATGCTAATGTCAACCAATGCACACTTTTACATGAAAACGGTTGCATTCAGACTGTAAAATAGACTGAAAAAATGGCTTCAGACTGTAAAATAGACTGAAAATGGCTTTCAATATGAAACATTATGCATTATTTAACCTTGATATTAATGTATATCTTTTCTATGTATTGTCTCAAATAATAATGTTCAAAATAATAATCATCATCATAATGTATAGCTTGATGCAAAATTCACCCAATTCGCATAACTATTTTGAACAGCCATTAAACAATGATCCCATGACTGTCTCGATTGTCCAGCGCTCCATCTGGTGGCGAGAACTGGAGGCCTGGGCACTGGGACATGTGCGGGCACGTACCTCAGAAATTAAGGTGATCATGAAGGTAATCATTCTCTGATTTCATCAGAACTAACTAGATCTGAGAATTACACGAACCTCCGCGATTTCGTTGGTTTCGCTGATTATGGTCAGATATCATTAACTTAAATCCTTTAGCTTTATTGTTATGTCAGGTGGTGATAATGTGTTATAACAAAATAAAGATGAGCTGTGAAGCGAAACACGCTCGGAGGTTTACTTGATTGTCAGAGGTTCGCCATTTTGCATGATAATCAGTTCAACCAGGCCTGTCGTGATTAGATTACATCAGTTCATTAAGATGGTGTGACAACGTTTGTTGCACCACAAATCATCTGTTGAAAACGTGTTTATAATCTTAATCCTTTTCAGGTGGCATCAATACCATACGGCCTTGCAAACTTAAGAGTTTAGCTCTTCAGTTTAAATGATAAACGCATAAAAGTTTTATAGGTCTAGCATGTTTGTATAGCACAATGGCCAGTCTGTCGATTGCAATCTTATTTTATATAGCCTTAGCCTATTTGACTTTTATATTTTGATATTTTTTAATTATTTGATATCCATAACTATAAGCTATGCATGTAGGCTACTTCATTAAAATATGTAACTAGGCCTAGCCTAAGCCCATAGGCTACCTACTTCGGCTATAGCTTTGCTTTAAAAACCTTTTCCCCGGTCATGTTTGGCACATCATATAATATCATACATTTTTTTTATTTTCTTTAACACAGTCTAAATCTATTTAAAGATTTGAAATGCTTTTCGATGTGCTGTGACAAACTTTTATAGATAGATAGATAGATAGATTTTATGTATTCATTTCTGTGATTTGAGATTTTATTTAAAATTATAATGGAACGATATGTTTTTAAATGGTTTACTTCTATTTTTTAATTTGGATTTTAGCCCAAAGGGCTACACAATTATTTAGTAGTTATTCGGAGGTCGACCCCTGGCGGTGTGTGAAGGTCTTGCAGGGTTCAGAGACCAGATAGGCTAATACTAATAAATAGGCTATATAAACGTTTCTTTAAAAATGTGAATACAACTCAGAAATTCTGTAACTCTTCAAATAACCTTTTATAACATACACGCTTAACAGATTAGAATATAAATGTAAAAACAGACTCAGTGAGAATCAAAGTTTCCTAGTTTCCATATTGAATGGCCAGCAGCTATCTCAGCATGTAGCCCATGACTGGTTGCCCACTAAGCTAAGCAGGGTTGAGCCTGGTCAGTAAGTAACTGGATGGGAGACCTCCTGGGAAAACTTAGTTGCTGCTGGAAGAGGTCTTAGTGGGACCAGCAGGGGGTGCTGCTTACCCTGTGGTCTGTGTGGGTCTGGGTCCCAATGCCCCAGTATTAGTGATGGGGACACTAAATACTATCAAAAAGCACCGTCCTTGTTTCGGATGAGATGTCTTATTTATGACCACAGAGAGTCAGACGAGGTCCTGTGGTCATAAACAATCACAGGATGTCCTTCGAAAAAAGAGTAGGGGTCCACGGCATCCTGGTCAAATTTGCCCATTGGCCTCCTAATCATCCCCATATACGGATTGGCTTCATCCCTCTGTCTCCTCTTCACCAATAAGCTTGTGTGTGGTGGCATTCTGGCGCAATATAGTGCTGTCGTATCATCCAGGTGGATGCTGCACATTTGTGGTGGTTTAGGAGATTTCCCCATGTAAAGGACTTTGAGTAGGCTAAAAAAATACTTAAACATACAGTGGTTTATATCACACATCAAGTTCTGTTTTAAAAAAATATTTAAAGTTCTGTCTTTCATTATGGAAAAATGAATGAAGAGAACCAACCATCTTGAATAATCTCATATTTAGATTTTTTTTTTATTTTTTACAGATAGAGGAACAGCAAGGTTCTTGTGAAGTTAAAGAATAATTAAAAACTGGAAACTGGAAAAAAGTTTAGTCTACTTCCTTCTGTAATGTAGTACTCTTTTACACTATATGCTTAACTATTCGTGTAGAAATTATTGTGATTGAGACAAAGTTAATTCACTTATAGCTTTGAATGTTTTTTAAAATTCTAGCTTAAGTTTAGTTGTCTTACATTTAAAGTAAACTCAAATGGTGCAAAGGACAACCTGTCCTGCAGTGATAAGTGATGAGCACTTTTTTGAGTTTAATTACTGAAGGATAGCGATTTGACAACAAAATGACAGGCCACAAGTTAACTGAAAAGATTTAACAGCGGTACTCAGATGTAGTCTCATGATACTCATGATATCATGCACTGCAATGTGCGTGTTGTTCGTGCTTGTATTATTATTGACTATCATTCCATCACCCACTTCGTCTTCTTTTTTTTATCAAAGTGTGATCCATACATGTTAATTGTGCAGTAGGCCTACGTAATGCAAGTTGGATGCCTTAAATTGCTGTTCACAATGGATGCCTCTTTTTTATTTTAAAATGAATCAAGATAGCTAAATTATGTTTTTTTAAAAAAAATTGTATTACTGCTGTGTATTGACTTGCAAAAAAAAAAAAAAAAAAAAGAGTTAGCTTAGGCTACTGAATGGTTGAGTTGTTTTTCGTTCATCATCATCTATTTAACTGAATAAATGCATTTTACTGAACTCGTGTATTTCCTATTTGATTCAGGCTGTTAAATGCAAAAACAATTGGCTACATGTTGAAGATTGCTGCAATAGTCTAGTGATGCTTGCAACAAGGCGGTCTGAATCCTGACTTTGATTGGTCAGCTTCAGTTTCATTCAAATTATCCGCCTGTTCCTTCAATAACGCTTGAATCGAATGCTTGTGTATTACATCATAAGAAGAATAACTTTCCAACATGGCGTCGGGTGTAACGGCAGCGATGGAATCAGAGGACCTGACAGCCCATCCTGGATTCAGCAATGACAAATACTCGATGTTGATTGTAATCGGTGCGCTCTATAGACCGCACATACTGGACTATATTGTGGTGGAGATTGAACGAGGTATTCCTTTTTAAATGTTGGATTTCTAGGAATAATAATAACAGTGTTAATCCAAGTTATAATATTTATTTGATATTATCATTATCTCTCATATCTATGTGTCGTAGAACTGGTTGCGAACATCTGGATATTCCATTCTTTGATTTTGTTATTCAGCGGTTCTTTGGTGAATAGAGATAGATGGATGAAACACGATCAGTGCGACTCATTGCGCCAGACACTTTCTCTCGCGTTCAGCAATACATTTTTACGCATATTTCAACAAGCTCTCGTATACCGTGTGTAGACTATATCTTTTAAAGCAATAATATCATGTTTATTCTGGTGCAAGATTCCCGCAGCTGCTCCCTGCACTGCAGTGTTATGACATCAGTAGGCTAAACGTCAAAAATAGCCACCTTGTATCACTGGTTTATTAGTAGCCTATGTTGTCATATAGAAACGAATTTTAAGTAGCTTAATGTGTTCTTCACACATCAAAAGTTTAGGCTGCATGTTAACACCCACCCCAGCGGTCGTTTTTTGCTTAACAGTTACATGTAAATTCATTTTAGTGTCCATCACCCTGATGAGAAATCCAACTTAATCTAGTTGTGTTTTGGAACAGCTGGTCTAAAATAACTTACACCTTAGACCAGCTAGAAACCAGCTACATGCTACCATTGTAAGCTGGATTTTTCCGCAAGGCAGTCATCAACATTTGAACAACAGAGACAGGGCTACCATTATAGTTATATGAGGCTTTAACAAAATGTCAGATGTTGACACCACAGATGTCTGAGTGATCAAAACCCGAGAAAAGCTTGTCTCCATGGTGAGCAGGCAATTTACTTAAATTAATTTTTTTTAAACTTATTTTAAGTAAATTTTAAGGGGTTAGTCTGCTTGCTCTCAAATCAACGTTGTTTTTGTAAAACTAGTACAGTAAGTGTCAATAAGAACATGTTTAATTCATTGAGTTTTGATGATGCTTTGAATTCGTAAAGATATTTGCAGCTCCTTACATATAGGTGTTCGGGCATGGGATGTGGACCTGGCAGTGTGTAACTTGGATGAGCAGCTGAAGCTCTTTACTTCTCAGCATTCTTCATATGAATCTAAAGACATTAGAGGTAAGGAACACTTTATTTCTGCTTTCTAATATTCATGAAAACAGAAATATGAATGTTTGGGGGGGATTTTTTCAAAGTCATACAGCAGACAAGTTTGTGAGGTATAAGAAGCAAATTTGGGTTGGCAGTGAAAGACATGAGCTACACTTTTAAAGAACACTGTTGGGAATATTTAGGAGCTCATTTGGAGCACATGATGTACATGTGGGATGCAATCTTATGAATGAACAAAGAAGCATGTTGTTCAGCTCCATTTAAAGTATCAGACATGCACAATATTATTCCACTTAATAATGAAAAATGTATATATTTTCAATGTGTATGAGTTATGTAAACTCATTAAATCCATTACCATAATCTGATTATGAAAATATTTCAGTTTCAAATAATCTAAAAACAAAACAAAACAACAACAACTGCATATTCCTATATTCAAAGAATTATGAGAATAGTGGATATTTATGTATTATTTAGAATATTTGTATATTTTATTACAGCCTGTCTGATGTAAAAATGCAGAAGTATGTTTTCTTTGCTTTATTTGCTTAATTCATTCATTAATTAATTATAATTGTAATATTTATATACAATATACACAGACTGTAAACTGTGTACTGCGCACAATCACAACTTCTGTACCTCCCGCTTCTATTATTCAGTAAATGTTGTATTTAGGTTGGCGTGTTGGTCCTAATTTGCTATTTCCGTACACACAGCAGAAAGACAGGAAGGAAGTGCTTTCTACCAATTGTTCAGACTTTGGCTGTTGGTGAAAAAACAGCAGTGGAACATTTTCTTGCATTAGTTTTGAAAGTGATTTTGCTGACAAATCATAGATAGACGTTTGCATATCTAATACTCGAGGAAAACGTATTTTATTTTGCATTGCTCTAGTTCTGTTTTAGATTATGGTTGCATCAAAACGGTTTGAAATTTGACTCATGATTTAGAAAGATTACAGAATAGTTCTTACACAGTAGGGGTGCATAATCTTTTTTACTTTTGAGTTTAGTGCAGTTTGCTTTGATTAACCTAATTATACATTATTTTTGTGCAATGCATTAATGTTTTCAGTTGAGAAATCTACATATGCATGCCATCTTTGTGTACTTATTAGGGGCCAAGCACCGAAGGTGCGGGCACCAATTTCTGATTATTTCCCTATTGACCCATTTTGTCTTTCTCCCTACAATCTCATTATAGGTCAGAAGACATTTAATTTCAGTTCAGATGTACTGGACATTAAAGTTGTAGTAAATCCATCTGAAGGGTTTCTCTACTCTGAGGTGTGTGACTGTTAAAAGGCATTTTGTTCTCTTCCTCAATTCTATTTATTTGTATTACACAATAATCAATACATGACAAGGGTTACATTTGATAGGTTTAGGCTAAATTTAGTGGGGGGTTTTAACGTAAACATTTGTAACAAATAGTATACACACACACACACACACACACACACACACACACACACACACACACACACACACACACACACACACACACACACACACACACACACACACACACCTGCATTACCTGCATATTTGCTGTATTCATTGTTCACTTTGTAGAAACAATATGCATATGTATATTTATGTATAAATTAAATATACTTTAAAATATATATATATTTTGAAATTCAGGTCCACAGCTTGATATCATCCATACCTCGGCACAAATTGCTGGTGCTCACGGGACAGTCGCTTGAGGACTCTGGGGATCTAGTCCTGCACACGGGGCAGTTCACTCCAAATGATTTCATCCAGATCTTTTCAGATGAAGAGGTTTGCCAGACTGTAATTGTGTATGCCAATATTTTAAAGTGTTTTCCTCACATTAGTAGTTTGAAAAAGTAGCTATATTTGAATATAATGTGATTCTTCTGAGCATTACAAATGATTCTGTTGTACTCTAATGTAATAGCTGTTTTCTCATACATTTGAATTAATGCTGTTTTCTGTACATTTCCAACAGATTCAAGCTCTCTTAAACTCTGTAAGCACACATGGCAAAGCAAACCTCACCTTAAGCTGCCCTAAAACTGGAAAATGGAAAAACTCAGTGCTAGGGAAGAACAACATACATGACATTATCGACATTAAGGTGAATCCTCTAATGGTACTACCCAAAATGGGGGGCCTTCAAGAGTTCACTGACCACATTTTTGAGTCCATAGAGCCACAGTCTCCATTTGATCTCTTAGAGCCACCTGGTACAGTAGGATTTCTCAAGCTATGTCGTCCGTGCTGTTATGTCTTTCCAGGAGGGAGAGGTGACTGTGCCTTTTTCGCTGTCAATGGTTTCAATATTTTGGTAAATGGTGGAGCAGATCCACGCTCTTGCTTCTGGAAACTTGTCAGGCATTTGGACCGTGTTGACTCAGTGCTGCTTACACATGTTGGAACAGACAACCTGCCGGGAGTTAACAGCCTGTTGGAGAGGAAGGTCGCAGAGCTTGAGGAAAACAAAACTGACTCACAGGAAAAGGAGCAATGGGCAAAGAATCTAATCTCTCCAGAGCTTGGTGTGGTTTTCCTAAATGCCCCAAACAGACTTAAAAAAGTTCAGGGTGATCCTAATGTACTACGAAGCAGTGATCTAGCAGCACTTATTTTACAGCATTTGGAAAAACTAAAGATCTCACCAGAACCGCTTTTTCGCAATTCAAGTGGCTCCATAGAACCAGTTATTCTTTTCCAGAAAATGGGAGTGGGATGTCTTGAGCTTTACATCCTAAATCCAGTCAAACGTAGCAAAGAAGTAGAGTCTTTCATGAATAACTGGCCAGATAATAGTTCCAAATCAAAGAGTTTAGATGGCCACCTAACCTCTTTGGTCTCTATATGTGCTTTGCTTGTTTGGCATCCTGCTAACCCAATGGAGAAAATCATTAGAGTTCTCTTCCCTGGCTCTACACCACAAGGAAAGATAATGGATGGTCTGGACAGACTGAAGCATCTAGAGTTTCTCAAGCGCCCTGTAGTGTGCTCAAAAGATTTTGAAACATCAAAATCAGATAAGAATCCAAAAGTTGTAGAGAGTCAGGACAGTTCCAAATCTGTCAAAAATGAATCCAGACCAAGTAATGGTGCTTCAAAAGACCGAGCTGTTCGTGGAGATCTAGAGCTAAAAGACAAAACCAAAGGCATGAATGGGAATGATCTGAAAACTGAAGAAAAGTCGAAATCTGTAGAAAGCAATGTGAAACATAAACACCCCAGACTAGTTACAAGGAAGGAGTCTTTGAAGGACAAGAGCAATGAAAAAATAAACATATCAGACTCAAAGAAACAAGAAAATGGACAAAGAGAAATGTCAGGTAGCAAAAATGCTTCAATGAGAAAACCAAAGATAGAGAGCAAACCCGAAGAGAGAAAAGCAATAAAGCCTCTTGGGAAAGATATAAAGAAAACCTCTGCAGGATTACTGAACTCAAATAAGCCTGGAAACGTAAAAAACGAAGCAAAATTACACAAACAGGCTGAGGACAAAGTCAAAAGCTTTAAAACTAACAAGGAGCAGCAGAATCAGAAGTTGTCAACAGACTCAGAAGATATAAATTGCTCCATTATGTCTTCACCAGAAGATATGACGGCAGATTTTCTGGAAATGGATCGAGAACAACATGATTTACTTGTGAAGAGGCAAACTGTTGACTTTGGGAACCTGAAAAATATCTCAACAGGTAATGCGCAGTCTATGTGTAGTAGCATAGTAAACCCTAGCAAGTCCGGAGCATCTGCGAGACCCTTTGTCAAAATAAAAAATGAGCTCTGTGTGAATTTAGACCTCACTCCCACTGAGTATACTTTGCTTGATGGGGCTTTGAAAGATGGGCATGAGGAAGTTTGTGTCAGTCCCGATGAAAAGACGTTAGAGATAACATCTCCTAGATCACGTCCAAATAGTGCTGGTCATACTCCTTATCACTTGTCACCTGAAGAGACCTGGGCCTCAAAAGATCATAGTAGTTTTGGCATTAATATGTGTCTTGGTTCAGAGAGCCAGCAGATGGGATTGTCCAAGTTTTCAGAGTCCGGATGCCCTAAAAGTAACCAAGAAAGTATCTCAACTTCCTCCAAAGAGAAGCATTCTAGTTTCCTGTCTCTCAGTTCTTTCAAGGATATGCCTGATATATCTCCCACTGTTACCACCACCACACACTCAATGCCTGCAGAAGTAAGTTCACCACAGTCCACTGAGGTTGATGAATCATTGTCGATGTCTTTTGAACAAGTGCTGCCAACAGTGAGCGAGTCCACAAACGAAGACGAAACATCTTACTCCAATGGACACCATGTCAATTCTGATTTCAAAGTAGGAATGTCTTTGTCTTTAAAGAAGCCTCACACCCAGAGGGCACCTCATGATGGCCCGGAAGGGTGTTCATCTGGAACGCATTGTCTAGTATTTGATGGTACCCACGATGTTGACCTTTGCTTGGTCTCTCCATGTGAGTTCAAACATTTCAAGCCGGTTGGTGATCAAGAGGATCCATTGTCACTAGGTTTTAGTAACACCAGCCCATTGAACCTTTCTGACGATAGTGACCACTCCCAAGATGTAGCTAAGCCCCTTCCACCTTCATGTTCAGCTAACAAGGCCACTCATCCAGCTCAGGAGACCCCTCTCACTTCTGCCAGCGACTATTTTTTCATGGCAACAGACTCAGATGTACATCCTGGTGTAGAGGATTGCCCATCAATTACTGCAGACGGACTTTTGGATTCTGATGAAGAAGGTGTTGTGAACCTGCAATCCCAGAACCTAAATGATGGTGGGAATTCTTGCAGAGGGAGTCATCCTTTGCCCAAGGATCCCCCACCCGCACCTCTGAAAGACTTACCTCCTCTTCCACCTCAGCCTGGTGCTTGTATGCCTGATCCTGTCAGCAACATAAAGCCTGGTGCAACAAAGGGCAGAAAAGCAGCAAGAGTTACACAGAGGTTAACATCTTCTAGTGTTTTAACACAAGGCACCAAAACCAGGGCTGGCAGTCAAGGTACTTCTGTTAGCGGCTCAAGAAGCAGCTCAGCAGGAGACATAATGGCAAGTCGTAGCACAGGCTCTGCTTCTAAACGATCGACAACAGCAGGTTTGAACTGATTTCACATCGTTTAGTTTTGTATAAATATTTATCTGGTACTGACTGGTGTCATAATGCATCAACAGGTAGCAAGGTTGGCGCTTCAGTATACTTGGACCTGGCTTACCTTCCCTCGGGCCATGGAGCTTTCACTGTTGATGTTGAGTTTTTCTCTCGCTTGCGATCGTCCTGTTACATAATAAGTGGAGACGACACACTCAAAGAAAGCTCGATGAGGTCCATTCTGGATGCATTATTGGAGGGAAAATCTGTATGGCCAGAGGATGCGCCGGTATGTATGAGTAAATATATGCAGAAGAAGTCAATTTAAAGAAACTCCTCAGAATTTTGGCCTCTCTATTGCCATCTATGGTTAAACATATAATTGCAAGTTACTTAGGGCTGTAGTCAACCAAAGAAATGCTTAGTCGTCCTGTCCTGTCCTGCGCAACGATCAGTCGACAAAAAAAAAAAAGACGCCATGTTTTGCATTTTGATTGAACATTTATTAAACAATTGTCATAGAGCATTTATAAAACAACAATGAAAAAACATCAATAATACATAAAACTATAATAATAATACAATTCTTTGAAAATTAAGTGCTTTTTTTTTTAACTGCAAAATGAGGAGCTCTGTCCTAGGTCTATAGTGACAGTCACAATCGCGCACCTGACCACACCACACACTACAAAAAATATAACTGCTAAAACTGCCAAATAATAAAAAATCCTAACAAAAGCTCTCGTTTATACAGGCTGTATATTCTTCTTTACTTTCAAAGCTATGGGTTAACTTTTGTCCAGCCGATCTAGGCGTTTTAAAACAAACACACAAAAAACCCAAATAGCCTAAAAAACAATCCTAATAATAATAGGCTGTATAGTAGAAAGGCCTATAGCTTTATTTTCGTTTTGTTACATTATTTAGGCTATTTTCAAACGCGTCAAGTGTACAAATAAAAACAAAAACATAAGAAAACACAATCTATTGAGTCAGCATAATAAAGCCGTTAAGGCTACTTACAGATCTACTTGCAGGCCTAGTCCACCTTTTTTATGTTGTGGGCCAAAAACAAAAACATGTCCACATTCTTGTGTAAAAGACAGCTCACAATAAATCCTGCTTTGGAAAATATGCGCTCTGCAGGAGTGGAGGTTGCAGTGATGCAGAGCAGGCGTTCGGCTGCCCGAGCAAGTCGTGGATATCTCTCCTCATTATTTAGCTTTAGGCCGCATAGCTTGCACTCCACGGTCTTGTCGTCTTTTTTTGTAAAATGCAGCCAGACAAAAGATTTAGATTTCTGGGACATTTTGTCGACTAAAGCCAAAACAAGTAGTGTTCTAACTGAATGAATACAGCAAAACTACCTATATTCCTTACTGAGCGCGAAGCAGCAGTGCAGCCAGCCCGAGTGTTCTACGTGGTGCGCTAAACTGTGGCGCGGTTACAAAATAAAATAGCCTAAATTAAAGCATTTAAAGTTGGGGATAAAACATAGGCTAATTATATTTAGAATACAGTAATATATAGCTGCTTATAAAGGAATAAATATCAAGGAGTAAATCAATGAAAATTTCTTTATTGGTGAAAAAAACTATTAAAAAAAATGATGCAACTGGTCGACCAATGAGAATGTCAGTCGACCAAGACGACATCGACCGATTAGTCGACTAAACGACTAAAGTTGACAGCCCTAAAGTTACTTGAATTGTTTTTTGTCATGCGACTTTCTGTCATGCCACTTCTACATGGATAGGTATACCTATGGTTGCCTGTGATCACCATATCAGAGTGGACCCAAAACAATATTCTGTAATGCACCTTTAAAAGCTACTACATTTTTGTGAGGATAATGTAGCATACTTACCGTAGTCTGTTTTATCTTTGTGTAAACTTCTAGGTGACCCTGATTCCCACGTTTGAATCACTGATGATGCATGAGTGGTATCGGGAAACTCAAGAAAAACAACGGCAACTGGGCATTACAGTCCTAGGTAGCAACAGCACTGTGGCAATGCAGGAGGAAACATTCCCTGCTTGTAAAGTAGAGTTCTGCTAGATGGACGGGGATGACACATGCTTTACATTTTCCATCTGTGTATCCCATTCTTATTTAAAGGGACACATACACACAAATTTCACCACCATAGATTCATATGTACAGTTATGTTCTCGCCAGATGCTTCACCAAACTACATATTTTGTGTTCGTGAAGGATTCCTAAGCAGGTAGCTAAGGACTAAAATACACAGTAAAATCACAAGTATTAAGTCAACACCTATATATGTATTTACTCTAGGAGTATAATTGCACTGGTTTGTTATTAAGAAGAGTATTTAATAGATTCTCACTACACAAAAGTAGACAGTAGTAATTAAATACTGCAAACTTTAACATAGCCCCCAAGTTCCTATCTTTCTATGGAAGAGGTAAACACACTTCTTTGGTAAATGCATTATTTTGGTTTATGCAGGTGATTGAGCTAGAGAATTGCATTGATTATGCCATTGTGCATGAAGACCATTGCATTGCTCTGAAAAGGATAGTATTATACCATTTTCCAGTCCCTTTGACTGTATGAGGACCGGTAGCTTCTTCACGCCAATTCACAAAGATATGGTATGAATGTACTCCACTATAATAGAAAATCACTATGAAATCTATTTAAATATGATGGCATGTAAGTGACAATTTCAGTCCATCCCATTTGGAAATGTGATAAGTAGAAGTGGCAACTGTGTGACACCAAGTATAAATTGTAACTGCAGTGCAGAGCCTCTGATATCTACTGTTTGCCTACTGTGCTTCTTTTACTGACTGCTGATGTAGTGCATACTGCTTCTTTATTTTTCTAGATGCATCTCCTTAAATCAGCACTATAAATAGAATGTCTGGTAGGTTCGTGGGGCACAGAATAATCTTGAATTCATGCATTGCTACAATCATATAGAGGAAAGTGTATAATATAGGCTACTTATATGTAATATTAATTAAATTAATTAAAACATTTAAATGTCATTGTAAATACTTTGCTGATTCCTTGTCAGTGTAATAGGATAAATCAATCACACAATGCACAGACATCATTTGTGGAAAAAATTGCTAAAAGTTGAGAGAATTTTTTTTTAGGTAATACTGTAAAGTATCAATAAAAATGGTTGAATATAATTAAATTGGACTATCCCAGATAGCAAGCAATCATTTAAACAATGTTAATAAAATGGGAAAAATAATTTGCAACACAATTTGTTGGCCACTAGAGGCAATAGTTCAGGTCATGTCTAATGCTGCCAGAGGTTAAACCATACAATTGGGTCTATTGCATTCAAAAACTAGTCATCATGTACAAACAGCAATGTCCATATTGAGACACAACTATTCATTTTATTTTATTTATGTTTTAGCCCTTAAAACAATAAAGGCTTTTGAACTTTTGCATCCCACTGAGTGCCTGGACTTATATTTTTTACATTTCTTTTTTATGAACATTTAACCCTTCCAAGAGCACCAGAGGATACAAGGGATACCAGCAGTGCTCCAGCTTCCCTTTGTCTAATGTTAATACAATATTGATGCGTCAACGCTAATTAATTAGATTCCCTGTTACATTGAAGTTCGTTAGTATAAATGGAGAAAAGCAAAGGGGATAATACACATCCCACAAGCCTTTACTGGTCTCCCAGCTTGCACTGTCAAACCTCTGCAACTGATCCAGAATGCTGCAGCTAGAGTGGTCTTCAACGAGCCGAAGAGAGCACACGTCACTCCTCTCCTAACAAAATTGCACTGGTTGCCGATTGCCGCTCGCATAAAATTCAAGTCACTGACGTTTGCCTACAGAACAACCACTGGCACTGCTCCCTCATACCTGAACTCATTACTTCAGACTTATGTGCCATCCAGAAACTTGCGCTCTGCAAGCGAGCGCCGTCTTGTGGTGCCATCTCAAAGAGGCACAAAATCTCTTTCTCGGACCTGTCCTTTACCATGACTGTTCCCTACTGGTGGAATGATCTGCCTAACTCAGCCAGAGCCGCTGAGTCCGTACCCATTTTTAAGAAATTGCTGAAGACGTATCTTTTTCGGCAGCATTTACAGTTTTTTCCAACTGCTTACACTTAAAATCTTTTCATGTCACACGATTTTTGAAACCTCTCACTCAAAGTGCAAAACTACACATCAAATCTCCAAAACCATAAGCTATTTCTCAGCCTTTGACTCAGTTTTCAATTGCATAAAACACTTTTTTCAAAACACTACACACAATTATCTAACTAAAACACAAAAATCTAACAGTAAGTGACTTGCTTTCCTTTTCCAAACACAACCAATCAAAATGCTACACTTATTCACCAGGCCACACACACACTCCTCACATGTGCAAACACTACAGTAATTGCTGATCACTATCCAATCTCTGCTTTACTGTAGTATAGGCCTATAAACAGGTAAAAGGTCAGACTACCTGATTTGAACAATAGATTCCTTCTAAATAGTATTTTTTTGGTTTACATATGTTTATGGTTTTGTTGTATGCTACTGTAAACAACAGTAATGTTAAATATTTTCTGTTTCTACATTGTATTGGTGTTTCCAGTGTAGATACACAAGGTTTACAGTGTACTTGTTACCCCTATCAGTATGAAGGACTAAAAATGACAGAAGTAAAAATAAATAAAATAAATAAATAAAAGTAGAAATAAATAAATATATAAATAAATGTATAAATACATGAATAAATACATATAGAAATGCATAAATAAATGAATAAATACATGCAAAAATACAGAAATAGCCATTACCAAAATGTATTTATTTTCACTATTATTTATGCATTTATTTATTTATTTCTACTTTTTTTTTTTTCTGTCATTTTTAGTCCTTCATATATCAGCAGATTACTTTCACTAACATTGAAATGTATATATAAGGCTATGAAAGACCAAAGAGCTTTAGATTTAGAACAACAGTGTTTGCATGATATATCCAAAAATGTACTATTATGAAAGAAGTGTTAGTCATTTGATGCAAATGCTTCATTCTGACGTGTGTTTATGGCATTTTGAATGCAGTGTTACATTTTGAAGGAGATATGAGGCAATTTGCATTTTGTGTGTGCAGTTTTGGGAATTGTGTGTAGAGTTTTGAAAAAAGGAGACATAGTTTTGAAAACGTGTGTAAGCAGTTGGAAAAAACTGTAAGCAAGGAAGTTTTAGCACAAATTAACGGCTCTGTCCATTACAATTTGCTTACATACCCAATCGGAGCACAGTTGATGCCTCCCTGACCTTACTGCATAAGGCCCAGCACCATTTAGATAAAACAAATGCTCATGTCAGAATGCTTTTTATAGATTTTACAGCAGCATTCAATACTGTAAATCCACAAATCTTAAAAGAAATGACCCTTCACAGTACAATCCAACGTACAGTATATATATATATATATATATATATATATATATATATATATATTTTTTTTTTTTTTTTTTTTTAGAATAGAGAAGAAAGTGTTAGTATTACTGGATTACAGTTTTTTCCAACTGCTTACACACGTTTTCAAAACTATGTCTCCTTTTTTCAAAACTCTACACACAATTCCCAAAACTGCACACACAAAATGCAAATTGCCTCATATCTCCTTCAAAATGTAACACTGCATTCAAAATGCCATAAACACACGTCAGAATGAAGCATTTGCATCAAATGACTAACACTTCTTTCATAATAGTACATTTTTGGATATATCATGCAAACACTGTTGTTCTAAATCTAAAGCTCTTTGGTCTTTCATAGCCTTATATATACATTTCAATGTTAGTGAAAGTAATCTGCTGATATATGAAGGACTAAAAATGACAGAAAAAAAAAAGTAGAAATAAATAAATAAATGCATAAATAATAGTGAAAATAAATACATTTTGGTAATGGCTATTTCTGTATTTTTGCATGTATTTATTCATTTATTTATGCATTTCTATATGTATTTATTCATGTATTTATACATTTATTTTTATATTTATTTATTTCTACTTTTATTTATTTATTTTTACTTCTGTCATTTTTAGTCCTTCATACTGATAGGGGTAACAAGTACACTGTAAACCTTGTGTATCTACACTGGAAACACCAATACAATGTAGAAACAGAAAATATTTAACATTACTGTTGTTTACAGTAGCATACAACAAAACCATAAACATATGTAAACCAAAAAAATACTATTTAGAAGGAATCTATTGTTCAAATCAGGTAGTCTGACCTTTTACCTGTTTATAGGCCTATACTACAGTAAAGCAGAGATTGGATAGTGATCAGCAATTACTGTAGTGTTTGCACATGTGAGGAGTGTGTGTGTGGCCTGGTGAATAAGTGTAGCATTTTGATTGGTTGTGTTTGGAAAAGGAAAGCAAGTCACTTACTGTTAGATTTTTGTGTTTTAGTTAGATAATTGTGTGTAGTGTTTTGAAAAAAGTGTTTTATGCAATTGAAAACTGAGTCAAAGGCTGAGAAATAGCTTATGGTTTTGGAGATTTGATGTGTAGTTTTGCACTTTGACTGAGAGGTTTCAAAAATCGTGTGACATGAAAAGATTTTAAGTGTAAGCAGTTGGAAAAAACTGTAATATACACTCCATGCACTTGCACAGAATAGATCTAAGGGCAATTGAGCAAAGGTCAGTGGTGTAGTCTAGTTTTTTGTAGTGAGTATACTGTGACCCCCCGCCTAACCCGTCTCATACTAACCCGTCTCATTACCCCATAAGCACCACCACACTCACTAATGCATACAGTCTGCAACGACATGTAATTGAGAGCATTATGAGACTTTACTTTACTACTTTACTTTACTTAATACTTTATTGTCAGACTGAGTCTGAATTTTTTTTTACATGAGACTAAGTGTTATCAACATGTCAATTTATTATAAGCAACACAAGACTTTAACAGCCAATGAAATTTAAAGCTGAGGAGACTGGACTGATTTTCTACTGTTTAGTGTTAATCACCATTTAACTCAGCCAGTTAAGAGCTACATTTAGCCTTAGATGTTATATGAATATGGTCCCTGAAGCACAGGTTTTATCAGCTGACAATAATAATAAAATAAAATAAACATTATAGGCACAAATACAAATTTACTTTTAGAAATGGTGCTTTTGAAAGAAAATGGTGTTATTGTTTTGGAAAGTTTACTGTTTAAATTAAAACATGTATGAAAATTTGTGTGATATTACTTTTTAAAATAAGTTTTAATAGATTTCATTATTATTATTATTATTATTATTTTACAGTACATTTTACAATGTACAATTTCTTTCAGAATTTCTTTTAGTTTATACCGAACTTTTATTTTGACAGGTTGTCGTAAAGACATTACAGTTTATGTGTGTGTATGATACGAATGAATGACGATAGTTTTATCAAATGAAATGGTGAAATTCTCCCTTAAGGAGCATGCAGGGTGGGGCTTGGGATGCACAGTAACTTACATCAGCAAAGTCCTGTCAATAGATAAGAAAACAACATAAATTATGAAACAAACTATAATAAAGTATAATAGCAGTCATGTTAAATGTAAATGAATCTTTCAAGGTCATTATTTGGGGTTTAAAGTCATATAATGTGTGTCGTGTGTGTTGTGTGTATAATGTCTGTATGTCGTCTAAAACAAAAACAAGACAATAAAAAGTCTAACGTAAACATAACATTAACGTACCTCATTTGGCACAAAATGTGGTGTTTTCCTTGATCCAGCTGTAACTGCATCTTCACACAGTCTCTTCACGTTGTATCGTCATGCCTTTAAAAAAAAGTCTTGAATGGCCTTTCCTTTTCTCGACGATTCATCTGGTAGCTTTTGTTTGAAGCCATTAAACTGCTCCAAAAACACGAGTAACGCTACTGCCCTTCATCTTAACGGGTGCGCTCGGCACGAAATAAACCTTATCACCGACAAAATAAAAGCCAATAAACCAGTTACAACGAGGACACTAACACATACAACCAGGGGAACTTCCACGAGTGTGAAATCTGGACCGGTAGCCTTATTTGGTTTAATTCTACGGAGCACTTTGATAACCTACCTCTATAACTACCTCTATTCTCATAGGTTCAGATTCTGTCAGAGTAACATTATGCACAATACCTACATTATTGTCAAATCTTGAATAAAAAGCATTTAAATTATATACAAAGCTATGGGGGTCATCATTAAACAGTTGTGCCTGTTTCTGTTGTTTGCCCATCATTGTGTTTAATCCTTTCCATGTGTCTCTGACATTACCGGTTTTATATTCATTTTCAACTTGACCTTAATACTGTATTTGTGCCTCCTTTATCTTACATATCATTTCTTTATTTAATTATTTTACCTTGTCTGTCTCATTCTTTAAAAATGCCATTCTGTGCTCTCAAAGCACTCTCTTAGGTTTTCAATTGGGTCTTTAGTCCATGAATGGACCTGCTGAATGACAGGTTCAGTCCTTTTTAGTATCTGTCTGTATTTTGGATGGAGGTGGATAACATTATGGTCTGAACAGCCTAATGGTGGGTGTAACCTTGGTACATAAGCACCATCCACATTACCAAAACATTTGTCCAAAGTTTCGCTCAGTCTCATGGACAAGTTATGTTCCAAATTCGGCAAAAACGCTGATAATTCACATTTGTTAAAATCCCCCAAAAGAAACACTGGATCATCCGATGAGTTGCGTAGTGCCATGTTGTAGCTGGAAGCAATGCCCTCGGCTGCAAATGCAAAATTTGGCCCAGGTAGGCCTACATAGACTAAGATAACAGTTATTTGTCCGAACTCACGGGGCAAGTAGTGTGGCCTGAATGACACCGAAAATAGTTCGTAGTGGGTTGAACAATAAGTTCCACGTACCGTGATGTTTGTTGCCCAGCTGTTGTGGACAAACATACACAATCCTCCTCCAATGGTTTTGGATGATTTCTGACTATCACGATCCAGTCGAATTAGCGTATATCCCTCAAGGTTTACATCATCAGTCTCCTCCGTTAGCCATGTTTCAGTAATGCAAAGCAGGTTTGTTCTTTTAAAGTCTCTATTATATTTAATTAATGCCTAGAGTTCAAGCATTTTGTTTTTAAGTGATCGAGCATTAGTTTGAGTAAAGTTGGGCAGAGGGAGACGGCTGCCGCGTCGTTTGAGTCTATTCCTGATTCCCCCTCTAGTACCTTTCCTTTTCCTTCTCCTGCAGATTACTTCTTAAGAGTAATTTAGATGTTAATTTGGTCTGTTGTCTTTATTTTACGATCAAGGTCTTTTACAAAATGTTTCTGACTTACTGTGTTCCTTAAGGAATTTGAAAATGAAATGATTAATATTTTTAGGAGAAGGAATGCGCTCTTTAGCATCATCTCAGACTGGAAGCCTTCTGTTAGCTCAGTTAAACAGGCTCGGATTCTACTGGTGGGTCCTGTTGGTGCTGGGAAATCAAGCTTCTTCAACTCTGTCAAGTCTGCATTCAACGGTTATGTGAGCAGCCAGGCCAACACTGGCACTGCTGGAACCAGTTTGACCACTCAGGTAGAAATGCAACTTGATTATTACACCTCTGACATTTTACAGAGGGATATATTGTGATTGGTTATCTCTATACTGTATTTAATGTAATTGCTAAATATTTGTGCCATGTAGTTCCGTACCTACCACATAAAGCCAGGCAGCGGTGTCAGCCATGTTCCCCTTCGCTCTGTGTGACTCGATGGGTCTGGAGGAGGGTTTGAACAGCAGTCTGGATGTGGATGATTTTGCCAGTATTTTCATTTCATTTTATTGGAGGATAACCCCTTGAGATGAAGCATCTCATTTTCGAGGGGGTCCTCAAGGTAACACCAAACACTTACATACACACTTACACATTCTAAAGCTCTCCCTCACCACCAACCATCCCAACATGTCCCATCTTTGTCCAAAATGTATTCACATAAACAGTATAGTATGATATTAAGATATTACAGAAGAAAACCATATTTGACTAAGCCACCAAAACAAACAAATATATAATACAAATACAAAAGTACATACCTAAGTATACATAACATACACACAAGTCAAACACCAGGGAAACATTTACATTGGTCACAGGATTGCAAGTAAATTAAAAGAGCTGACTTAAAGAGTGGAAAGGAAGAAATGGACCTTAAAGAACAAGGTAAGCTGTTCCAATCAGAAGGGGCTTTGAATTTGAAAGCACGTCTTCCAATGACTTTAGATATATTTGGGACAGAAAAAAAAGGATGATCAAGGTGTCTCAAGCCATAAGTTGACCTATATGGGACTAAATGTTGCTTCAAATAAAGAGGATAGTTAAAAAAGATACATTTATAAATAAACTGAAACCAGTGTAGCTGTCGTCTTGCCTTTGGTGATAAGAGATTCAGTTGTTGGTACATATGACAATGATGGGTTAGAAACGGACATCTCAGCACAAATCGACAGAGGCTGTTATAAACAACATTTAAGATTTAAGGCATGATTCTGTTGTACTCATATAGACAACGTCAGCATAATCAATAATAGGAAATAAAAGCTGAGTTACAATTCTTAATCTAATCGATTGTGTGAAGCAATTAATCGAACGGTATAATAATCTTAAATTATAATTTACTTTTTTCATTATAGAGTCAATATGAGGCCTGAAGGAGAGGTTGGAGTCGAGCCAGAGGCCCAGATATTTA